>NC_048298.1:168042750-168389945 GCF_013100865.1 Trachemys scripta elegans | reverse complement strand
AAGAACAGGAGTACTTGTGGCACCTTAGAGACTAACAAATTTATTAGAGCATAAGCTTTCGTGGACTACAGCCCACTTCTTTGGGCTGTAGTCCACGAAAGCTTATGCTCTAATAAATTTGTTAGTCTCTAAGGTGCCACAAGTACTCCTGTTCTTCTTTTTGCGGATACAGACTAACACGGCTGTTACTCTGAAACTTATAGTGAACCAGAGGGTGATTTTCCCTAATCCTCCCCATGATATACTACCAGTACTGGGTATAATGCAAAATTCTCAGGGAAAAGCAACAGACTGGATATTCTGCCTTTTCACCTGACCAAACCCGGACTCTCCCAATTTTGGTGCATCGTTCCCCACAATGTTGCTTTGATGATGGCAGAAATCACTGAAACAAACATCTCTGTCAGCCAGACTGACAGTTTGATAAACGGTCTACTTAAGGAAATTTCTTTTGGGTGGGGAGGTGGAAGAGTTACTCAAGACACAAGTACCAATGGGTGAACAGTCCCTTAATTTTTGCTTGTGAGGTCAGTTTTGACTTGGGTAAGGCAAGGAAACATTCACATTGACCTCCAGTGGATTAGATGGCACCTGAGAGCATCCAAATGAGCTCCATGGAGTCCCCTACTGCATCACTCACTCCCCTCACTTTCCTCTTCCATTCTCCTAGATATGCAACCCATCACTGAAGGATTTTGAAAAAACTCAGATATAGAAAGCAGAGGAAAAAAGAAAGAAAGACGTAGTAATTAAAACACCTTCAGCTAAATTGCCCATTAATTGGTAATCTGTTAATGTACTACCCTATGCGGTGATTTTGACATGACAGAATTACTTTCCCCTTGCTCTCCACTGCTTTGCATCTTGTTCAGGTCATTCACAAATGCAATAAAACTCAACCCAATCACAATAATTGTATTTTGCACCCACTTTGCACAGGTCTAAATGACGATTCAAGATGAATTAAAGGCCTAAGAGTGGTCCTCTCTCTGAGCTTGTGAGAAAACAGCTTCCATTATCAGAAATCCACTCTCAAGTGTGCTCTACAATATAGCTGTTCTAGAAAGTAAGGTCTTTGGATTCATTTTCATCTGAGATCTGATCATTCTCAACCTTTGGAATCTGAATCCAACTATGCAAGCTTTAATGTATATCTCTTCATTTAAATTAATAATTATAATGATTAACCCAGGTCTAGGTTTCAATCATTTAGCAATCTTAAATACATTTTTAAAGTTCTATTTCATGAGGGTTTTATTGTTGTTACATAATAAGCATCTAACCTTTCATTTCACCTGTAAGGACTGAAACAGAATATCTGTTTCAATATCACCCCTCCTCCCTCTTTTTTTAAAAGGAAGATTGGCGGTACAAAAAATCACAATAGTAACCTGGCATATAAAATTTCAGTCTGCAAGTGTCACTTGGGTTTATTTTTTTTAATCTATTCCCCTTCATGCAGGTGGGGTGAAGGGGGCGGGGCAAGAAGATATTTATTGATTTTGGATGTATTTTGTCTGGCTCATAATTGGCCCTCATTTAATTAGCTGGTAAGCTAGTGACCAAATTGATTTTGAAAATAAAACTTGAAATGGCTGATATCTTTTGAGTCATACCGCTGAATCATGTTGTGTAAAAGTCATCTCTGCAGCTTATGCTTGAGATTAATTAACTATGCTGTCATTTCTTTTTTCTCTTGAATGAGACACTCAGGGAAATTCTTGCAATTACTTTTTATTGAATTTATGACAATGTATTTTTCTAACATTCTTAAAATATTCCACTGGTGACAAGATTGAACTTGATGGCAGGGGAAGAGACACACATCAGTTCAAACAACCTCATGATGAGCTAATCAATGACCAATCTAATCATCTTCTTCTCCTGAAACTATGAGTTAAAATAAAATACTTGTGCTTCATTGTTCAGAATGAATCCTAGCTGCTCCACTCCAGTACTTATATCAGCAGGCTATTTGCACAACACATCATCAGACTGACAGTTTTAAGAATAATACACTTTCATGATCTATAATACACTGGTGTCTTTTCTCTGATCATGTACTACATTTCACTAGCAGAACACCATATATAGTATAGGGTTGGTTGTAGTAACATTCTACCTGTGGGTAGATACAGGATAATAATAATAATAATATAGAGAGATATACCTATAGAGAGATGACCTTTCAAGAAGGGACCCTGAAAGGTCATCAAGTCCAGCCCCCTGCCTTCACAAGCAGGATCAAGTACTGATTTTGCCCCAGATGTCTCAAAGGCCCTCTCAAGGATTGAAATCACAACCCTGGCTTTAGCAGGCCAATGCTCAAACCACTGAGCTATCCCTCCCTCCTGATTCCTGATTTTGGCTGATTCCTTATACTGCTGAAATACTGGGAAAAAATTAAACATATTATTTGTTTGCTGCATAGTACAAAAGTAACATGCCTGTTTGGTGCTCCCAATAGCTTTTGCAAAAATATGATCCTGAAAAATAGGTCATAATCATATCTTAATTTGAATAGTTCATATTTAACAAAGCTTTACTGAAATGCTTTGAAAAATTCTATGAAGAACAACAGATTTGAGCTCTTTTGGAGCAATGAGTGAGGGTGACTTTCAAATTTTAATCTATTAAAAATGTTTGCAAAACTGTGTGTGTTTTCCCCCTAACTAGAAAATAATACAGTTTTTTAATATGGGTCCTTCATAAATATTTTGATTTATGTATTCATACTTACTTTTAAAATATGTTAGTTTATATTTCTACTGAAGTTTTTTTCCAGTCTGTCATGTGTTTGATATAAAAGATAATTTTATCTTTCAGAGCATTACTAAACAGTGGGTAAATCCCAATAATCATATGATCATTTGGGGACAAGAGAATTAATGTTTGCCCAGAAGTTACTAATAGTAACTCAAGTTTTTCCTAAACAATGGGTAGTTCCTTCTGCTTTAGATTGCTCCTATGTAAACAGAGAGTATAGTCTGCCTATACCAGACCTGCATTTCAGTTACCATTTTCTGCAAGTAATGAAGTACTCGTCTGCATATTCAAAGTCTCAATTTTAGCTATGGATTTTTATTAAAATGTTATAAAAAAAATATTTAAAATGTGTACTCACATTTTAAATATATATATTTATACACACAGTTTATATATATATATATCTTGGATACACACTTACATTCTTAATTCATTAGCCAAAATAATGTTTAACCTAAAAATTACTTTTTTAAAAAGTATTCAGTGGTAAATCAAGGTATTGGATAGTTTTGTTGGCTTTACTTCTTAAGCTCTGAATTTAGGGCTTTGTGATTCTACTGCTAGATTTGGCAACATCATAAATACCTGAAGTAGAGCAGAGAGCTGTATTACAATGCTTTCAGTGCTTGTTATTCCATCATTTCCTCTTGCAGAACAAACACATAACTCAGATCCACGAAGGTAAGAATAGTCCAATATACCTCCCATGAACAATAGATTTCAAAATTAAATATTTCTGAATCATTTCCACTTGTAGAATATCTATCAAAGTATTCCTGTGGTCCTCATTACTAGTATCTGAGTATTGCAGTAATTCAATGATTTTATTCTCACAACACCCTTATTAAGTAGGAAAGAATTATCTCCCTTTTAAAAGGTGAGAGCAGCATCAGTGATTGTATACTGAATAGAGCTAAACTTCAGTCTTACTGATTCAATAAATAGCCAAAGTATTTAGAAATAGAAGGTATGTACAAGAGGAGGAGGGGCAAATTTGGCTTTACATTAACTTCTTGCTGCCCAGATTCTGGGCTGCTATAGAAGCCATTTCAGCCTCCATATTAATTAGAGCACCCCCTGGCAAGTTTCCTACATTGGAACTGGTGCAGGGGAGCAATACTTTGTCAGACCTCTACTGCTCTTGTGCCGGGGAAGGCCTCCTTCAGCCCTTTACAGCTGTGATACAGCCCTTATGAGCAGCCACAGCAGCATACAGGGCCCAAAGCAGAGGCTAGAATTAACTCCTTAATCTCCTAGAACAGCAGTTCTTAAAACTTGTTCATACTGAGATCTGCTTGTTGCACCTCCACTTCCAGTCCTCGGTCCCTATCCTACATCTTGTCTATAAGTAATTATAGTATTTGGTTACACAAAAATAAGTTCAGACAGTATGAAGGAGACAAGATGAAAGTGAACTTTAATGCATTGGTTGTGCCTGCTTGGTTATGTTGCTAAAGATGCACCAGATATTTAGCTCCTGTGAACTAGCATAGTTCCATTGGCTTCAGTAGAGCTAAGCTGATTTACATTAGCTGTATGCAGTGTAGTTGTAGCTGTATTGGTCCCAGGATATTAGAGACACAAGGTGGGTGAGGTAGCATCTTTTATTGGACCAACTTCTCTTGGTGAGATTGACTCAGAGCATTTCTTCAGGTCTGGGAAAGGTATTCTGAGTGTCACAACTAAATGCAAGGTGGAACAGATTGTTTGGCATAAGTAGCACATATTCTAAGAGACCATTCAAGCTAATGGGGCCTGTTAACACCTCTGTAGTCATAGGATCGGAAAAGGGGGCTAATGGATCATAGATTGTTGTAATAAGACATAAATCCAGTGTCTCTGCTCAGTCCATAATCTTTAGTGTTTAGCAAAGTTATGAACTGATTAAACAACTACAACCAATACTTGATAGGGACCCAATTCTGAAAGAAATGTTTCCTGAATCCCCACTTCTGAACTTCAAACACCAACCTGAACCTCTCCAAACTCATCAGAAGCAAGCTCCCCACAGACCAGGACACACCTACTGAAAGCAGAACCAGACCCTGCCAGAACAACAGATGCAGAACCTGCAGATATATCCACTGCTACAATGATTGACACCCCCCACAACACATCTTCAAGATCCGTGGATCCTATACATGTCTATCACAACATGTGGTGTACCTCATCCAATGTACTAAATACCCTAACAACAACTATGTGAGGTGAAACCAGACAATCATTACACTCTCTAATGAACTCACATAGGAAAATGATAAAAGAGCGATCACTCTATATCTGACCTCTCAGTCCTCATCCTCAATGGAAACCTGCACAACACATTCAAAAGAAGAATTTGGGAGCTTAAATTCATAACTTCTAGCTTGTCTCTCTCACCAACAGAGGCTGTTTCAATAAAAGATATTACCTCACCCACCTTGTCTCTCTTACATCAACTGCATATTTTACCCTATATATACACTGTGTGTTATTTATTTCTTCTGGAGATATGAATTTCATAGGTAGTCAATTTTTTCATTGAAATATTTTTCAATGAGAAATGGCTTTTCAACAAATGAAGGTTTTTGAGAAAATTTATTGGGTTTTTATTTGATGAAAACCCAAAAACCAAACCAAAAATTTTGGTTTCTATTTCATTAAAAAAAAAAAAAAAAATCTATAAAAATTCTCAAAAAAATGTGATTAAAAAATTCATTTCATTTTATTTTTAAAACACAGAATATAGAACATTTTCCAACCAGCTCAAATTATTATGTATTTTTTTCATACCAAATCTCTTGACTGCTTGCAGACCTCAGTGTGCTCTTATCTATTAGGTCACATTGCTGTTTGATTTTGTCCTCCTGTGTGTGACACACAGACCAATTTAGGCATCACGTGAAAGTTTGTTCAAAATAGGAAAAAAATAATAAACACACACATCAGGGTGCAGAAAGCTCTTTTTCCCTCTAAAAATATCTCTGCAATGCTTAAGTGTTCTGGACTGTGTTACAAGTAGCAAGAAGAACTACTGCTTGAAGGCTGACACATATGCCACCAATGATAAAAGCTGCCTCACAAATCATTTAGATAGACCACAACTGGAAAAAACATTGTCCAATTTTCTATCTGAACTAAATTTAGGCTTCATTGAAACAAACAATTAAGCTTGATAAAGCTTATTTTCAAATCATGCACTTCCCTGGCCTTATCCAGTTTCATAACTCCTAGGAAGCAAATACCTGAGTGCTGGTGATTGCAAAGGGAAGCCTCAAGAATTGAAAAGGTGGTGGGTTGTTGTTGCTGTTCCCCCCCTCCCTTTTTTCCCTCTTTTTTTAAATACTCAGACACCTCTAGTAACACTGTCTACCAATATCTGTATCAGGCATCTTGTATACCGAAGCATACTGAACTTGCCATTTTACTGGTTATCTCTACATGGCTTTGGAAATGCTTTTCAAGCATGACTGCTTTCAGCTCTCTTCATTAAAGTTGTAGCTAAACTGCACCCCTCCACCCCCGCCAGGTAATTATTTAGACATTTCCTGCCACCACATTTGTTACATAGGAAGGCCATGCTGTCCAAATGGAATTTTAAGGATGTACTGTTTGAGGATGTACTGTGCATTGGGGGTCCTATTGCATTCCTGTGACATGCCAAAGATCATGAATATGTTCAGTTAATGGGAAAGTGCTGTGTTATTACTTTATAAAAGGAAGACATTTAGACATATAGGCTACATTCTGCCCTCTCCACTTTGCTCCATATTTGTGTTCCAGCCCCACAAGCATTCCTGCACTTTTTATCCAGAGTGCACACACATTACACAAACAGCTTCACAATATCAACGAGAATATGCAAATTGTATAGACAGGTTCCTCAACTCATCACATTGCAGATCAAAAATGCAGATACATGACTCCTTCACCACAATATCTCTTCAGGCTCTGCTTCAGGTTATGTTTAAAATCTTAGGAGGATGAGGGGCGCTGGGAGAGGTGGGGCCTCATGGACACTGACACATGGGAACAGAGCTCCATCTCCTGTCTTGTGATCTGATTCATGGTCACCCTGCATCTTGTGTAATCATTTCCACTTGTCTAAAGTAGCTGTAAATTACCAACAAATCAGAGTGGCAGCATTTTATACCAACTTTTCCATAAGTATCAATGGCTATACAAGGTGCCGGCACCGGTGAATCAGTCTTTTAATGTCTATATAAATCTTAAAAGGCAACTAAGATTATTATTTCAAATTATACATGCAATGTCTGTAAAGATGACTAGACAACTTACCAAACAAGAAAAAAAGGGAGAGAGAGAGAGAGAGAGAGAAAAGAAAGTCTGATTAAGACAAATGCCCACCCTTAGATGTCTGCAAGGCCATTATCTCCTCCCTGATCATATAGAAAGGGCCAATAATGGATACCATGGAATAAATTGTTGTAGGTTTGGCTTTGAAGAGAACTTTACAAGAATTCATCTGTTCATTGCTGAAATCCATGCTGGAAATCTCCAGACGGGGAAGTACTGCAATCTATTAAAACTTTAGACTCTAAATTAGAAAAAAATATTGCAAGAATTCTTCTCTGTAGAGGATTTTAAGGCCCCTTAAAGCAGAAAATTCTTAGTGTTTCAGAAAAGATTATGGTGATTTGATAATAAAATTGAGGGCTTGGAAAACATCACAACACTCAACTCTGAGAATAGTAGGTATTGTAGAGAAAGCTGAAAGCAAGGATATGGCTGGATTTATAACCAATCTGACTACATAAAGAAAGAGGGGGAAATGCTTTCACACAGAGTTAGTAATGGAGAAAACACATTGATCCATTCAACAGAAATCCAAATAAGGAGACAGACTTCATATCATAATAAAAATGTTGAAGTTTCAGGACAAAGTAAAGTTTTAGCACATGCTAAGGAGAATGAAAAATTCTCCTGGGGCTGATATTCTTTCTATATCATTTAAATACAATTTTTGAAGCCAGTAAGAAAATAAGGGCATGCAGAGAAGTAGCAACTATTCACAAAGAGAAAAGGGCACATTGTTCTAGCAACGCTCAGAATTTTCCCATAGTTCCAAAACAATGCCCTTCCAACCAATGGAAGAGGTTGAATACTCTTTGTTTACATTGAATAATAAATCTTGAAAACAAAGATAATGGCATTTGGACAGATAATGGCTATTTATATTTGTGTTCAACTTCATATACATTCATGATCCCATTCACTGTGGAGAAAGACACCATTCTAAATTAGATTTCATTATCCTTCTTGAACTATATTTTCCACACAACAGCTACTTATTTGGGGAACGATACTGAACTAATTTACAAAGGACAGCAAAACATAATGAGAAACTGGTAAAACATCCCCATTTATAACAAACTTAATCTACAGACCAAAAGCCACAGTATTCATGCACAAAAGTTGTCCTATTCAGTTTAACGGGATTAGTACACAGGTAAAATTATTCAGGTAAGCAAGCCTTTATGTGATCATAACCTAAGAATTCAATGAAAGGACTAACTCACAATTTCATTACCATAAAAGTGTTACCTCATATTTGTTAGCCCACTTCATCCCTGCAAGGAGACTTGTTCTCTTTGATGGGTCAACAGAAGAACCCATCTACATTTTTACAGCAAATTTACACTCTGATCCCTAACATATAAAATATGGGACACCATTGCATCATTCAATTTTTTGTACACTAATGAGCTCACATGTGTTTTGAAGAAGGCCAAGTTCTTCATTTCACCCAGACTGCCACTAACATAAAAAGTAAATAGGGATTACTGGCAGCCTAAGTCCTATCTGTCAATTCTGCTCCCCATGCAGATTGGAACACTCTACGCTATGTTATACACACATGCAACTACACTAAAAGAACATTATCAAGGCTACTAAGTCAAGCACACAAAGCACTGTAATGAACTGTTAGTATGCATCAGTAGGATGCACGTGAACAATTAGACTTCAGCAGACTAGTGCAGGGTAGATTCATATTCCAGATGCTGCAGTCTAATTGTTCAGGTAGACAAACCCTAAGAATAGCATACCAGTTGTCCACTTCTCAAAGAAGGAATGGGGCCCTTCCTCTTCTGAATAGTCAGAAAGACTCTCAAACACTCACCTTATTTTCTTCTTGCTTTTCTATGAGTAAATTTTAGGCAATGCATAAGAGATGGAGTGGTGGTAAGCAAAGAAAACCAGGGACTGGTCCATTGACAGCTCTGCTTTGAGCATTCAGGAATAATTTAGAACAGACCCAAGGTTGTTCTGGCAGCCAGGGATGTCCCCTTTCTCCTGGAAACATCCCTTGTGCTAGAGGTTGGCATTGAGATAGCTTATTTGAGTAGTTGGTTAAAGCCAGCATTATGGCTACTTTGTACCATTGAAACATTACATGCAGTTTCCGTGGACTGCAGAGGCATGTTTATGATGTTTTCTTTCCCAGCTGGATGAGGGCCTAGATAACATCTTTACCTCATACTTCAAAAGCATCTAGCCATTCTCCCACTCCATCCCCATTTTAACAATTCTAGAGTTAATATTTTTCAGTCTTGATATTTTCTGTTTGAAAAGTATTTTGCAGAACATGATTTCTTTCCTGAAATGCTTCCATTAATTGCAGTGAAGACTTAGGCCTCTAAAGTAAGTGGGAGATTTTCAATTGACTTGTATGGGCCCTCAGGATTTGGCAGATCAGGTCTATGTTGCAATGTGTAGGTTTTTAACCGAGGGCATATTTGCTGCAGAAGCTGTCGTACTGAAAATATCTTTTTTGCAGGAGTTGGTCACAGTTTGTTAAGGTTCCATTTATAGTTTATAAATAATTAACAAATGATTAATAGATGCTATAATAAATGGTTGAGTCCAACAAGTAAACTGCTTGTGTGTTACTGCGGCTTATAACTATTTGTAACACCTTCCACTTCTATTTATTTGAAAAGATAAATGTAGTGTTCAAAACCATCTGTAACACAAAGTGTGTAACACAAACTAATCATGTCCATAGAAATCTTATAACGTCTATGAATAATGTAGAAACTCTTTATAAATTCTTGATACATGTAAACATAATATAAAGCGTTTTCCAAGAGTCTCTCTCTTATATTTTCATACGGTTGTACTATATTCTGATCACTTTAACTCATAACTTTAGGAACATTTTGTCAGTTGAGAAAGGTAAATAACATTCAGCAAACATTTTTCCTAGGAGAACATCCGCCATTATTCTGCCTTGCATGAGTGTTAGCTCTGTCCATAAGGCAGCTGTTGGTTGAGTTGGGAGACTATTCAAAAACATATTTAATAGTTATAAAAATTCCTAAGCTTGTCTTTTCAAATTATCAGTTAGCCACGCAAAATTAATGATGTTTTGTTGGTAATATAAAATAGTCTGAAAACTTTAATGCCACACTTCACCCAGTTTAAAATGGCCAAATCACCGTTTATCGAAAAAAGGGGGTTAAAATGGATACTTTAATATTTCCTTAAGTATGGCAACTCTACTGGGCATAGCTTAAAATATACTACATTAGCTTTTTACAGTAGAGGTTGTTGTTGTTGGTTCAAGGTGCACTCTCTTTTGAAAGGCAACCTACAGAAATTGCTCTCACAGGGTTTTTATTCCTCCATGTTAAGGAATACAAATTTAGATTCCATTACTAATTGCTTCCTTGTAATCAAGAAGCCAGTATCTGGGGATTTTGTGATCCTCAGGCTGCATTAAACAGAAAGATGGTTCTAGCATAGTGAAAAAGTAAGCTAACATAAACCAATGTACACCTCAGCCTCACGGGAGAATTCTGAAGCATTATCAGGCTTTCGCCACATAATCATCTTAAAAATCAAGTAATATCTGAATTAGATCTTACTATTTTCTGATGCAGTAATGCTCTCAAGTAATTATGGGAGGGTTGATAGATTTTATAACAGTGAACTTTAGAATTATACAAAAGATTAACTAATTCAGATTTTTGTTCAAGAGTAAATTAATAATGTATTTTAGTAATATACTGTACATACACAAAGTCTTTTCTTCTAGAAAAGGTCAGATCTCAGAGGCTGTTGTAGAGCTCTACTTAATCAGTATCTACTATTTAATTTCTGTGCTAAAAATGAAAATATAGAAAGAGAAGATAAAGAAAAATGATCTGTAGAAGTTAAAATAAATACGGTAGAGATGGACCACAAGACTGTTGACCTGATCTGAATTGAAAGCTGAATGCAGAAAGAAGTTCAGGGATCTGACACAATCCAAACACCTCCAGATTTTGATATAGATCATTGATATGATATTTGCAGTATGAGGACCTTGTCTAATTTTTAGCTTTTTTAAGCATCACTAAGGACCAGGTTCTGATATCCTTACCAACAATGAAGAAGTACTTTATGAGAATGCCCATAGAAATCAGTGGCTCTGCTCAGGAACTCAGTGTGAGTAAGAGTATCAGAGTCTGACCCCAAAAGATTATGACGTTCAGACACAACCCATAAACCATACTGCCACCCAGAGTATGTCCAGACACATTCTGTAATGGGAAAGTAAAAGGCTGTCTGGATCAGAACATGCAGGGGGAACACTCCTGTTAGTCCCCCCTACTGCATGGCTGGACGTATATGTTATATAGTGGGGACAAAGCCGTAGCCCTGTAGCTTCCCTTCCCCCTCCCATGCCCTTTGGGGTACTATGTATCCAGAGTTATATGGATGGAGAACTTTCTTTTTTCCCCCCAGGTGCAGGTGCTGCAATACTGCCTGGATGGGGGGGCACACAAGAGGCTCTTTATGCTCTGCCCCCACCTTGCACACCTGTGTAAAGGCCAGGCAGAATCTGGCCCATAGCATCCAGTGTGTGAGAGGTGCTTTATAAACAAGTATGAAAGTCCCTGACTGAGAAAGCCTATATATAACACGCTGAAGAATGGGATTCATTGAAAAGCAAAGTGAGAGCGATGAACTTTAACATGTGTTATATCAGTCCTACACTTTTCCTGATGCATAATTTGTGTTTGTTTGTTTTTGTTTGTTTATAGAATAGAAAATCCAGAAACAATTTCATGGAAATCAGATATAGTATGGAATCAAGTAGGGCTCCGTACATACTTTCAGAGACTGGAAACTACTCAATTAATGCACAGTGCTAATTGAATGGTGGTGGTTGTTTTATTAAAAAAAAAAACTAGTTAGTAAAAAAATAATTGCAGATGAATTTAATTATGTAAAATGTTTTTAAACCTTTATAACTTGGTCAAATAAAAACAGATTTTCTACCCCATTCCTCTTAGGCATAAAGGATGTCCAAAAAAGTATATCATTTTACAGCCTTTGTAATCTAAAATTGTTGAAGTGGTTTTAATCAAGTTTTCCAGAAAAACGGTCAGAAACCCGACCTGGAAAATTTTAATCCAGAAGGTTTAAATTTGGAGGAAAGCCATATTTGGAATTAAACAGTTAAGTCTAGAGGGGAAGATGGACCAGAACAGACTTCCCAGTCTCCTCCTGTCTTAATTTTTCTCATGCAGATATATGCTTTATGTCTCAGTCTAAATTAAACCTATCTCCAACAATCCAGTAAAGTTGATTCATGTTCGAAAAACTAATGAAATTTTATTATCATTGATTAACTTATGCACTAGCTGCAGAATTTATAACATGAGAACACCCTACCTGACAGAAATCAGACTGGTTAAGGGGAGGCGGGGAATGTAGAGGGGCCAAAATCGGTTCCTCAGTCTCTAACTTGATGAGATAGGCTGTTTTGTTCTCCACATCCTTGAATTCTCTCTCTCTTTAAAATACAATTTAAGCATTTGTAATGAAATCCAAGTAATTTTTTTGTAATTCTTCAATACTAATATCAAATAAGCAAACCAGCCCCAACTCCACATGCAGTGTTCCTGTTACAGCAATACTAGACAACAGGACAGTATAATATTTCTTTATAAAATGTCATCCATAACTGTTTCACTAGTTAATGCTGAAATCCACTATTAAGGAGTTGTATCCATAAGTGGGCCATAATATTGCAACTGTTCATATGTTCACCCCATGTGGATGACATCAATAAGAACTGTGCAAGCAGTTAAAACTCAACATGTGACTTAAGTGCATATTTATTTTTCATCCCCTCTTTGTTTTAAACTACAAATATAACAAATTACAGTCAGTTAGCAGTTTAGACAAGTCACAGTAACTGGAAATTACAAATAATCTCTTACAACTCTTAATACAAAGGAAGACTAGAATGGGTCAATGAATGTATTTAAAAATGTATTTAAATCAATAGCCAGTGTGGGTTACAAGCTTTCACAAATGATGGTTTTTAAGGTTAACAAATGCCTGAGTCTCTACAAAGAACACATTGATGGAGTAAAATTAACTTTCATAAATATTTCAAATCTTTTTAATGTGTGCATGTTCATGGGATTTATATATTGGATTTGAATGCAATAATGAATTTTTATAGACTTCCAAAAATGTATGACCTTCTGCTTTTATGAAGACAGTCAGCTATGGGATCTACTGTCATCTGCCAGCTTTTCTAACCAAAGTGCTAAAACTCTGAAGCAATTAGTGTTTAATAAGATAGAGTTTGCACAATATTTCACTGAGACGGAGATGCGGTATGAAAGAAATGTACATTATAAACACTGACTAAATAAAGAACAATGCCAATAAAACTAGTGCTTAATGGAAAAGTAGAGCCATCATTGCTCTTGAACTGTTCATTAGGCAACAGTAATTGAGCTGTTCAACCTATGGGTATCAAAAGATGACTTTTTCCTTACATAATTTATCATTTGTGACAAATTGTGAACACTTGCAGTAAATAATAATTATGCTGGAATTTCTTCCCAATAAACAGAAGACGTGGAAAAAAAGATACGCTACATATTCAGTTAAAATACAACTGAAATAAAAATACAAACAATGCAGGGAAAATAACCCTAACATTCATGTGTGTCCCTTTCATTTATGGTAATGAGTAAGTAAGTGTACACTTATCAGCACAAGGTGTAGGGAAGAATATTGCTATGTCAGCTTCAAGTGGCTGCTGTGCCAGTCACTTCAGTATATGTGTGAGAACACAAGCATTCTTTTAAGAGGCCTAAACTTCATGCTGAGTATAGTTCATGTGTAGTAATGCACTACTAGCTAGACAAAGATACAGGGCTATAACTTCTCTGTGGTAGAGCAGAGACCATGTATCATGTGAAGTATAATGCAATATTAAATAGTGGCATTTAAAAAAAATTAAAACCAGAGATAGCATGAATCTGTTCAATTTTGAAGAGCCATATTCGGACTGGGGATGTGAAATGGGAAAGGGGAGCATTTCAAAAGGAGCATTCCTGTTCATCTATGTGGCTTACACATGGACCCAAATAGCATTTCCTCTGCTCTGTGAAGTGAGGGGGAGGGCTCCAAGGGGGCAAAGGAGGAGTGAGCAGATGGTAAGTGTGACGATGTACTCCATAAGTCTTTATGCTTATGAATGTATATATATTATAACTGAAATATGTTTTATGCTACATATGCCATGTAACATATCTATGCAAAGGTAATAATCTACTAAATACATTCCTCCTATTTGTATGCATGTGTTATTTTTGTACTTGAAGTTAGGAATATTGGCCGTATACTTGCTTGATAGCCTCAGTAAAGCATTTGGTTAAATGTGGAAATTAAGTGCCCAGTTAAGAACCACTTAAGCCAACAATGAACTTGAAGACATCAATCCACATCGGAAGTTTTTCAGGAATGTGGCTTGGCTGGTAAAAAACTCAGTCATGCATGAAAATGTGCTGTGCCCATGTGACTCCAAAACTCCATCTTGGAGCTGGACTTTGCATAAGAGAGAAGACTGGGTTTCCACCCGCAAGAGAAAGTCAACTTAAACCCCTGAAAGACCCCTCCATTTTGTTTTCAGTTGGCTAAAGAGGTAGCCTCTCCACCCCCCAAGGATACCTAAAAGAAACTGGAACAAAGGACATTAACTACATGGGGTGTGAGTGATTTCTGGACCCAGACTAGAAGGAAACTAGTTTGTAAAAGGAAGCTTACTGGAACTGGTGAGGTTTTATCTGTATTTAGTTTTTTTTAAAACATAGACTAGCGTGTTTTATTTTATTTTACTTGGTAATTCACTTTGTTCTGTCTGCTATTACTTGAAACCACTTAAATCCTACTTTCTGTATTTAATAAAATTACTTTTTTACTTATTATTTAACCCAGATTATGTATTAATACCTGATGGGGGGGAGGGGTGAAATAGCTGTGCATATCTCTCTGTCAGTGTTATAGAGGGTGAACAATTTATGAGTTTACCCTGTATAAGCTTTATACAGGGTAAAACAGATTTATTTGGGGTTTAAACTCCATTGTGAGTTGGGCACCTGAGTGTTATAAACAGGAACACTTCTGTAAGCTGCTTTCAGTTAAGTCTGCAGCTTTGGGGCATGTGGTTCAGACCCTGGGTCTGTGTTGGAGCAGACTGGTGTGTCTGGCTCAACAAGACAGGGTGCTGAAGTCCCAAGCTGGCAGGAAAAGCAGGGGCAAAAGTAGTCTTGGCACATCAGTTGGCGTTCCCAAGGGGGTTTCTGTGATCCAACCCGTCACAGTAAGGTATGATGAAGTAATTACACCCCAAAAAAGGTATAGCAGCAGGTTCCTTTATTTTGTACACTGGGGTTCCTTGGGATTTCCCCTCTCCACTGAGCCCACCGTGGTACACACCACAGGACTGTCCATACAGGGCTGTGCCTCATAGGCACAATCTAGCACTTAGGCTGAAATTCACTCCTGTGCAGAAGAATAAAAGGCCTATCCTCCTTATTTTGTGAACTTTAGTTGAATTTAAGTGGTACATACACATACTGTTCAAGGGTGAATTTAATCTCCAGTGCGAAATTGTAGTTTTATTGTCCAAGAACCAAAAATCCCTCAAAAATAAAGGAACAATCACATCCAGGTGAAAGACTGAGAACAGCAGGCCAAATTGTGTCCTGACTCTCACTCCACACTGTCTGTCACACTAGTGTAAATCTTGAATCATTGCAGTGACTTCAAAGAAGATTTACATCAGTCTAACAGCAGAATTTGGCCCCCAGTCAAGAAAAGATTAGCTACAATTTTTAAAAAAGAGGTACACAAATGAAGCTACTGAGACAGATTTTCTTTACGCTCATGCAGATTAGGAGTAACTCTGTTGAAGTAAATGAAGCTACACTGGTGCAAACCAGATATAAGCTTGAGCAAAATCAGCCCCATTGTTCTGTTTCCACAAACTGTCAATTACTAGATTTCATAGCATAAGAACTGCCATACCAGGTCAGCCCAAAGGTCCATCTTGCCCAGTATCCTGTCTTCCAACAGTGGCCAATGCCAGTTGCCCCAGAGGGAATGAACAGAACAGGTAATTATCAAGTGATCCATGCCCTGTTTCTAATTCCAAGCTTCTGGCAAACAGAGGCTCAGGGCAGGGCCGGATCCAGGCACCAGCTTGGCAAGCAGGTGCTTGGGGCGGCCACTCTGGAGAGGGGCGGCAGGTCCAGCTATTTGGCGGCAATTCGGCGGACGGTCCCTCACTCCCGCTCAGAGCAAAGGACATTCTGCCGAATTGCCGCCACAGATCGCGATCGCAGCTTCTTTTTTTTTTTGGCTGCTTGGGACGGCCAAAACCCTGGAGCCGACCCTGGCTCAGGGTATCTCAACAATGAGCTTTTAATTTTGGACTGCTGTAACTTACTATTCTTTATTTTAAATAAAATGCATAGCATGTCTTCTTTCCTTTCAGGATTAATTTCATGGGCAATTATATTAGTGTTGGCAAGTTTTGTTTCAAATAGAAAATGACTATTTTGCTATACTATAATCACATGGGTAATAAGGAGAAGGTGTTTGCGAAGTAATATGTTCATTGAAAATAAGATTAGTTGGCATAGGTTAGGTGAAATTAAAGCATTAGGTTAGGGCATTAAGGTACTTGAAATCATAGCACGCCTTTATTAGCCAACTGCTCCTGCTTTTTTGGGTTGATATCCTAGATGTGTCTACCAGGAAAATTATTCCAAATGGTTTTATAATTTTTTGAAATGTAGACTTTCCAGAATGAAAACTCTTACCTGCCTCTGAAACTGCAGAAAATCCCAGACTTTTGTGAAATGGACAGCATGCTTTGAATTTTTGACACTATCGGGGCTTCTTAATTGTACAAGTCATTTTAAATAAATGACAGGATGTGGATGAATACATATAAAAATACAGTATTAATTAGCAGACACATGGAATATAATATTGTTTTTGTTATGTTCCAAATACATGCTGTGATCTAAATAATACTGAGAACATAACGAAGAAAGAACTTTTAGCTCATTTAACAGTCAATGTCATTTCAATTCTTATTCTCTTGGAAACCACTTTTTTCCCCTTAAACTGCACCAGTAATTTCAAGGCATAGTGGAAGCAAGATGACGTCACATAAGGATAAACTGGCAACTGTTAAGCACATTTGTTTTTCTTGGTGAATTGCTTAATTTTTCAGGGCACATGTAACCATTATATTGGCTGACCTTTCTAGAATTTGGATTCATGGACTGTGAAGTAGCCAGATAGTTCATCCACTGTGAATCTGAAATATGTGCCTATATGCAGAAGCTGCCATGACAAAGTTGATTCACTACAGCTGTATGAATAATTTTCAACTCATTTTTGATTCCACAATTGTTGTGGTCTTCTCCTAAGAGTTTGACCCAAAGGCTATTGAAGTTAATGGAATAACTCCCACTGATTACAGTAGGTTTCAACTGTGAAAAGATAGTGAAATTCTCAAATGTATTCATCATTCAAAATTATATTTTCTTCAGTGAATAATTCTTGGTCTGCAGATTATTTACACACAGGTTCATTGTAACTAGCCTTAATCTGTAATATGTGGATTAGGTATTCAAGCTACATGGTATTATTTTTGTTTCCGGATTGGATGACACATAGCTAACCACCACAGTGCTGACTGCAATTTTTACCATCAAACATACCACTCAAAGCGGGTTTGTGACAAATATTTGATCCTTTAAAGTGAAAAAAAAACTCTTTTTGCAAGAAACCAACACAAAAAAGTAACATGGCCCAGTTGAAATTCACTTTAGAATTCTAAAGGACATTCACAGGGTTTTTTATTGAAGAGGTGGGTGGGTGGGAGTTAATCTCAGCTAGACTGTTTACTATTAGTTACCACCGTGTGTGTGTAGTAACTACTATTCAAGACACTCCAATTATTTTCCTGTGTTGACAACAAGCACTAAGATTCTGATTATCTTCTACCAATGGAGAAGCCACTCTCCTCACCTTCTCACCCGTATTAGAGCAGCCAGAATCTGGCCCTTTTGATCATCTTCATGATCTTTCATCTTTGACATTCCTTCTCCTTTGGCCTAGTTCTTTTATGAACTATTGTAAGCTTGCATGTATTGTCTCTATGGCTAGAAAACTGGATCATAAATATTTATCCAAACCTACTTTACTCATTCCAAGCCAGGGCTATACAGTTCCTCTCTATTACTAAGATTGAAAGGACAGAGGGTTCCTTTCTTAATGACCAGCTTTGTCTTTGCAGGGGCAGTGAAGAACAGAAATAAAGGCCTGATCCTACACCATTAAAGTCAGTGGTACAGTCTTTGGTACAAGCTTCAGTGGTTCCAGGGGTGGGGGGCGGGCAACCTTGCAAGAGTTTACACTCATACCGAAATAGGCAGGATATGTAGTTAGCCGTGCAACCTATATAGAAATATGAACATACAATTTAACCTATTTCTTAAGTCTCTTTCCATTTATTACAGTGTATGCCCTATTTGGAAGCAGATCAGTAGAAGAGAGAGGTCAAGGCTCTATGCCCAACAAGTCCTAACACTCAGAGACAGGGCAGGAGAAGTATACAGTTTACCAAATGTCATTGTGTTAGTCAGTCTGCTACCTACCAGACTGATAGCTGCACTGCTAATCTTCATGTACTTCCAATTTAACACAGTTTAGATTTTGTTGGTGTTCAGGTTACCCCTTCCCACAGACATCCAGTGTTGCCAACCTCAAGAGATCAAAATCCATAAGTCAGATCCCCCCTCCCCAAGAAAAAAAAACCCATAATATTTGATTTGTGGGGACAGAGATATTAAAATCATCATTGGACCATATTTTTTTAGTCTGTCTTCTGACTTTTTAAACTCAGTTTTACATTTCTGGCTGTGTGTGTGTATTAAAATTTCAGGTTGAGAAGTCAACCACAAAAACACATGCTTCTCCCCTGGCTGCTCAGAGAGATACACTACACTTACCTTCTCTTCACCCTTAAGACAGAAAATGTATGGCAGTTCTCTTATTACTGACGTGACTTGCCCCTCCCCTGACTCCTGCTGTCCCCCGGGGCTTCTCCCCTTCCCCAGACCCAATGGCACAATCTCCCCAATTCTCTCTTCCCTGCCTTGCTGGGGCTTCTTCTCTTCCCAGATCCCATGCAAGACAGTGAGAGGGAGGTAAGTGTTGTGACTGAGCCTGGGGCCCAAACCCTGTAGCACCTTTTCCCAACTCCACTCTGCCCTGCTTCCTGCTGCCCCAGGACCCTCTAGCACCATATACTGAAGTCAAGTCTCAGTAGCAGTGCAAGTCTGTGTCCATAATTCTGAGGCTCTTGCAAAGAGCTCTGCCCAGCCCTGATAACTGAGGGATTGGAGAAACTTCTTGCATTTCTGTGAGAGCTCCTCCTGCAGGTTTCAAAATCCCATGACTTGTGATCAATTTGTTGGCAACACTGCCATCCCTTGACTGCTTGGAGGTGACCCCCATGACCCTCTCCAGTATGATCCCAACTCCCTGTTTACCGCCCTCATCCTCCCTTCTGCCCCTCACATACCCCTGCACCCCATTCTCCTGCAACACCTACATCTGCCTCCTGAGTTCCCTCACTCTCCTCATTCATCTTTCATAGTGTCTCTGCTGCTCCTCACAGTCCCTGTGTCCTGTCTAGCCCTCTGAACTATAGTGTAGCAGCCATTTGGCCTGTGGGCATGGCTTCAATCTCATTGAAAACAGTGGGAAGTGGCAGCCAACTTTATTAAAGCTTCACTTCCACATGCAGACAGAATGTAGGGAGATGGCAGCCATCTTGCTGGTTTCAGCCCCATTGACAGTAATAGGAGATAATGGCCATTTTGAATAAGGGAAAATTTGTGAGTTGGCACCTTTCATCATATTTTCCATGAGAAAGGTTTAAAAAAAAAACAAAATTGCTAGTTATAACAACATTAAGAGAGTTGCTAATACTGGCTTCATGAAAATTATATTCTTTTCTGATCCCAGATCCTTAGCCTCATAAAATGGCTGCTCTATGTGTAGACTTCCCCTCATTTAATGGCTTATGGACAATCCACAGAGTACAAAACCTCAAATAATTTTATCCTCATTAATTGTCTTTTTGTTATGAGTTGAACTAATTGGAACATTTTTGACAAAATAAAATTTCACCAAAATATGCTGTTTTGCCAATGCCAATGCATTTCAATTTGCAGAGATATACTGGTTTCAAGCAAAACGTCAACTGGAAGGGTGAAGGGGATTGAAGGAGAAGGGGAAGAAGAAGAGAGAGACAGAACAAGACTCTTTCACACTCAATAGCCTAGTGGATAGGGCATTGGCCGGGAGTATAGCAAACCCAGGTTCAAGTCTCTGCTCTGATTCAGAGTGATCTAGGAAGAAAAATCTCTTCTCTGAATAATGCAGAGCAGAGATTTGAACTTCAATCTCCTACATACCACATGAGAACCCTAAACAATACACACACAGCTCAGGTTTTGATCTGACAATAGACATTTTGATAGAATTCCGTTGTTGTGAAAATGTTCAGAAGGTTTTTTGTTTTCGCTCCAGTGCAAAACAAAAACAAATTTTGAAACCTCAAAAGCTGCCACAAAACAATATTGATATCCTCTGATCAGCTCTTGTTAAATAGCATCTATATAGCTACATTAGGAATGTGATTACAGTATGAATGTAAAATATAAAAATAAGAATTGTTTCTTCCTACCTTTAGGCTGATCATTGCAAGCTGAATTTCATGCTAATTAACCAAAGTAATTAGTATGCTATATGGAAATCTGTCTTTTCTGCTGATTGAGTCTGAAATTTAATATATCTGTGTTATTTACGCGAGACACACATATTACACAAAATATATATTTTTCATACAAATGGTAGTAGTGATAATAGAACAGTGCTCAAAATTGGCGATATTGAGTGCAACATGCCAAGTAGAGACACAAGGTGGATGAGGTAATATCTTTTATTGGACCAACTTCTGTTGGTGAAAGAGACAAGTGTTTGAGCTACACAGACCTGAAGAAGAACTCTATGTAGCTTGAAAGCTTCTCTCTTTTGCCAACAAAAGTTAGTCCAATAAAGTTATTACTCACCCAGCTTTTTACTGGAAAACCAGTAATTGCAGGAACTGCAGACCAACAGACTAGCTGCTGAATTTGATCATTTAGTTACCAGCTAGATAAAGCAAAGGCCAGTTGAAAAGTTTCAAATTAATGTCCACTATGGATTGGCTCTTTGAAGAACACTCAGTTATACCTAATTTACTATTCATTTGTAAATGTTTTAATTTTTTTTTAAATGTACACAACAAAATATTTGCTTGTACTTCACTGGTAAATATAAATTAATTCAGTTCACTAGCAATACAAAGTTGCATTACATCTGCTATGTCTTTTCCCTATAGTTACCAAGAAAGTACATCTGGCCCTTGGACTGCAAGTTTTGTATGATAGTTTTCAGCATTTGTTATTATTAACTCCTTTTAGCATGCCCGATTATGAAGCCTTTATATTTGTGATTCTTTAAGCAATAGCCCCACTATGTGCAATGGGACTACTCCCCTGATATAGCAATGTGCTAAGGGCTCTACAATCTGCCCTAGGGTCATCAGAAATGATATCTGAAATAGCCATCATCACTCCATTATCTAAGTTAATCAGTCAGAATTGGTTCTGTCTGATTTAGCTGCACATATTAAGGTTTTTTCAAAGTTCAGATAGGAAGGTTAGCAGGAATGATAGTAACAAGAATGTTTCAGCCATATTATAAAGTGATGTTTTTGCATGGCCTACATCATAACCTTTCTCTCTATCAGAAGGGACTACAGGAAATTAAGTCTGGTGAAATGTATTTCAGAAGCACAGATCAGCAAACCAATTATCAATCCATCAATTGATCAGAGCCAGTCTTGGGAGTAGTTTGCTCTTGGATATGAAGGTCTATGCAGATGGTTCATGCCTTGATAGCATCTTTACAGAATAGATAATTAGCTAGAGAAGTAGCAGACAAGAATGCTAGAATACAGTAAGTAACTTGAGGAAAACTAGAGGAAGAGGCTGCATAGTGAAATTCAATATTACACTACATATGTAAATTGACATGTAAAGAAAGCACAGCCTGTAGTTATATAATATGATATTTATTAGGGCAATTTTTTTTACAATTGAAAAAACAAAGCAAAATAAAACTCAAAATGGTGTGCTTCCTTCTGCCAATCTCAGTCATCAAACTCATTTTCAGTGCAACATTACAATAACATATTTTATCCAGTTATGTAAATAAAAAACCATGCAGTGATTTTTGCTTCAGAATGGATAGTTTATGCTCAGGTTGACACTGGGTAAGACAAGACTTGACAGGCTACATAATGAAATGGTACGAGCCATGATGCAGGTAACCCCGTTATGGAAATGCTGAGGGAGTATTGACTGAGATGGCTGGGTCATGTGAGACAATGGGATGTGGGATCTTTTGGCCAGAGCGTACAAAAGCTAGAAATCATTGGACAAAGATCATGAGGAAGACATAGAAAAAGGTAGTTAATGATGGTGAAGGAGGACATAAAGAAGGTAGGTGTTGACTTGGAAGATGCACTTGACAGGAGATGAAAACCAAAAGGCATCAATCCCGACTCAAGGGACCAGCCAAAGAAGAATAGAAGACACTTCATATAGTTTCTAAGGAAAAACTGAGGAAATTGAGAATTAGGGTTTCACTGAAAGAAATACAAACATGCTGAGGAATAGAAATAGACACCTAAGACATCCAAACAATCTAAACTTTTCCTTGTAGCTCTGCCATGCAATTGCAAAGATCTAGGTGAGTTCCACCTCTTGGACAGTCACCAGACAGTTGTGAGGTATCAACCACTGAATCCCCCCTATCCTTGAAGCCTCCAGAATCTTCACAGAGTTCAGGAAGCACCCTGGGCTGGGAGCTCTAGGCACACTCTCACGGTTCAGGTCGTTTATCACCCCCTTCGGAGAGTTGTGACTCCAACTGCCTAGTCCCTGGAACCCATGCTGACTTCTTAGGCTCTCAGCCACACCCAGAACACAAGACAGGTAGGCACTCAGGGTTTACAGTTCAACTCTCCAGGGACATGCAGTAGGGAAAGTCAACAGACACACTGACCAATTTGCACAGGTTTCTAAAACACCATGGCTATAATTAATAGAATGAGAAATAGAAGATCGAGACAAAATAATAAACACACCTATATGCATTTCCCTGACTCAATTTCCTCACTGCTCTGGAAAGTTCTTTGTGTGGTTATTTCCAGCTCACATACACATATCTACATTAGCTCTTAGCTCAACTATTATGCTAAAAATGGTAGTGTAGCTGTGGTAGTGCAGACAGCAGGAGCACAGGCTAGTCTCCCTGAGTACAAACCCTATATAGGTGTGTACTCTGGGTGATTAGCTCATGCCATCACTGCATTTCCCTTGCAACTGAAGCTACATTATTTTTAGCATGCTAGACCATATGAGAGATAGCATGACTATGTGTACATGATCTTAGAATTACACCCCTAGATTATAGTTAAGGCACACCCTATATCAGCTAACTTTCTCTGACCTGGGCAGGCCCACAGTTAAACAGAAGCTCTCTGTGACGAAGCACACCTATCTCTTCCCCTCTCCTGCCCAAAGGTTTTTGTGTGCCTGTGTGAATGTTCTCCTGACCCTCCCAGACTCTGTGGCTTTTGAATGCCAGCATCACCAACTTGGTTCCTTTACCTGCATTTGTGGATTTTCCACAATTCAAACACCAGCCCCTTGCAGAGAGATAGCAAAGACTGATTTTAGAAGGCTTGCCTAATCTATTGTCCCCAGTTGCTTCCACTTGAGTATGCAAGCATTAAATACTAAATGAACCAAATGACATGACACAGCCCTTGCCAGCAAAGAATGAATTCCACATACACACAGGCCAGGTGTACACTACATACTTACTTTGGTGTAACTATGTCACTCAGGGGTGTGAACAATCCATACCCCCTGAGCGACGTAGTTATTTTGACCTTAGCCCCTGTGTAGACAGCGCTATATCAGTGGGAGAGCTTCTCTTGCCAACATAGCTACCACCTCTCCCATCGGTTTAGAGCATCTTCACTACATACCCTACAGTGGCACAGCTGCATCAGTGCAGCTGCGCTGATGTAAATTTGCAGCGTAGACCAGCCCCTATAGACATGCGAAAATACAATGGTTTCGTAAGAACAGCATGGTATAAACCAGAATGTATAGGTTATACAGATTCCCCAAATCATCACAGAACTAGCTATATAATTATGACTATAGCATTTAACGTTTGTAATCCCAGATTAGATTAAATGGATTTTTTAAAATACATTAGTGTTTCTTCTTATTTTATCCCATCATGGTGTCATATTGCCCTCATCTCCCCACATTAACATGTTTCTTTTAAGTGGAATCTTAACTTTGAATTTACTGTGTTTGTCATGCTTGATTCTAGTGTAATTGCAAGATCCCTGTAAATATAGTTTACCATTTAAATTAAATTATTGATACATACTCTCAACCTTAACTCCAGTTTTCCATAGTTTTTGGTCTGGAAATTTCCTTATCTTTTTAAAGACTAAATTTCAGACCTGAACTCTAAACAAGAATCCCCAAGAATCCTATCATGTGATATCATTTGAAGATATGTAATGCTATCCTTAAATCATTCCTTTTAATTTTAACTTTGAAGGGCAGGTTTACTGGTAACCAGAGCAGTGCTAACTAACCAAAGGGCAGTGGATAATTGAACCAGGTTTATAATAGCTTTGTTTGGCCAGAACAGTACAAAACTGCCAAAGGATATTGGTGATTCTGCTCCTTCATTTGTAATTGGCTTCTTGATTTAGGGGGCTGTGTTAGTGAGAATGGTGCTTTGTGATGGGGCATCAGGGAAAGCCCAGTCTTGAGTCTCAATCTGTCTGTTATTTAAGGGCTTCCTCTGAACTACTGCCTGAGTTCCCCCAACAATGCTGCCTCTATGCACAGTGGAGCTGAAGCAGAAGCGCTTTTCAAGCACTAGTGCCCAAGCTAGCATACTGCCAAGGAATCTTTAGAGAGCAGTGACAGCTGGACCAAGCAATTTACCAATAAGAATTCTTGACGCATTTGCCCAGTATTATTGCTACCACTGACTCATTACATTCAATAAAATAGCTGCATGCAAATTTAGCTACACTTACATTAGTTTGTGCAGTGGAAGGGTAATGATTGGTTGAATTACCTCTGATGTCACAGTGGATCTACTTAATAATTATTTGAGATGTTGATTTGACTGTCACTAATCTATATAATCCTAACAATTAGATACAATTGTTAATAACTTATCTGTATTTACAAATGTTTTCAAAAGTAAGTGTGACAGCTTAAGGTGGGTCCCATCCGGTGCAGGCCGAGTGGCCTGCCTTCCTCGGGGAATAGGGGAAGGTGCACAAGCCTTACGTGCCTATTTCCTCCAACTCAAGTCCACACATCTGGGCTTAGCTCTGGGGTAGAGTGGCCCAATGGCCAGAGTCTATGCAAATGACCCCACTCATTCATGATAGTACGGCCTAGCGGCCAGAGTCCATACAACACGCCCCTATTGTCAGGGCAGTACAGCCCAATGGCCAGAGTTCATGGGGGCCGACGAACAAGCATTTACAAGCAAATCTGTTAATGAGTTTGGGTTGAAATGACCCAGGTAGGGGGGCCCAGGACCACCCGACGCCACAGGGCCCCAACCCAGGGCCCTAGTAGCAGTGGAATGACCAGCTACCAGCACAGCTGGGAGTCCCATCGAAACACGCTGAGCTTCCCTCAGTGGGAGATACCACTCCAACACTGCTGTAACTTCCTTCCGCAGTCTCAGGCATTGTAGTCCAGGAGGCATTGGGATCTCTTAGTTCTCCAGCACCAGCCGCTTCCTGGGGCTCCGTGGGCTGCTGGGGCCTGAGGCTGTGGTCCACATCTCCGCTCCCCTCTGGCACAGGCTGGAGGCCATCCTCAGCAGGAACTCCTGGCACACGTCCTTCCCCACTGGCGTCTCCACCTGACTGAGCTGGGCTGCTCTCTTTTATACTGGTACAGCTGGAGCATGCCAAGTAGGGAGAAGGGGGTGTGGCTTCCTCAGCCCAAAATGTGGCATTAACCCCTTTCTGTCTGGTGCGGGGTGAGTGCACCCTGTCACAAAAAGTCTACGCAGACAATTTCAATACATTTTATCTATAAAGTGCAAAGTGTCTGTGCTAATCTGTTAAGATCATCTGGAGAAAAGAAAAGATTGACAAAAGTGCTCAATTTCTGTAAAGAACCAAGTTTTGAATTCATTTCAACCCAAACTCATTAACAGATTTGCTTGTAAATGCTCAGAAAAATCATTTTCTATTCAGAGTAAGTGTTCCAACTTTGGGGAGTATATATTGTATTTTTAATATATAAAGATGTTGAACCCTTGCTTTAAATGCAAAATAGAAATCAGCTTTAACTATGAGTTTGCAACTGGTGCTTCTGTAATATGGAAATACAACATAAACCCATTTCACTAGCTAATTTCTTCCCATATTCATATTGTAAGGGTACTGCATCTCAGGGCCAAGGCACCCTCTTCAGCAGCATCAGGGAATCAGCACTCATGTCGGATTCGTCTATCAGGTGTCTTGGCTTTCAGGGTGGGGACTGAGCAAGCAAACAGTCCATAGCTCAGGCCTCCCAGAGTGCAGGGCTGGGGGTAGGGAGACCTAGGCCCACCCTGATCCATTAGGTCCCAGCCCAGGGCCCTAGAAGCAACCCCCCTGTCATGGGGTTGCTGCCGTGCTTCCCGGCAACACAACAGGATCAATCTCTCATTTCTCTGGGCTATTTCCTTCCAGCATCTGGGGGGCTGCTCCATGGCTTCTGGAGCCTGGTTCCCAGTCTCTTTGCTGGGTGGCTCACGTTCCATTCCCTCTCTGGGTTTTCCAGTCTCCCGGGGCAGCAGTTTACTTTCTCTCCAGGCTGGCTCAGAAGTGTCGTTGCCCACCAGCAGACCATGAGCTCCACTGATGGTTCTGCTCCCTGGGAAGAATATCTGGATCCTTTCCTGGTCTGGCCCCAACTGAGCCGCAGGGCCCTGCTTTTATACTTCCTGTCCTGCCCCCGCACTTCCTGTGAGGGGGATGGGGCTGGGTTTGCTGAGCCCAACAGGGTGAGCTAACCCCCCTCTTCACTGGAATGAAGCTACTCCACCTCATTACACATCCTTTTCTGATCAAATTTGATATTGTCTTCTGATATAAATATGAATTTTTTTAAAAATGGCTAATAATATCCCTAAAAATGTTTGTAATGTGTTTCCTACTACATTATCTCCAGTACTATAAACTTTTAAAAGATACATAATCTTATTGGAAATTAGACTCTCATGAAGGGTATTTTTGGCCCTGGTCCCATTAAGATGAACAACATGTTTAATTTCAGCAGATAACTTTTGACTTCAATTGGCTTACTGACATGACTGAAGTTAAACACATGCATAGGTCTTTGCAGGATCAAGGCCTTAGATAATGTTGGCATACTATAATTTAAGATTTTTGTTTCATCCTTGACTTAGGTCACATGTGCAGCTGAAGTAAAGGCTAAAGTGCATGGACTACATTTTTTATTACTCAGTTCTAGTGATTATTTTTTAATGCCAGATATGCTGAATTATGTGCCTTATTCTATCTATTTGATAGATTGAGTGTCTTAGTATATACGTTTTAAGTTTTAAGGGAATATGTGTTCCATTTAGAGTTCTAAATGAAGCACTGTGTTATGCCATGAATTCTTAAAGATTAGTAGACAAAGCTGCTGCAAAGCTCTCCAGTGTTCCAAAAAGTACATTGAAGGGTTTTATTTTTGTTTTGTTTTATTTGATTTATTTTTCCCACCGCCTAGCCCAAGAGTTAAAAGAATTCACTAATCAAAAAGAGAAAAAAAAATTAAGAAGCAAGAGTAAATACTGAAAATGAATCATAGTCCTGATAATCTTCAGTAACAAATAACAATGCTCAATGACAATGATCCCATAACATTAATTATTGACACTTATCCTCGGCCTCAAATGTAATTATAAAGAGATATGAAATCTTTGCTGTGCCTTAACTGATTATACCTTATATTCCATGTCTGCATAGTATCCGTATAATTACTATTGACTAATTTTAATATGTCAACACATGTACCCTCTGCCTGCAAAAGAGAATTAAAGGTCATTCCCTTTAATTAAGGGTATACAAAACAATAATGTCCTCTTTATGTCTCCAGTTCATCCAATGGTTTTATGAGTATCATCCTTTTTTTGCTCTCTCCTTATCTCAAAGTACAGTTGCACACTGCACTACCCTACAGGCTAATACTATGTTTATAATAGTATACAACACGTAAATTTAAATCTTTAGGGAAGCTAGTTCTATATGTCCAGTTTATGTACATCATTCAACATACTGCCACTTTCCAAGAGAGTGTAGGCCTTTACAGAGGCATCGTGATGTGCAGAGGCATCGCCGGGAACCCCCAGATGAATGGATGCTGACTGGCCATCAGGTGAAATTTGTCTGTATAGCAGGAGCGGTGAGCATAAGAGATTTTCTTGGTATATGTATTCTGTGTGTGTTGTTAATAAGTAGATCTTTAGAGTACAGCTGTTTAAGGCTCTTTCACTGGGAAAAGATTCCAGAAACCCATAGAGCCCTGAGCCCCAAGGGAAAGGGCGGGTACTTACATTGACCAGGTTTCTTCCGCAGCCCTGTGGGTAAGGATAGATGCCTTACACCCTGAGCCCTCAGAAGGTAGAGGGTGCCTAAATTGATTGGGTCACGTCTTGAGCTCTCAGTTGGGTATAGGTGGAGTGCCCTAGATTTTTGCATGTAACATGAGGGAGAATCCTGAGCCAAAGATTCTATGGATAGAGAGACCTGGTTATGACAATTTCTTAACCTGGGAGGTGATGGGTGCCAGAACAAACCTCTAAGAGAGATAACCTCCCCTGCATTGCTTCCTTTTATGCAACACCTTTAAAATGAAAGAAGCTCAGGCAATTACCAATTTAACACACTGATAAACTATTTTGGGATCAGGTCAACCACTCCTGAACTGATACGAACTCTGGGAGAAAACATAGCAATTATTCAAAACCACCTGACAGTTTAAGAAAGTGTCCTTAGAGAGGCAGGGATCCTGAGACAGAAAAATAGTATTGGATCACGTAATTAAAGAGTGTATCATAATGCATACACAAACCAAAGCTGAATATGGTTGCAGAGGCAATGCCAGTTCTGGCATTTCCTAACTTTTGAGTGTTTGACTTTACAACCTAAACAAAAACTTTTAGCGTTGCTTTTTGGAGTCAATATTATTCATATGTTTTCTTCTGAGTGTTTTCTTTGCCCCTACTGTGTATTCATTTTATCTTATTCATTTTTCCTGAAGCAGAGAATTTTCTCCTTCAAAAACTTACTTAAAAGGAAAATCCAAGAGGTATAAGTTAGTCATACCCTCAAACTGAATATCGTATAATTGCTCGTGAAGGACAATGTTAGATATTAACAGACTGCTGTATTTTGGGTTCCAGTGGTACCCTGGGATTGCATTAATTTATGCTGAACCTTTAGTGAGATTTTGTTTTCATGCATGTACATTTTATCTCTGCTTGAGGTTGTTTATGTCCTCATTTGCCTGTGTCTCTTCTGTACTGTGTCCTTGTCTCACACAGTGGATACAAGTCCAACACATGAAGGGCTGGAGGCTTTTAATGAATCAGACAAGGAAATGTAAGGCACAAATGTACAATAGTTTTTTCACCAGGTAAATTGTGTGTCTGTGGGGGGGGGAGAGTCATGAAATAACTTAAGAAAAGCTATGTGATACCTGTGTGATATCTTCCCACATAAGACTATACATGACCAGAAGGATACATTTTGCTACTTTTAAACATATAAGGAATTGTCTCTACATTCTGTTCCTGGCTTCTCAGAAGACTATAGCTCTTAATATGCACAGACTAGACACATGGAATGGTGAAATACATATTATAGTATTTTTCACTAATTTCACCATTGTGCATTGATTTGGGGATGGGGGAACTCTGCTGGGCTAAATTACCAGTTCTTTCTTTCCTTTCTTTAAGGGTGGACAACCTATAGAGGATATAGTTGCCTTCCAAGTACATGAATGGGAAAAAAGATGTAGCTTTTCAGTGCAGTGGCGGGGATCCATCAATCTATGCCAAGGAAATTTTTAAGTGAACGGTCACTACACAATGGGTCAATGAATAGAGGTGTTTGGTGAGCCACCAAGGTGGCCCAGTTTTGCAATCCCACTAAACCTCAAAGACCAGCTAGAATTCATTCTGCATGATAAATTTGCTAGAATAAGCTTCCAGGATTGAAATAACATAATTATGGAAATTGGAAAAATCCCAAACCAAGATAGAGTGCTTTCACCCAAGCAGAGATGTATTGATTCTCCCCCACCCGGATGTCCTTGCAACCCTTGCCTGGGTGCCTGCCTGCCAGCTATGAAAAGGAGAAAGATGGGCAAAGACTGTAACTTCACTAACTTTTTAAAGATCATTGACTGTATTACAATCCTTGCTGACAAAGTACCATGAAGTTATGCTGACCAGAACTTTGAATCCATTGGAGATCGGACCGACCTCACCCTCTCTGTGTATCCCTACCACCTTGCCTGCCTGCCAGGCTTGAAATGGAGAGAGATAGACATAAATTGCAACTTCCCTAACCTTCTAAACTCCATGGCCTGCAACAAAAACCTAGCTGACAACTGATTATAAGTCTATGCTGACCAGAGCTGTGATCCAACTGGAGATTGGACCACACCTTCCTTGCACACACACACACACACACACACACACACACACACACACACACACACATCTCCAATACCTTGATTATCTACCTGTTGACTGTGAAATGAACTGATACAGAGGAACACTGAATTATACTTTTCCAAGTTTCTAAACAATGTGCTCTGCACAGCAAAACATACTCATAACCTTACTCGTAGTTCATCAGAACATAGGGAAGTTAGTGTTTAAGAAATTTTCTGTGATCAAGATCCATTTGGGGTCAGTTGTAGCAAATGGTTATTATTGGAGGGAAAGTGGAAGGGGAGATGGAGATGGTGTGTGTCAGTAGTGTGGCTTCTGCACTATACCTCATATAAACACAAAGATAGAGCAATGTGTGGCATGTTATTCGTGGAAGAAAATTATTTGCCCATACCTTACAATGACCAAAGTTTTGATAGTAAAAACTTGCCACTATAAAAAAGGTGGGGCTTTTCTCTGTTTTATCAAGGTAGCTTACCAACATGGGGTTCCAGTCCCTGGCCAGGAGCTGGTCCATATTCTGGGTTTTCAACCATGTCTTGTGCAATCTGTTCCTCCACAAATAAGCACAGAATCACTTCCTGGTCTTCTGTGGGATCTTCATTGTTCCCAGCTGCATCATCACCCTCACAGTCCATATGACAATAAGCCCAGCAGCATTCAGCAGGGCATCGTGAGCCACAGTAAGCTCAGTATTGGAGGCCCTTGAAAGCACTTGGTTCAGTTCAGTGTAAAAAGGGCATGTGGCAGGTGCAATCCCTGACTGCCTGTTTGAGGATGAACCTTCCTGTACTGCTGCTTTAGTTGTTTCATTTGTTCCCAGCACTGAACAGCGGTGCACTTACTGCCCATCTTCCCCAGCTGTCTAGACAGTCTTTCTGCTTTGTGTAAAATGGTGCAGCTGACTGTAGTCCAATCAGAGATCTATTAAAATTCTAGAATCGTGCACAGACTAGCTAGCTGCTCACTGAGCTGTCACCACCTTCAGCTGTAGTAACAAGTGCTGCAGACTACAAGACACTAGTGAACTTTGGAGACTGCAGCATGCTATTTCCGTGGCATGGGGGGGGTGACTTTATTGATATAGGGCAGGAAGATATGGGCACAGAGAATTGTAGGAATGGGAGTGGAGGATTATTCATGTCTGGAGACCTAGTACCCGTCACTTCACCAGATCCACACAAAGTGGGGCAGGTATGGAAGCGGGCGGGCCACAATTCACCAGAGCACATACCCACAGTCCCCAAGGAATCTAGAAATCTCAGCATCTACTTTTCCCATGACACATACTTGAGGGGTTTGAGTGTGGACAATTGAGAGGGTTATGCACAATAGCGCCTTTGGACACATGTAGAGTCAACAGTATAGACATATCCTTATGTCTCTTAATAAATTTTGAATGGGTACCATGATGTAAAATCATAATAGTTTCAGATGAAACTGACAGCTATAGTTTGGAGTGGTTATTTTCTTATAACAGTTATTTGCATACAAAAAAAGTTAACTATTTTATTTAGTTAAGTACGTGAAATTAACATTGTGCAATTAAATACAATGCTTAATTACAGCTCTATAATTAATAACTATGAGTCTGATTGAATAAATATGATGTTTGGAATCAATATTGAGGAAGCCTGGGAAACACAGAGAAGGTTGAAGCACTTTTCTTGTAAATGAATTGAGCGTATATAATGTATTACATTTCCAAAAGGCTTTGACTATAGCTTTTTGCTACTTTGAGATTTATATTTTGCCTGTATAGTACTTGATATTATGCAAAGAGTCATTTTACTGGTGAAAATAGCATTTCACAAATGCTGAACTTTATTTGATGAATGATTTACCAGACCGTCAAATAATGATTTTGCTCATATATCAGTGAAAACAGATCCGAGTTATTCTGCCCCCAAAAGCAACTAATTAGCATTTTTCTGTTTCAGCTACAGGTAGCATATGACTCTGTTCCTGTCCTACTAAAATAGATTTTAGCTCATACCTCTGTCGCCAACCACTTTCTTGACCAATTTGCAATTTGTGTCTATCGTCTATTCAGTCCTAGAAAATAATTCTTAATTATCACCATTATAAAAACAGATTTTAAAAGGAATGGTGATTACACACCATCTGGAAATGTACTCAAGCTGTCAAAAAAATCTGTGGATGGCTCCAATATACGGTGTTCAAATTTCAGCAAGAATCTACACTTGATCAAGGGGGAAGGATTCATTTAATTTCAAATGAGCTTGGGATATCAAATAAAAGTTCAAAGTAAGTGAAACAGTTTCACTTTAAGATATTTTAATAGGGTGCATATTAATTGGATACACTGCATAAATTATTGCAGGACAATAGAAATAAGGGAATCGATTATAAAGTGCCCAGCAGAGCAGTACAAATGCTTCATGTAGCTGAAAGAATAAAAAGGGAAAAAAACAAGTAAACACTACATAGATGAGAATAGATAAGCATACTATCACTGACTTCTATGAGCAATTAAAGATCTGGAGAGTTCCACAGAAAACAACCATCCTCTGTTACTGCCTGTAGAGGTACCTTTGGCTCTGTGTTTCCTGGCAACCAGGTCTTCAGAGACCCCTGTTGGGGACAAAACTGGTATTAAGCAGTCTTCCATGTCTAACAATCTGGCACAGTTTCTAGTAGCTCAGATGAAAACACAATTAAGCACATTTGCTTGCCCACTCCTGTACAATGAGGAAAGAGGAAAATAAAGTTCATTCTGATTATTGATATTTGGTATATGCAAGTTGTAAATAATGTGTAATCTAATAGCCACTCTCCTAAAAATATACATCAACTCAAGTGTATAATAAGTAAAGTGCATTGTGTATACAATTCTTTTTGGTAACAAAGATGTTGTTATAACAGAAATGTAAAAGATTCTGCAATGGGCTTAAGTAAATATGACACAGCTCTCCAGTACATTACAACAGAAGGCACTGTAGAGTACACTATAGTTTCCCTTCTCTGAAGTGAATAAAGTTATCCTTTGTCATCTAAAGACCAGGGTCAGGGTTAATATAATTACACAAAAGGTAATCTGAGTAAGTGAAGGCCCAGCCTGGCTGTAGGAGCTTTTCAGGTGCTCACTTGTTTTGAATGTAGAATGGTGAAGAAAGGATGGTCTCTAATTCACTGACCAATGTTGTCTCATTTCTGTCAAATGGAATTATCAAAAAATCCTATGCAGTAGCTAAATAGTGGAAAGCAAGTTACAAAATAGACACAATTCTCTTACATGCAATAGAAAAGACACTAAAAATAAACAGTTATACTATAGTTATACATTGAGCTTTATCTTGTAAAGCATTTCATCCATTCTTTCTTGAAAAAGCCCAGACACTTCCAGTTGTTAGTTTTCAAGCACATTCATAAGCTAGATCAAGGGAAGGCAAGCTTTCACAAGTGGTGTGCTGAGTCTTCATTTATTCACTTTAATTTAAGGTTTCGCGTGCCGGTAATACATGTTAACGTTTTTTAGAAGGTGTCTCTCTCTAAGTCTATATTATATAACTAAACTATTGTTGTATGTAAAGTAAACAAGGTTTTCAAAATGTTTAAGAAGCTTCATTTAAAATTAAATTAAAATGCCGATCTTACGCCGCCAGCCTGCTCAGCCAGCTTCCAGCCTGGGGTTCTGTTCACCCAGGCTTGCAGTGGGCTGAGCAGGGCCTGTGGCTGGGATGCTGGCTGGCAAGGGGCCAGCAGCTGGGACCCCAGACCTGGGGTGGGTTCAGGGGTCAGGGCAGAGGGCAGTGGTGATGTGAGGGGTTCAGGGCAGAAGGCCGGAGGTGTAGGGGGATTCAGGGGTCAGGGCAGAAGGTTGGCAGGTGTGGGGGGTGCACGGCAAAAGGCTGGGTGTTGGGGGCAACTCGAGGTCAGGGCAGAGGGCTGGGGTGTGTGTGGAGGTGCAGGGCAGAAGGCTGGGTGTTGGGGGTGACTCGAGGTCAGGGCAGAGGGCTAGGAGGTGTGGGGGGTGCAGAGCAGAAGGCTGGGTGTGTGTGTCGGGGGGTTCAGGGCAGAGAGATGGGGCTGTGGGGGTGCAGGGCCGAAGGCTGGGGCGCTCGGCTCGTGGGGGTGCTCCCAGCCTCCTGCCCTGAGCGGCTCATGGCAGGGGGGCTGGGAGGGCTATGCCCTGTTCCACCCCCTTCCCCAAGGCCTGTCCCTACCTCTCTCTGCCTCCTCTACGGAGCAGCGAGCACGCTGCCGCTCGGCTCTGCTCCGCTCCCCCTCACCATCTCAAGGGCCATCGCCGGCAGGGAGAGGGAGGGGGGGGAGGAGGAGGAGGAGGGGCCGGAATGCACCACGCTGGGGGAAGAAATGGGGGAGGGGGAAAGCTTGGCTGCCGCAGGACCAAGCTTCTGCCTCCTACCCCCGCAGGGGAGAGCGGTGGGCGGGGAGGCTGACTGGGGCTGGGGGCCGGGACCCCCCCCACCGCTCTCCCCTGTGGAGGCAGGAGGCAGAAGCTTGGTCCTGTGGCAGCCAAGCTTCCCTCCTCCCCCGCTTCTTCCCCCAGCGTGGCGCTTTCCGGCCCCTCCGCCTCCTCCTCTCACCGGGCAGGCGGTGTGCCACTCAAAATCGGCTTGCGTGCCGTGTTTGGCACGCGTGCCATGATTGGCATGCGTGCCGTAGGTTGCTGACCCCTGAGCTAGATCCATGCTGAAACACAGGGTCGTAGAGTTTAGTGCTAGAAAGGATCACTAGATCATCTAGTCTGACCTCTTGTACATCACAGGCAACCAGCATCAGCCAGCCACCCCCGCACAAAGCCCAACAACCAGAATTGGATCAAAGTATTCTGCCCTTCAGAAGACTGAACTATTGTAGGAGTAGGAGGGACTGAGGAGAACCAGTGCCTGAGACTCCTGCAATGACAGGGAATAGATTAAATGAGATATACCTAGATAACCCTAGCAAGATGACCTCCAGCCATGGTCATCATCTCTGGGACATCAAGCAGAGAAGAAAAACAAAAAACAGAATACATCCTAGCTTGTGGCTGGGAAAACTCTGTGGCCCAAGGCAGCCACCAGGACTGGCCAGGCCTGCCTTGCGCCTGCTACCCAGAGGAGTTGCTGGACCTACCCTGCGCTCGCTACCCGGAGGAGTTGCCGGGCCTGCCACTTGCCCGCAATCCAGAGGAACCTATGGTGCTGAACCCCCCAGAGGACAACACCTTGACCCAGCTACTACCCAAGGGGGAGTCTGGAAGTAGCCTGGGGACAACCGACCCTAGTCTGGCTGCAGCACTGGCAGAGCCCATGTCAGTGTGTTGCGACCAGGATCGCCACTGACTATGCAGCAAGTCTTCTGCCGCTGCTAGGGCCCTGGTCTGGGATGCAGTGGAGTGGGAGGGCCTGCATCCCCCCTGCCACCCAATTCGTGGATGGCAGTCTCCCCGTCTCCCAGGCCCTTGGAGGCTTGGGGCCTACTGTTGTTGCTCAGCCCTGCCTGAAGGCCTGAGCTCTGACTCTGCACTGCCCCGCCCTGACCCAGGGTAGGGCCTGGGCTTGCTATTAATTGTACTGTGGTTGCTCAGCCCTGACTGTGGGCCTGAGCCCTGACTCCTGTACTGTTGTTGCTCAGCCCTGACTACGGGCCTGAGCCCCAACTCATTGTTGCCCTGCCCTAACCCAGGGCCTGGGCTTACAGTGTTTTGTTCAGTTACCTCAAAGGCTGCCGAGGGAGCCCCCCGCGGACAGACTAATTCCCCCAAACAACGACTGTATGTAGTGAGCCGACGTGGCTCCTCGCTGCCCCGGAGAGGGTCGAGCCCTGGTTAACCCTTGTACAAGCTCATTCCCACTTTTTGTGCCAAGGTCAGTAATAAAAAAGATTAAATAAGATTGGTCCCAAAACTGATCCCTGAGGAACTCCACTAGTAACCTCCCTCCAGCCTGACAGTTCACCTTTCAGTATAACCCATTGTAGTCTCCTCTTTAACCTGTTCCTTACCCATCGTTTAATTTTCATATTGATCCCCATCTTTTCCAATTTAGCTAATAATTCCCCATGTGGAACCATATCAAATGCCATACTGAATTTGCGATAAATTAGATCCACTGCATTTCCTTTGTCTGAGAAATCTGTTACCTTCTCAAAGAAGATCAGGTTGGTTTGGCACAATCTACCTTTTGTAAAACTATGTTGTATTTTGTCCCAATTACCATTGACCTCAATGTCCTTAACTACTTTCTCCTTCAATTTTTTTTCCCAAGACCTTGCATACTATAGATATCAAACTAACAGGCCTGTAGTTACCTGGATCACTTTTTTTTCCTTTCTTAAAAATAGGAACTATATTAGCAATTCTCCAGTCATACAGTACAACCTCTGAGTTCATAGATTCATTAAAAATTCTTGCTAATGGGCTTGCAATTTCATGTGCCAGTTCCTTTAATATTCTTGGATGAAGATTATCTGGGTCCCCTGATTTAGTCCCATTAAGCTGTTTGAGTTTGGCTTCTACTTTGGATGTGGTAATATGTACCTCCATATCCTCATTCCCATTTGTCATCCTGCCATTATCCCTAAGCTTCTCATTAGCCTCATTAAAGACTGAGGCAAAGTATTTGTTTAGATATTGGGCCATGCCTAAATTATCTTTAACCTCCACTCAATCCTCAGTGTTTAGCAGTCACACTTCTTCTTTCTTTGTTTTCTTATTTATATGGCTATAGAACCTTTTACTATTGGTTTTAATTCTCTTTGAAAGGTCCAACTCTACATGGCTTTTGGCCTTTCTCACTTTATCCCTATATGTTCTGACCTCAATAAGGTAGCTTTCCTTGCTGATCCCTCCCATCTTCCACTCCTTGTAGGTTTTCTGCTTTTTCTTAATCACCTCCCTGAGATAGTTGCTCATCCAGCTTGGTCTACAATTCCTGCCTGTGAATTTTTTCCCCATTTCTTGGGATGCAGGCTTCTGATAGTTTCTGCAACTTTGACTTGTTTTTGGGAAGTAGAACTCAAGTAATGAAAAATGTCATCTATTACACACATTTATGTTACTTCTGTTCCACTTTAAAATATTTTTTTCTATAAATAGATACTACATTCTGGAGGATAAAACTGTACATAGTAAAATTAAAACAAAAATTCTGAATTGACATCTTATAATCTTCTCAGCTTTGATATTCACCTCATTCACTCGGAATAGACTAGGCAAGCAGAGGCTCCGGTGCATGGCTTGCTGCAGGACCACTTGCAGTCAAAAGGTGAGTGGGGATAGCAGGATGGGGAACCCCTTCCCCATTTCAGAACATAAAAAAACAGACAGGAATTGGACACAGTGGCAGCGGGGAGTGGGCACAGGTTCCCTGCTTCCCTTCAATGGGAGAAGGGGTTGTTCCCCTCCAGCCCCTGCTGATTGCCCAGACTGCTTCCACATGGGGGTTCTATGATACTGCTGTTGTAAGCTGTGCGGGCGTGTCAGCGGCCACCAGATATATTGGTGATACACCTGGGAGAAAATGATCTGAGAACACTTAAAGGGGTGGAGTTAATGCTTCGAACTAGAAGGGACCTGATGCAGATCCTGACAATTTTTCCGGGTGTTAACATTGTCTGGTCAGATAAGCTTCAGCCCAGGGTCTGGCGGGGAGCCATGAACCCCGCCAGGGTGGACAAAACCAGAAAGTATGTAAACAAGGAAGTGGCCAAATTCTTATTGCCCTTGGGGGGTGGGGGACAGTAATTTCACATCCTGGCATACTCTATGGGGCACCAGAGTTATTTCGGGAGAATGGGGTGCACCTGTCAGACTGAGGTGCTGCCCTATTTTTGGCTGATATAAAAAATAAGGCCTTGGAAGATGTCTGGGAACCTGGCTGGGTGTGGGGAGGAGGCAGCCAAGCTAATGGCTGGTGCCTCCTTGTGGTGGATGTTCAGTGTAGGTACTCCATAAATTAAGGCACAAAAGAATGGATAAATGGCTTGGAAAAGAAATTAAGGAGGGGTGCTTGGAAATTGAGCAAGCTGGGGGCAGTTGGGGACTCCTCTGATTGGTAAGCAGGGAGCCAACTATCATATAACTATCATTATAGTTCACCTTAATTCCTCCTACGAGTGGGGGTGGTGGGTAGGTCCTGGCAAGGAAATTGCTGGAGGGACCTGGATGAAAAGGGGGGGGGAGGGAGCTGGTGGAAGCCCTCCCCCCCAGAATTGGCTGGAATTGGAGGTTCCCAGTAGTGGATCTGCTGAAGGGACATGAACACAAAGGGGAGGGGGGGGGAAGAGAGCTGAAAAAAGCACTCCCTCCCCCAGTGAATTCTGGGGGTTTTCACCTGCACTGCATATTTTATCCGCCGGGTTGGTCCCAGACGTCTAATAATAAAGTTGAGGCCTGATTAAACCCATATCTAATGTCGCCTGTCATTCTTTCGGCATAGCCAGACAATTTCTTTTAAATCTGACCAAAAGAAAATCACTGTTTGGGGTGAAGAATATGTTTCTACAATCAAAAATGGTGAAAAAAAGGAGGCAGATGCTTCCAGAAAGCCAAGCAGTCCAACACTGTGTGTTGTGTTATAAACTGTAAATGTCTCTCTCCCCGCATCCTTCAGTGGGCTTTAGATCAGCCCATGAAAAAGGATCAAGTAATTCTGTAGCTCACAATTCACTAACAAACATTAAAAAAAAAAATCTGGCCAATAATTGAGGCCAATTATATGAAATACAAGAAAAAGGGGGAATTAACAACAAGATTAATTACACAATGCTTAAACAGAAAGAAACAGCCTCCTGGTGCTATTCATGAGCTATATTAAATAATTTCCAGGTAATAAAATATTGTCTATTCCCCCCCACCCCACACACACACACAAAATAACCCTAAAAGTCTAACACCATACTTAAAGTTTGTTGTACTAAATTTCATAACTTCAGACTTTTTCATAGTCACATTCACATACTCCTTTTATTTATCTCTCAGTGCAAGTTAATTTATGAAACTTTAAAAAGAGAGAAAGGAGAAGCTAAAAGTCTAGCTTCGTCAAAATAAAGGAAAACTAGTTATTTAGTCACATCAGCAATTCTAGGTACAGACTCAACAAAGCACTTAAGCATGATCTTAAATCAATAGAGCTTTACAGATTTACATCAGTTGAGGATTGTGAGCCTAGATATACAGTATCAACAGTAAAAGATTTTTTTTTAACAATGCTGAGTTTTGTTTTTAAACTAAACAAACTTTTTTTTTCAGAGCAGGCATATTCTATTGGTGTGCATAGGAGTTATTAAATAGAATTTATCTACACATGCAGGTCTTCAGAAACTGCTAATCCTGATTTGGCTCCATGTGTGAACATTTTTATTCCAGGATAAGAGCACCTGGCCTGTATTTATTTTACCCGCTTGGATTGTTTAGCTTAACCTACTGCCTTGTTCTTTACCTTAACCCACTTGGTTTATGTACCCATCACTTGGATTAAACATAACAGGAGCAAGGTGCTCTTATTCTGGAAGAAGAGCATTCACATGTGGAAGAAGAGAATTATTCAGGATTAGCTATTTCTGAATAGCTTCATGTGTAGATAATCCCATAAAAAAGTCTGGTAAGGAGTCTGCAATTAATGTCTTGATCCTTTCCTCTGATATTCTGTATGACCATAAATCACTGTGCATCTGGTTAAAAAAACAATTTAAAAAAAAAGCAACAAGTGTAGTTACACAGGTGCATGGTGTCTGATTTTTAACTAGACAGGCAGCAGCATGCACCTGCATATCAAAGAACACGACTGAGTCCTAAATGTTTAAATGTATCATAGCAGGCAATTTCAATTTTCCAAAGAACTGTACTTTTACTTCTGCAATAGCTCAATGGAAAAATGATCTTTTAACATGAACACTATATTTACAAAATGTGACTGTATTGAATATAATTTTTCCCCATAGTATGTCAGCTGTGCATCTCAGATTGAAAAGCAAGAAAGTTAAATCCAAAATAATAAGCTGTTATCTGCTCCAAACACTGTTTTTATACCCTCTCCAATAGACGACATCTAGACCCATTTCCCCCCCATATCTGCAGGCTCCCTCTTTCTAAATACAGTAGTAGCAGTATCATTTTGCTCTGCTTTTCATCTCAAAATATATGTAAATAAATACAGCACGTAGGACCTGATCCAAGGCCCATGAAAGTCAATAGAAAAACTCGGAACTGGCCTCACTGGGCTTTGTATCAGGTTCATAATATCTTTCTATTTACAGATAAGACTGTTTAAACCTTACTTGTAATTTAGAAAAAAAAAATCTTCTTATAAATATAGGAAACAATATATATTCCATAAAGTCAGTAATAAAGAGTAAACATGGTGAACAGAAAGTTCAAAGGGGTTCTCTCTGTGTAAATGTGTGCTGCACAATGGGACAAATTTATCCTTAATTGTACCTGTACTACCCTACTGACTGCAGGTATTATGTTTTTCAATAGCCATAGTTAAAGTAGGCCAACACTTTCCACTGTAGCTTGAAACTTTGTTTTTAGCCTGAAATTTTCCATGTTTGCTGCCTGCATCAGACTGAAATCTTGTTTAGTTTTTGGAATGTTTCAGAGAAAAGAGTTCAGTCATTTCTTAAAACAAGGATAGGTAAAAATACATTGTTTGCCCAAGTTAAAAAGAATCCACAATTGTTTCATCAAGAAGCTGTGGTATTGCCATGCTTTGGAACGGTGATTTCCATGGCGGGTTGGCCTCATGTCAGGGATGTGCCTTTTGCTAACTCTATTAAAATCCGCCTATTTTGGTCTTCACATATACTCAGTAGAGATTTGTTAAGTTTGGCAGTTACATTTACCAAAGATTTGGTCGTTAATGAGCATGTTCCAGCCCAGGGTTTTGAGGGCTGAGGAGCTTTCCTACAATTGTTCCTCCTAGCTGCCGGAGGCATTTTTGGTGAAGGGCACAGGAACTGAGAGCAAAGTAACTGTCTCTCCTGTGCTCTAAATGCTCCCCTCACTGGTGCCCAGGAGAAGGCAGAAGCTGCTTGCCTGAAATACAGAAGGGAGAATAGCATGGGGGTTGGAGGGAGACAAGTTGTACGTGGAGGAGGATGGAAGATAGAGGCAGAGTAGGTAGTGAAGTAGACAGTGAAGGAAAGGCCTGTAAATAGTAGAGTAGAATCCTTTCCAAAACTTGGAATTGAACCCAAGATTCCCCAAGTCTCATCATTCCTCCACTGTCTAGCAAATAGCTGTGAAACCCACTGGCAAAACCTGTGCCTCATTTCCTTCAGTGGCTGGTACACATAGAGGATAACCACTTATTACTATCCTTGTGGCTGAGTTTGATATTGTAGAAGGTGACATTCAGGTGCTTATTTGAATGTTGGTTGCTCTGGAGGAAAATGTAGACATCTGTTTAAAACAACAAAATAAAGAATTCAATCAGTCACCATAACTAGTAGTACTCCCTTCCCCCCCCCCCCGTTCTTCTGTGAGGATGCGTTCCACTTGGGTGAAAATGGCAAGTTATTGATATAAATTTTAAAGAGAGATGGTGCCAAGATGGATATTTGGGAGCCTGTTGCTCAGTAAATAAAGTCTGCTAGTCTGTTCCATTTGTTGCATGTGAAACTTTCCATTGGTAACCATAACCATCAGTAGGTGCAGTGTTGTTCTGTTTGACACATCCAGAAGCAGACTGTCCTGCCAAACTGTGTTGAGCCCACTTTGATAACCTGCCTCAATTAGGTCATCAGTGCGATTACCCGATCTCAAGTGCTTCATCACAGTCTGAGCCTGGACTGCTCTTTAGGATTGTAATTTTCAAAGATGGACTTAAATCTCTGGAGTAGCATCCTTTCCAAGAACTTGTGTGTTATGCATAGTAATGATATCGGCAATTAGCTGCTTGGTTTCGGGATAGCAGACACCTTTGCCTGTTGCCATATGTTCGGCATTTAGACAATGGCATATATTGATAAAGCAATGCATCAGCCAGTTGCAACTATGTTAAGCTAGGTTTTTCAGAAATTCTGGAAAGATGCCATCTGAGCCTACAGCCTTGCCATATTTGTTGAGTGTTCTGGCTTGTCCTCTTCTCTAGTAAATGGCTTTGCTAGATTTGATGTTGCTGCGCTGTCTGGTAGAGAGCCATGAAGTTCTTTCTTCACATCGCTTTTGTGATGATGATCCGTTTGAGCCTAGTAGCATTTGGGTGGTGATGGCAGTATCTGATGAAACATACAGCACTCTGTGTTGGAGAGGATTAGCACCACCAAGATTATGGGGAAGTCTACAGGCTTTCCTGCTTGAGTGGATGAAATCTAGGCTCTGCCTAGCTTTTGCCCATCACTCTCATCTAGCAGAGTTCAGCAATTCCAGGAGTGCTGTTGTAGCCGTAGAATTACTTGTTGTCCTTTACTTCTTTAGGGGTGCCTCTGTCTGCCAGCCAGCAGGGAGGATAGGCTTTTCTGTAGCCACAGAGGATGTTCTTTTTCACAGCCACATTAAGGAGATTGAGGAACCTGTCAGCGTTTACTATGTTCACAGGTATTTGACAAACCACTTTTTCTTGCATCTGAAGAAGTGAGGTTCTTACCCACAAAAGCTTATGCTCCCAATACTTCTGTTAGTCTTAAAGGTGCCACAGGACCCTCTGTTGCTTTTTTACAGATTCAGACTAACACAGCTACCCCTCTGATACTTGACACTTTTTCTATGATTTTCATGTTGCTCTTCCAATCAGTTTTTCTATAGTTCCAACGCAGATTTGGTAGCAATGTAATTAGGGGAACATGTATGATGGCAGGACAGTATTGGCTATGCGGAAAATTCTCAAAGACAGTTTGTTCTCTAGGCGCAATGTGTCAAACACAAGCCCAGTGAGTTGTCTTTTCTCTATCTTGTGGAATGGAGTGTTCCTGGCTGCTTAGGCTTGAACAGTAAATGTTTGCCTTGAATCAAGGTCCATTCAAGAAGTTGTTTGTCAGTTGATGAACAATTGAATACCAAGACACGAAACAACAAAGCGCATCTCAAAAATGCAATAGGCAAAATTGCCAAAAAGTTTTTAAATAAATGTACAAGCATGATGCTAGACCAGTGGTGGGCACTTTTTGGAACCATAAACTGAACTCACTTGTATATTTATATTGCCCGTGAATAACGCATTTCATTTTCCTAGTTAATAAATCCTTAATTAGTTTACTATAGGATAGGTTACCAGGTTACCCTAGGATAGGTTACAAATTCATCTGAGGTAAATTACTGGTCTCCTGGGACTGGGAACAACCTGAATATTTTGACCACTGAGCTATCCCTCCCCCCACCCCCCCCACTCCGCCCACCCCCTTATCACTAAGTTCAGCTTACTTGGGTGGTAAGATAGACTGGAGATCCCAAGGGGATTGTCTGCAACTCCACTATTAAACTGTTATAGTGATCCAGGAGTTCACATTTGCTAGTGGGTTGGTGAAATCTAATTATAGAATATACCACCAGTTTAGGGCATCTGCCCTCCCTTTGAAAGCCTTCCCTGAGGTAAGCATTCACTGTCATGAACCGCTCCAGACAGCAGGACACCCATCTGAAGGGTGGCTCTGAGTTGGTAGAACCCCCAGTATGGGACAGGCAACATTTGGTGGCATATAGATATTGGTATCATCAGATGACCAATTCTCCTTGTGACGGCATTTCCAGTTCACATTTTGGGTTTTGTTGACTGGTATCTTTGACACATTTTTTCCTAAGTGCTTCAGGATGACCAATTCCATCTGTGATGGGTTCCCCCCCAGGGTGCCACCTGGAACTGGGGTACCAATGAGCCCTCTGACCCACCAGCTTGGTTCCCTCTCACACTGTGCTGCTGTGACAAGCTGCAGACTCATTCCCGGTCCTATACTTCCTCCAGCATTCACACAGTTAGGGACACATCCAGCTGCAGTTACATGCAGGCTCTCTGATTAGCAACTGCATGAACCAACAATAGAGATACTATAGCCAAAATAACCACCATCTTCTCAGCCTAGGACCCCCCCCCCCACACACAGGAGTATAAACCCAAAATTATATAGTCTTGTGCTGCACAGGGAACTATACTGTGTAAGCTTATAGTGTTTGTCTCCCTCAATGTGGAGAGGAAAAGCAACAGCCACGTGAGTCAAGATTCACAAGCATTTCACTTCAAACTTACTGGTTTAGATTAAATCATAAGTTTATTAATTACAAAAAGATAGATTTTAAGTGATAGCAAACTTATCAAAGCAGATCACTGAGTAAATAAACAAAAACACAAACTAAGCCTAAGACACTAGAAAGATATGACATGAATTAGCAAATTCTCACCCTGGCAGATGATACAAGCAGGCTACAGATTCATAAGGCACAAGCTACACTTGCTTTGCAGTTTGGAATCCCCAGGTTTTCATACACAGGCTAGCAATCCCATTTAGCCTGAGTCCAGCACTTCCCCCAGTTCAGTCTTTGTTCCTCAGGTGTTTCTAGGAGTCCTCTGAGTGTGGAGTGAAGAACCACAGATGATGTCTCTCCCTGCCTTATATAGCTTTAACATATGGCAGGAACCCTTTTTTCCCTGTCTCAATTTGTGGAAAAACACTGATATCCCAAGTTGGAGTCCAGAGTATTGTGGCCTGATCACATGCCCTTGCATAACTTGATGAGTCATAGCAGCCACTACTTACAGGCTGTCTGGAACATTCACAGGAAGGTTAAATTCTTCCAGGGTCCATTGTCTTTGCTGATAGGCCATCAGCACTGTCTGGCTTCTTCATTTTTGTACCTGAAAGGCTAGTTGTGGATGTCACCCGGAGTAAGCAGGATTGAAACACAGATACATAATTAATATTCCTAACTTTAGAAACAAAAATGATGCATACATACAAATAGGATAATCATATTCAGCAAATCATAACTTTTCCAATGACACCTCACATGACCTGTCTTGTACAAAATGCATCATAATTATGCCATAATCATATCATAATAATATCACTGAAGAATATGGGTGCAGTGTCACACCATCAATGTAGCAACCCACCACCTACTGACAGTCTTGTGGTCTAATAAAAGCCACTCAAGTGATGATCTCAAGCTAAATGACCCTTTTCAGGGCAAATATCAAAACTTTGGTTCAGACCTCCATATATGGCAGCTCAACATAGAAGGCCTTTCTCCCTCAAAACTATTTTAAAAGAAAGCTAAGGTTCTAAAGTCAAGTACACAAGGGTCAGGAAATGCCAGAATTAAGGTTAGCAATGCAACTATAAATTCCCCCCCCCTTTTGTGTATGCATTAGGATACCTGTCTTTAATTACATGATCACATACTTTCCTCCCCATCCCACAGGTTCCATCCTCATTAAATGTACAGGTTGATGGTTCAGGGAATGAATCAGATTTTTATAGGAGTCTGTTGTCTGTAGAACACCTGCCTTACTCATAAAAGATGTGTAGGGAATGAAGCAGGAGTCTGAAGGAAGAGAAAGATGGCCTCATGCTTAAGGAAGCTCAGTGACATTCTGGAGAACTGGATTCTCTCCCTGCTTCTGCCACAGAGTTCCTGCGTGATGTGGGAGAAATCACTTAATCAAACTTTTCAAAATGTGGACACTAATTTTGTGTTCCTTATGTTAGGGATGCCTGCTTGAGAAACATGAGGTCACATATTTGTAAAAAGTGTTCAGTGCTAACAGAGCCAGCTGAAGTCAATGGGAGCACTGTATTGAACATAAAATGTGTCGTAAAATGGCAAAGTACTTTGAAAAATCAGTCACTAGAGGTTTCTAGGGAGTCTCAAGTTGGCCTTAATTTCTTTGTGCTTCAATTCCCCATCTGTGAAATGGGAAAAATATTACTCCCTTACCTCACAGGAATATTGTGAAGATAACTTCATTAAACGTTTCTGAATCACTCAGTGTCATAAAAAAAACCCATGAGGCAAATTAATAATTGTGTGCAGAATGTAGTGCTTGGATGGGGATACATATTGAATCATGAACATCAAAATATTGAACAACCCATTCAGTGAGTACCATCCATTTTGTGCAGTGAATGTGTCAAGGGTCCTGTGGAACAAAGAGTAGTGATCATGTAATTATAGATTGTATTATAATGGGACCAAATTAAAGTTGCACAGGCAGTCTTAATTTTGGCATATCCTAGCTTTTGAGTGCTTGACTTTTCAACCTTAATATTCTTTTATTGTGATTGTTTGTATGTAAAGTTTATATAAAATACTTGAAGTCTTTGGCCTAACACTAAAGAACTAGTCCAGATGGCGCGCACACATTTTGGATATTTTTCTATCTCATACTTTTACTTTGTGTGTTAGGATATTTGAACACTGCATGATCCTTATGGCAACATGTAGGGTACAGACAGTATACACCCAGCTAGCACAGGTATAAATAGCAGTGTAGATGGTGAGGCACTGCTTAGGAGAGTAGAGTAAACACATGCCAGAACCTTAGGGTATAAATCCTACACAGCTCTCTACATGCCCAAGGAGTGCTTCCCCCATTGGCACTACTCTCTTTAGCAATGTAGTAACCCGCTGTCTCCCCACTGCCAAAGCTTTTCCTCTGTTTAGGGAAAGGCTCTAGTGGCGAGGAAAGGCAGAGGGGAAAGGTTGTGGCAGCTTCCCATTACTGGAGCCTTTCCCCACCACAGGGAGCTGCTGAAGCCTTTCCCTAGAAGGAAAAGCCCCAGCAATAGCAAAAGGCTCTGACAGGGGAAGTCTGCAAGAAAATGCTCTGGCAGAGCCTTTCCCCACTGCCTTCTCCTGCCATAGTCTTACACGGTAGCATGTAGCTACACACTGCAGCATGGACACAGCCCGCTTTTCATTGCAGTGTGTAGCTACACGTACACTACTCAACAACACCAGTGTAGAAGAGGCCTTAGATGCTAGAAAAAGAAAATTGCCTATTACTGAACAGAGTCTAAGAAGAATTATGCACTAAGGATTGTATTTACAATCATACACTTTTCAGTCAGTAAATGACCTTTAAGTGTTTTTTCTATGAGACATAAATTTAACTGGGCATAATCATGTTGTGAATAAAAACCTTTAATAGCTGCATTTTCTTCTGGTTGTGTGTTTCCCCATTGGACCTGGAATTAATGTTTGTATAAAGACCCTACAAAAGTCCTGCCACTATTATTTGTGGGCTATAAACTGATCCTGACCTGATGTGAAAAACCTATTGAAAAAAGGGAATTAAGAGCAACAAACACATAGCCCTTAATGGGGATATTTTTATATCACATGCAAGATGTAGGCAATGGGCCAAATTCTGAAGTGGCATAACAGGTAAGAATTTGGCCCTTCTATTTGCCAAAAAAATATACATTTTATGGTGATATATTTCTCTTTATAAATAGTGTAACTCCACTTTTCCATTAATCGATCAAGAACAGAATATGACTCATTTTAGGGGCAGGGCTAGTATTTTTAAAGAATTTATACAGTTTTTATTTCAGGATCTGATGGGTATATACATGAAACTAGAAGAAAATGCAATTATTAAAGGCTTTTACTCAGAACACAGTTATGTCAGGTTAGATTTGCCTCTCGTAGGACAAAACACACTTAGAGGTCACTTACTGACTCAACTGTGTTCAACTATGAGTACAACCCTACATCCAAAATTCATTGTTTTAGGTTCTTTTCAGTTCTAGGCAAATTTCTTTCTATGTATAACACAAAAAATAGTATATGGAAAGCTCAAGTTAGAAAAGACACCACATTTTCTTCAGCAATTTTTTTTAAACTAAACTACGTTGAGTATTGTCCAGTTAGTCTCAAAAAGGGGGCAACGGGGTAGAAGAATTGACAGAGAGATTTCTTGCAATCACAAAAGAGAGGCAATCAGCAGAGTGTGTCTTGTCCCCACTGCAGCCAGAGACAGCTGATTGGTATGCTGAAGTACAAGAGCTTCTCTGCCATGTTAACGCCTGCTTTCTTCAAAGTCTGTCTGCATATGCATGACATTCCATACTAGCAGTAGGCTGGTGGGCAGTCCTACAGCCATTATGCATAATTAGAACCCAAACAAGCAATTAATATGGATTTTATATAGTTTCCCATCATGCCACACAATCCATATTAATGGTATACATGCTGCACACTTTCCCACTGTGTTCCCACTGTTCCTAGGAAGATTAACAGTTGCTCCATTTTTTGCAATTAGGTTTGTGACTGCTTCTCCTAAATCTAAACAAAGCCATAACTCAACAATAAATTTAAAATAAATAAGAAAGCAAAAAAATCCACTTTTGTAAACAAAGGAAGATTGGTTCCTGTGATCTGGGCAAATTTATTCTTCTACAAGCTGTTACTAAACTACTGGAGAACTCCACCAAATATCACATTATTCCTGTTAACCCAAAACCCTCCCATATTGTGGGTCTTTATCAGGATTAATGGTGCATACCCAGAATAGTGCCATGTATACTCTAGCAATATTTTTCTGTGTTCCCCTTTTGGGGCTTGGTATTGAAAGCCTTTGATATCAGACAATGCCAATTTTTTCCTTTGCCTCTGCCAATACCTATATCTCTGTCTTCCAAGCTATAAAATAATGATGTAATTTTAAAACTCTGCCTTGATTGAAGCTTATTCTATTGTATATTCTAGAAACAGAGGGAAAAAGTAATTTTAGTACTAAGAAAAACTTTTCAGATTTGAAACACCTCCCTCTTCTTCATCAGCTACCCTGCTTTTACCTAAAAGAACAAGGAAAACTAGGGAAACAACCAAACAATACATCCGTGACAGGAGACTTCAAACTCCCATACTGAAAGCATGACTACTGGAAACCCAAAACACCAAAAAAATCCTCAGCTGAGTTTGATAAAGCACTTGCCTATGCAGGTTTAAAAGTTATTATGTATTTTTACTGCAGTGATGCCTTGAGGCCCTGGTCAAGTCTGAGACCCCATGGTGCTAGGCACCGTACACACTTAGAATGAAAGCTTTGAGCTTCCACAACAAACCAGAGATATTAGGGGAAATTATGAGATCGCCATGTAAGGATTAGCTTCTTTCTTATAAGAGGAAAGGGGCATGTAGAATGAGCCTTCCATGGCCTGATCCTAGTAAGTTTTACCAGTAACTTCAATGGAGAAGATTAGAGACTATGCTCTGTTACCGTTTTGCTAATTGCAATATGAAGTGAAAGTATTAAATGGGTCTGGGTCTGAACCAGGATTTTTAAATAAGATTTCATAGAAAATAAAGTTCTTGGACTGCCCAAAGGAATTATGGAGATTCCCGAGATTCAGTGGAAGGTGGCGATACCTGAAAGTGAGTATGTGAAACAAAAAAGTGCACTCAAAGACAATGTACAGGAATGGGTAAAATCACATACAAGTCCAGCAAGGGAAAGCAAAATGCTTAGTCTGCATGTCTGAAGAAGACACTGATGTTCAGATATTTCAGGGCACTGTAGCCCTCAGGATTAATCTGCTTGTCTGCATAAATATATATTTTCTTGTAAGTATTGTATTGTAATAGGTTAATGCTGTAATGCAAGAAACCTACAGGCCGAAAACCTGCATGTTAAGCTAAAGCAAAGTTAGGATGTCTATATCCTGTGCCCTTTTACCCAGAAAAGCAAAGATGACCTTTTAAACTTGTTTTTCCTATACCCAAATGAAATGCCTACACTTAAGTCTAAAACCTTTACCTAGACCAATAGACAATGAAGATGGCATAGGGGATTTTTCAAAGTTATACCCACAGACTTAACAAGTACACCACAAGTGCACACATACCTGTCATCCATACGCACATACATATTAGCCTATGTGATAAGTGTACCCTAACATTTCTGTGAGGGAAGAGTGAAATTTGGGCATAAGAGGAAGGATTTCCGGCATTTATTCCTATAAAAAGAGGTAACCTACCTCACTATGGTACCTAGGGCTCCTCCTCCTTCTTCACTACACTTCACTATCTTCATCTTCAACTACATATTGATGCTATCCATCTACAACGGCTATTAACCAGTAATAGGCCGTACTTATTTTCTTTTCAAACTTTAAGTTCAAAAGGGACTCGGCTAAGCTTGGTCTCTCTAAACTTTATTTTAGTTTGTGTATCAGATTATTTTAGTTAAGCTAGAGAGTAAATTCTAAAGTATCTTTGACAGCTCTTCTCATTAGTTTCCTCTGCAAGAGGTGTGAAACCGGAACCGCCAGAGGCGAGGTCCCGTATCTTCCAACACCAGGTTATCAAAACAGGGTGCGAGTATTAACCAAAGTTTGCAGCACATAATATTGTATTATCAGATATATCTCTTGAATAACAGTAATACAATTGTACCTCTGTAATTCTAACTGTTTTACCATTTACTTACTATTTCATTGTTTTTATTAAAAAAAAAAAAGTCTTCATGACTATATCTGTCTCAGTGTGAGCTTCCTGTCATACCCCCGAAGGTCCCTTTATAATTTCTGTGGAGCCTGATTTGGGACACTAACTTTTATCTTCTAATCAAACAAATTGGCGAGCCTAAACCCATAGTAATTAATACAAATGATTAAGTATTATTAATAGCATTAATTAATTAAAAGTAATTAAAATACAATTCAATTGATAAATCAAATCAACATTACCAACACACCCCAAATCAGGCTACAGCACTTTCACAGGAGAACCGTTTGTTTTAACATGAACAGAAATATACGGTAATTGATTAGACAGAGACGAACACACATAAGGACAAACAAGGTAAGAAATTTCCTTTCACTTAATTGCTATAAAAGTGTCCAAATCAGTTCTTACACGACTATAAATGCAGAATAATTTAGGAGTAAAGACCAGAGTTATGAAAAGGGATAAGAAGGAGAGAAGGAAAGGCTCAATTGTCATGTGGAGCCATTAAGCTTTGACAAGGTTTTATCAGCTTGTCTAGAATCTGAAAGGAACAATGACAGACAGTGAATGAAATCCATAAATGAGTAGCTAAAAATGTCTGCCCTGAAAAAGCAACCTTGACTGGCCATCTATGTGGTAGAGCTGGGTTTCTGAGACCCTAAACATGATGAGAAAAGAGGACATGAGTGCAAATGAGATGAAATTACCATATTCACATTTACTATAGAAACGCGGATTACAGAAAGAAGTCCAAGATTTTCCCTTCAGGTGTTTAAGTAAGTAAATACTTCGTGTATCTTTGCGCTTGATGCCTAGCATTTGTGTTCAGCTCACAGCGCTCATAGGAGGACATTATAAAACCAAATTTCTGTCTGCACACAGAGCTACTAAATTGCCCAACAGTTTATTATCGTTAAAGCCGAAATAATTGCTGTGGATATCTGCCTCACCTCTTTTGTGCTGCACAGTGGTTGCTGTACTGTGATTGAGACAGCAGTGCCCCCATTATGAACTGCTATCACATTTGTTTTTTAAGTAACAGCAATTTGACAATCTACAGTAAGTATCTATGAAGGTCTTAAGATATTCATACTGTGAAAAATATTCATACAACAAAAGGTAGATGGACAAGTAGATAAGTAATTGGTTACATGCCTGGGACTGCCTACAGGGTTTTGTTTTGTTTAAAAAGAAAAGCTTCTTTCTCTAGTCCCTTGAATATCATTACTGGCAGCGACAGTTTTAAGCTGTACCCTGCTCTTTCAATCTCACTCTCGGAGAAAGAACATATAGCTACCAAGATCTTAAAATTTCTTTAACAAATAATTGATGTGTAACTTACTCTGTGACAGCCTTTTCTTATCTCCAAAGTAATAATGGCAGTGGAACGGGCATGGTACATTGAAATTATGGTAGCAGTTTGCATTAATGCTTTGTTGCATTGTTTAATCAGATTGTGTAAAATTTTCTGCTTGATGGGCAGACTGTGGAAAACAATTTAAAAGATCTAAGGTCCATGCAAGCATTCAGTCAATGAAGGTGTGATGACCAGATGAATAGCCTTGTTAAAAATCAAGCTGCTTCTTTTCTAATGATATGTGATCCATTTGACCCACTTTTCTTCATGCCACTGGCAACTGGTGTTTTGTGGAGGAAATATCTTTTAAAGAGAGTCAGTTTGGAGATATTTATGCAAATCATTAAGAACATAAGCTATGAAGACACGTTATTTTAGTGGCAATAATAGAGTTATACTAACATGACTGGTTCCTATTCAAGTGTAAATATTTCTAATACCAACTAGGTAAGAATAAAACCAAGGACCAATATTTTTAAAAGTGATTTTTGAGGGCCTCAGTATTTGGGTGTTCAGCTTGAGACACCTTAAAGAGGCTTGATTAGGTCTGGTAGCTAGAAGAAACATATGCTTGTGGTTGACTGGGCACATTTGGTCTGGAATCATTAAGAGATAGACCCTCACCATGCTATTTTCATAGTTCAGAGCAGAAATGTACTTTAAACTCTACAGGTGAAATCAATAGCAACACTCCCAAGACTTCAATCGGGCCAGGATTTCATCCTGCATTTCATTGATTATCACTGAAAGTCTTTCATGGAAGAAAACATAAAATCATCACTGATAAAGTTTGCACATGACATAGAAATTGGGGAAGTGGTAAATAATGAAGAGGGCAAGACACTAGTAAAGGGCGATTTGGATTGCTTGGTGAGCTGGGCACTAGCAAACAATATGAATTCTAATATGGCTAGATGTAAATGTATTAATCTAAGAACAAAGACTATAGATCATACTTATAGGCTGAGGGTCTCTATCCAGGGAAGTAGTGTCTCTGAAATAGATTTGGGGGTCATGCTGGATAATTGTCTGAAGGTGAACTACTGTGGTGCTGCAGCCATAAGGGCTAAAATGATCCTTGGATGGAAAAATAGGGGAATCTGAGTAGGAGCAGAGAGGTTATTTTACCTCTGTATTTGGCACTTCTGTGACTACAGCTGGAATATTGTGTCCAGTTCTGGTACCCACAATTCAAGAAGGACGTTGAAAAATTAGAGAGGGATCAGAGAAGAGACATAATAATGATTAAAGGATTAGACAACCTCCTTTACTTTGATGGATTTAAAGCGCTAAATCTATTTAGCTTAAGGAAGAAAAGATTAAGGGGGGACTTGATTACAGTCAATTAGTACCTACATAGGAAACCAATTTTTAATAGTGGGTCTTCAATCTAGCAGAGAAAGGTATAACATGATCCAAAGGCTGAAAATTGAAGCTAGACAAATTCTGACTGAAAATACAGCATACATTTTTAATAGAGTAATTAATAGCTGGAACAACTTATCAAGCGTCAAGGTGGAATCTCTCTCACTGACCTTTTTAAAATCTAGATTGTTTTTTCCCCCTAAAAATATATACTCTAGGACAGGGGTTCTCAAACTAGGGGTCGGGACCCCTCAGGGGGTCGCGAGGTTATTACATGGTGGGGGGGGTCGCAAGCTGTCAGCCTCCACCCCAAAGCCCACTTTGCCTCCAGCATTTATAATGGTGTTAAATATATTAAAAAAGGGTTTTTAATTTATAAAGGGGGTCACACTCAGAGGCTTGCTATGTGAAAGGGGTCACCAGTACAAAAGCTTGAGGACCACTGCTCTAAGAATTATTTTGGGGAAGTTCTATGGTCAGAGTTATACAGGAAGTCTGACAAGATGGTCCCTTCTGGCCTTGGAATCTATGAAAAATCATTTATCTCATTACAATAAACAGCTTTATGGAGTATCAAATTAACCACACCATTTCAAATATTTACACATTTTCTTTAGCTACAGTTTGCCCCTTATTTTGAATTTCTCTCATATGTAGGCCCTGACAAAGGGAAAGCTTGACAATACTCCCTATATTATACTTGGCAGAGTATATCACTTTAAGGTTTAGTCTATTACATTTTTAAAAAGGTTTGACATCTTAATGTATATGGATCTGCATGCTCAACTAGCTTATAAACGAATAGAAAGGAAGACATAGATCCTAAATTATACAGATGTTACTACTTCCTTTTGGGGAAAAAAGGATTTTTATAGCTTTAATTGTGTTTTAATGTTCTGTAGTAACTGTGTTAATAGGAAAACAAAATTAGACACTGAAATTTCCATTCAGAGACAGCTAATTTCTTTAGTTCAGAGATGTTTGTTTAGGCTACAGTTTGTGTCTCATAAGACATTATCTTAAATGACGTTTTAGACCACATATTCTTAAATTTCTGGGTATTTTGGGGGGAGGGGGTTAGGGCTTGGATTTGGTCTCCATAAGCAAACACAAAATCTATGTCTGATTCAAATAAAAATATCTGCAGTGCACCCTCTGCATATACTTTGTTACCAATTATAGGTAAGCTTACTTTTTCTCCTGTAGCAATCTACTGTTCTATTCTCAGAGTTCTGAGACTCTTAACATTCCCTTTGAGCTCCACCAGTGCTCCTTTTGCATTGCCCAAAGGGCTCAGAGCATCACAGCACCTGTCCCCATCCTGTGGCCTAGTTTGCCACCTCCATAATGGGGCCGCTGCTAGCTCAAGAATGAAGTACTGAGCTAGAATCTCAAATTCAGACTCTTGCAAGGTAGTGCATTTCCCATTGTGTGACTCATTTTATATTTTTTATACTTTTATATCAGTTACTTTGTCTCTGGACGTAACAATTGATTAATCCAATTTAGAACAATTCCTTCCCCACCCACAATGCAGTTTCTACAATTTTTTTTTTTTTTTTGGTTTTGGTTTTTTTACATAACCAGCTTTGAATTCCCTTTTGGGAATCAGTGAAGCATTATTTTAGGCAACAAGAAATTGGTGTCATATTCAAACATAAGCTGTTCTGCATGTTAACATTAGTCAATTTCTTGTCTGATTATGAAGCCTGACCTTAGTACTTTCAGAATCCTCTAGTGTTTGCTACTCACTAGTGGTATATGTTGAAGAGAAAAGTAGAAAATATCCATAGTAGTATACACCTGTTTGCTTGCCACCACAAAGTATGGTATAGGAATAATAAGTGAGATTGGGATTTCAAATCAAGTTTAAGGGAATTTGGGGCCTAACTCCTTTAGCAGGGCCGGCTCCAGCATTTCTGCCGCCCCAAGCAAAAAAAAAAAAAAAAAAAAGCTGCGATCGCGATCGGCGGCTGCAATTGGGGGGGAAAAGAAAAAAAGCCGCGATCGGCGGCGGCAGTTCAGCGGCAGGTCCTTTGCTCCTAGAGGGAGTGAGGGACCTGCCGCCCCCGAATTGCCGCAGGTGCCGCCCCTCTCCCTGGGCCGCCCCAAGCACCTCCTTTAAAAATTCCTGCCTAATATCTCACTGTATATTCACAAAACATTTCACAAAACTATGGGCCTGACCCACATGGGCTGATCCCTGTGATCTTGCATAGCTCTTAAGACAGAGGGGATCTGCATAAACAGAGGATCTGCCTGAGCACAGCTGCTAGCGTGAGCATGACCTGTATGTGTGTGTATGTGTAGGTATACTCCTTGTTAGAATGGAAATACTTTTTAACCTTAACTATAATATCCGCTGCCCATCAGGGCTATAATATAAACAGCATCGAACATGCCCAGCAGTGAAACAAAGCTGCCTCGGTGGTAAAAGAGTGCCTATAAAGGCCATTAAAATGTAGTTTACAGCACTTCATTTATTATTAATATGGACATAGTTTATTATTAAATGTTGTACCCAATTGAAATACAATTGGAAAAACATCACAGAAAAACTCATTTCTTATAACAAAACATAAAGAACTTTATTAGAATATAGAAGACAGAATTATCCCTAAGCTACTGACTGTGTTCCTGCTTCTCTATAGAACTTCGGCCTAGAACCTTTCCCAGACCCCTTTTGCCTGGCCTCAGGCTGCAAATTTAAAGAAATAGTATGCTTATCTTTTCCATCTGGACTTAGGGTTTTGTGTTTCATTTGATAGATAGCATCTTCAGCAGCACATTTCCATGCTGGGGGACTGATCGATACCGGTTCAGGTGAAAGTGCCACCTAATCATTCCCCAACAATGTTTCCTGCAGCATCTTGTGTTTTTGCTGGAGGTTTGCCATGCAAGTACTGATCAAATCAGACTGTGCTTAGCTTGTGAAATCTGATAAGCCCAAAGCTGTATAGCTTTGGGAATGATGCTTTCTGCAACCATAAACATTCATTTAACTTCTCGGATGAGTATTTGAGGGTGATACCATGTCAGACATGAGAAGATTCTTGACATGCAAATGGCACTCCAAGTAGTTCCTCTTTCAGATATGTTCTGATAGTAATGCAATTCAAAGTGGCTGCTCACATGGGTTTGAAAGGTAAGTTGTCTTTAAATATGTCTGATATATCTGTAGGTAATGTAGGCCTATTACCTCCATGCTTAGAATTATGGTATACATATTTCAGAAATTTCTAGACCAATATCTGACTAACATCCTTGCCTACTTACATGCTGGTAAATTACCCGCATCTTTTCATGGACAATGTGGCATATTTACAGGAGAGGTTATTCTGAAGAAAAAAATCTGGATGATTATCCCGAAAACGAATTATGATGACTCACTGTTTTTGTCATTTTCAATCCCTCCATCTTTTCCCTAAACCAATAGCCTATAACTAATCTGAGATTATTTAAAATTACTGATACCTCCTTTTCTGGAAACCAGATAGAGGAACACTTCGTCACTGATATATCAAACCATGCAGGTCAATCCTGTAAGTTATATCGTGTTACACAGCAATAAGTGTAAGTAACAAGACCTTTCAACATTAAGGGTCAAATTCTCTGCTGGTGTAAGGTGGCACAGCTCCATTGAAGTCAATGGAATTCCACCAGTATACACTAATGGAGATTTTGACCCTACTGGTCTATTACCAGGCTGGACCTCAAGGGATATAAAACTCTCTGTAGGAGGAAGCTACTCATTCATATACTTATGGTATTTTCAAAGATGGCCAACCCTTGCTGAAATTCCATAGCATATTCCATAGAAATCCATTTCTAGTGAAGGATTGTTTATCTCACTAATTGCGTAAAGGGAGGTCTTCAATTCGGAAAACCCAAAACACATTTTCTCCCCCCAAACATGTGGGTGCTCTGAATGTGGGGGTTTCAGGCAGCATGGGAACTGTCGCTTTGAGGGCTCCTCTCTCTCCCTGCTGAGATACAGCATACACAGCAAGGGGAATCCATGCAAGTCTCTTGCTCTGTAGCTGTTGCAGCCACTTCTGACCTCTGCTACTGAAGCACTGCATGGCCCCAGCCTTCAGGCGCACAGGCACACGGGTCCATACCTCAGTGAAAATCCTCATGAATACTTCAACAACCAACATGACAATGAGCACTTTTAAGCAGCATTCTTTATCTCCAATACTTTCCCTTTGGCACACCTTTAACTTTGAAATAACAGAAGGATGTTCAAGTGTGAGAGGAGAGGAGGGTGCGTGGGTGAGAGCTGGTCAACTGAAGGGCTGGAAAGCGTCTTTACATTTGTAAAAAAAGTCATTAAAATTAGACCAGGTTCCCTACCACCAAAAAGCTTCACATATCCTTCCATGACAACTCTATGCATAGGCACCGGCTTCTACTGGCGCTAGTGGGTGCTCGACCTGCCCCTGCCCCGCCCCTCCTGCCCCGCTCTCATTCCAACTCCTTCCCCAAAGTCCCTGCCCCAACTGCCCCCCTCCCGCTCCTATTGGACTCCTTACCCAAATCCACACCCCGGCCCCACCTCTTCCCCACCTCCTCCTCTGAGCGTGCTGCATTCCCGCTCCTCCTGCTCCCTCCCAGAGCTTGTTATGCCATGAAACAGCTGTTTTGTGGCAACAAGTGCTGGGAGGAGAAGCGGGGATGCGGCGTGCTCAGGGAAGGAGGCGGAGATGAGGTGAGGTGAGGTGAGCTGGGATGGGTAGCTTGGCTGCCGGTGGGTGCAGAGCACCCACCAATTTTTCCCCGTGGGTGCTCCAGCCCCAGAGCACCCATAGAGTTGGTGCCTATCACTCCATGGAGCTGCGAGAATTTACATCAGCTGAAGATCTGACTCTCAACCTTTTAATTTGTATTCAAAAGGCCTAGTTTGGGGTTTTGAAAAGCTTAAAAATGTCATATTTTACAATAAAAAGATTAGGGTAAAAAACAGCTGCTGTGAGTGTTATTACACTCTTCATAAGGAATTATTTTTCTAAAATTCTGGACATGCAGAGGGAGCACCACATTTTAACTTCTACTGGTGCAATTTGTATTACCACCACACCACTTCCACCCGAGCTGTCTCCCTCCATTCATACTCAAATATCTCTGGTGAATTGTGAGGCAAGGGGAGCATGGTAACACTTTTATAACTATACAACTTGTCCTGTGTTATTACTTTTATCAAGTAGTTTAAGAATCAAATCCGTTATTAAACTGTTTTTATTGTAATCAATCTACTCTCTCAAAGTAAAATAAATCCTGTTTAAAATTCAAGATGGCTTTTCGTTCAGTATTTGGGATGCTTTGGAAATCTATTCTAAATGTCAATTGGAGACAATCATTCACACTGTTCAGGGCTTCTCTGTATCTTGCTCCTTGTTTCTTTTCTCATTTTTTTATTTCTTCTGTGAACAGCTGCATACTGATTTGTTTCCTTTACCTTAGTGTAGAATTGAAGACATTTGGGGGAAAAGCAACCAAGTTTCTAGAACTTCTCATGAAGTTGCCCTAGTTTATCTTCTACCAATGTGGCAAAAGGACAGGAACGTTAAACAGCTTACAGATTCAGGAAAAGTTTAGTAAAACAGGTTGAAATAGACTTAATACCTGCATAGTGGGAACCTCAACCAGCTGATTATGGGCCCAGATCACTATCCTTCCATTGACTTCAGTGGATTTTTGATCAGGCTCACAGTGCTCAGATTATCCATCTCCAAAGATATGAGAGAGCACCAGACAGTTTAAAACTCTGCATCAGTCATTGATGCAAACAGATTGACTTAGTTTAGCAAAAATTGCCATAGAAAGGTTAAATATATATGTTTAAAGTTTTATATTGTAATAGTTCAAAATTTAAAAATATTTTGTTCCAAATTAGAACAAAGACAAACTTTCCCACAGGATGAAATATTTGGGACCACTAAAATGTTTCATTTTGATAGTGTTGAAACATTTTGTTTAGATATTTTACTTACACACACACTGTAATATGTACAAATCTAAAAGAAATGTTTGACTTTTCCCCATCAAAAAGTTAATTGAAATCTACAATTTTCCATGCAACATTTAATTTTTGACAAAACTGGTTTTTTTTCAGTGTAACACTGTTTTTTCCCCTCCTAACTTATTTTGACCAGCTCTACTATAATACATATAAACACACAAAAAGGGGCATATTTTACCCTCTTTCCTTATAAGAAACTCCCATTGATAGCAAGGAGAATTCCATATAGAATGAATATAAAATATGCCTCAGAGAACACAGAATTTTTTTTTAGAAGCTAGCAATGGATGGTGAGCAGTCAAATGTGGATGCTCTTTCGGGTGTAGGAAGCTGAGCAGTCAGCAGTGGAATCAGCAGGCACACAGCACCGTTGCTGAAGAAATGGCAAAGGACTGATAAAAAGCTGCTGTACAATTCCTTTTGTTCCTGGCACACACACTGGCCCAGTAGGCTGTAAAATTTCAGAGGGCCTGACATTTTTATACAAACTGTGTCTTTATATTGTTCAGTCACTCTGAATGTAGAGGAGTATGATAGTAACTATTAAAGGGGCTACACTCCTATCAATATGCAGGGGAATTAAGCACATTACAGCCATTTATTGAACCTTAATGATTAGCTGCCCACATAAATCTTTCATATATCAATGGAGGGTAGAACCCTCCAAATGCAATAATTGGTTTAGTATAGACTGTTCTGGACTGAGATTTTAATTAAATGATGATTTGTTTAGCTGTGATATTTAAAACATTAATATTCATATCTTATTGGGGTTGGCCTCAAAATACTCTAATACATGGGAAGATTTAAAAACTACAACACTAAAGTTAGAGGCCAAATCCTACCTCCATTGGGAATTTTGCCAAGGATTTCAATAGGAGCCAGTTTAGGGTTTAACAACCAGATTGCTAAGGTTATCCCAAATAATTGAAAGGATATCTATGCTTTGACTTTACTCCAGGAACTTCTTTCACAAATGTTATCACTGCACATCAGTTAAAGAACAGACAATATCAGCTTAAAAGTCAGTACTGAAGAGTCTGAAAAAACTCTCACTTCCATATATGTTTTAGTTCCCTGTTGTTTCAGCCCTATCTTGTATTCTGTGTTTTGTTTTGTTTTATTTAAGGAAGATATGGTACCTGTATTAAGGAGACTAAAATCAAAAGTAGCCTTATTTTCACTGCAAATGCTGACTGTAGTGTAAAAAGTAAACATTCATCTTAGTCAATAAAAGAAGAGTGAAGCTATTTTCAATCAGATTACAGTCCTCTACATCTTGTCAAACAGTAGCCCAAAGTAGCAACATCTGGGTTGCAAGTACTGTATGGGACTGTGTAAACAAAAGACTCCTAATTAAAACTGTCTAATGGTAGCCAATTTATAGTTAATAGGGCTGTCAATCGTATTAACTCATGTGATTAACTCAGAAACTAATCACGATTAATCATAGTTTTAATCACACTATTAAACAATAAAATAACAATTGAAATTTATTAAATATTTTAGATGTTTTTCTACATTTTCAAATATATTGATTTCAATTACAACACAGAATACAAAGTGTACTGTGCTCACTTTATTATTATTATTATAAATATTTGCACTGTAAAAATGATAAAAAATCATATTTTTCAATACACCACATACAAGTACTGTAGTGCATTCTCTTTATCATGAAAGTGCAACTTAGAAATGTAGATTTTTTTTTGTTACATAACTGTTTTGTTTTTGAGTTGCAATGTAAAACTTTAGAGCCTACAAATTCCCTCAATCCTACTTCTTTTTCAGCCAATCGCCAAGAGAAACAAGTTTGTTTACATTCACGGGAGATAATACTGCCTACTTCTTAATTACAAAGTCACCTGAAAGTGAGAACAGGTATGGCACTTTTGTAGCTGGCATTGCAAGGTACTTATGCGCCAGATCGGCTAAATATTTATATGCCTCTTCCTGCTTCAGCCACCATTCCAGAGGACATCATTCCATGTTGATGCTCATTAAAAAAATGTGTTAATTAAATTTGTGACTGAACTCCTTGGGGGAGAATTGTATGTATCCTGTTCTGTTTTACCTGCATTCTGCCATATATTTCATGTTATAGCAGTCTTTTATGGTGACCCAGCACATGTTGTTTGTTTTAAGAACACTTTCACTGCAGATCTGATAAAATGCAAAGCAGGTACCAATGTGAGCTTTTTAAAGACAGCTATAGCACTCGACCCAAGGTTTAAGAATCTGAAGTGCCTTTAAAAATCTGAGGGAACGAGTGTGGCGCATGCTTTCAGAAGTCTTAAAAAAGCAACACTCCGATGTGGAAACTACAGAACCTGAAACTCCAAAAAAGAAAATTAACCTTCTGCTGGTGTCTCAGATGATGAAAATTAACATGCGTCAGTCCACATTGCTTTGGATCATTATCAAGCAGAACCTCTGGAATGGGGATAGAAGCATGAAGGGACATATGAATCTTTAGCGCATCTGGCACATAACTATATTGTGATACTGGCTAGAACAGTGTCATGCGAACATCTATTTTCACTTTCAGTTGACATTGTGAACGAGAAGCGGGCAGCATTATCTCCTGCAGATGAAAACAATCTTGTTTGTCTGAGTGACTGGTTGAACAAGAAGTGGGACTGAGTGCACTTGTAGGGCCTAAAGTTTTACATTGTTTTGGTTTTGAATGCAGGGTTTTTTTTGGTACAAAATTATACATTTGTAAGTTCAACTTTCATGATAAAGAGATTGCACTACAGTACTTGTATTAAGTAAATTGAAAAATATTATTTCTTTTGTTTTTTTACAATGCAAATATTTGTAATTAAAAATAAATATAAAATGAGCATGTACACTTTGTATTCTGTGTTGTAATTGAAATCAATATATTTGAAAATATAGAAAACAACCAAAAATATTTAAATTAATGGTATTCTATTATTGTTTAATAGTGCGATTAACAGGAATTATTTTTTAATAGCTTGACAACCCTACTAGTTAAGGTTACAATTAGAGATGGTTTGAATATAAAATTGGTTAAAAAAAAAAAAAAAAGAATTCCTGTGTAAAATTCCAACCTGATTCACTGAACATGGAAAGTTTGATTCCAACAGTCATTTTGACTTAGTGTTATTTTGTTTCTTCTAAACCAATAAACTGAAACAAAATATTTTAAGTCAAAACAAAAGGAAAAGTTTTCACTTTGTTTTGAAGTGTCTATCAAAATGAAAATTTGTTTGAAAGTTTACTGCGGGAAAATTAAAGTTTGTCAGAATTGACATTTTCTCACCAACACTTTAAAGCCTTAGGTTTCATTGGTTTTTGGGGTAGGGTGTTTTTTTTAAATCAAGTCTAGTTGCAACTGAGTTTCCACTGTAATCCTGGTCCAAAACAAATCCACAAACAAAGAAAAATCAAACATGACAGCTTGTACCAGGGAGCAAGTTAGCATTTTTCTACGAAATTTGAAAAGAAGTGGATATCTGATTTTTGAGTTTTCATACTTTAAAAACAGAGATAGTAATCAGAATATAAAGCCTTCATACTTTCGTTGCCACTTTGTAGAAGTAAAAGGGAAGAAAAGATAAGAGTTTACCAGACTCATCTGGAGTATTTAGCACTGGCTTATCTCTGCTCCCACTTCAGTCACTAGGAATCTGACTTCAGTGGAAGCAGAGACGTCAGCCAGCTCTAAGCGCTTTTGAAAATCCCACCCCAGTTGATATCTGGGGAACAGGCTCAAAGTTTAGTGGAGTAATGCTAATTTTTGTTTAGATTTATATACTTTCATCAGAACAGCTGTTCTTCTCCAATATACCTAAAATCAGTCATCAGATGACTGGAGACAAACTTTCAACATTATTATTAGTATTTAAAGGAATTCTCAAAGTATAAGCTACACACTAAGGAGGCTTGTCAATAGAGAAAGGGAATTTTTTTCTGCCAAAATTGAAATAAATTATACAGTGCTGGTTGTAAATTAAGGCACTTTAAAAAAAATAGTAATCATCATCCCAGTTAAAATTCAGGGGAATAATATCAGGGCCTTATTCTCCACAAGTAAAGTTTTTGAAATGGCCTAAGTTCCATTGAAAGTCTAGTACTCAGTTACTAAAAATATTGCCTTAGCAGCAATATTTATGTCAGGAAGCACCAGAAGGCAGATCCTGAAGAATCCTGCACACAGAAAGGGAAAACTCAGTATTTTGAAGAAAGCTAGTTTGCTTTCATTGTTTCCAACTAGTGTTCTGCCACAATATCCAGTGGTTCACATTGTTTTGATGGGGTATATCGCCCAACATATCTGAGGTCCCAGAAACACTCATTGCCTTTCAGAGATTCACCAAACAAGTTTAACTACTCCCCAACTGATGTCTATTTCTCTACCTTCTGTCTCTTAGGCCTGGTCTACACTAGGCGTTTATGTCGAAGTTAGCGCCGTTACATCGAATTAACCCTGCACCCGTCCACACCGCGAAGGTATTTAGTTCGACATAGAGGTCTCTTTAATTCGACTTCTGTACTCCTCCCCGACGAGGGGAGTAGCGCTAAATTCGACATGGCCATGTCGAATTAGGCTAGGTGTGGATGGAAATCGACGCTAATAGCTCCAGGAGCTATCCCACAGTGCACCACTCTGTTGACGCTCTGGACAGCAGTAAGAGCTCGGATGTTCTGAACTGCCACACAGGAAAAGCCCCGGGAAAATTTGAATTTGAATTCCTTTTCCTGTCTGGCCAGTTTGAATCTCATTTCCTGTCTGGACATTGTGGCGAGCTCAGCAGCACTGGCAACGATGCAGAGCTCTCCAGCACTGATGGCAGTGCAATCTCAGAATAGAAAGAGGGCCCCAGCATGGACTGATCGGGAAGTCTTGGATCTCATCGCTGTGTGGGGCGATGAGTCCGTGCTTTCCGAGCTGCGATCCAAAAGACGGAATGCAAAGATCTATGAGAAGATCTCTAAAGACATGGCAGAGAGAGGATACAGCCGGGATGTAACGCAGTGCCGCGTGAAAATCAAGGAGCTGAGGCAAGGCTACCAGAAGACCAAAGAGGCAAACGGACGCTCCGGATCCCATCCCCAGACATCCCGTTTCTACGAGGCACTGCATTCCATCCTCGGTGCGGCCGCCACCACTACCCCACCACTGACTGTGGACTCTGAGGATGGGATAGTGTCCACGGCCGGATCCTCGGACATGTTAGCGGACGGGGAAGATGAGGAAGGAGATGAGGAGGACGAGGCAGTCGACAGCGCTCACAACGCTGATTTCCCCGACAGCCAGGATCTCTTCATCACCCTTACAGAGATCCCCTACCAACCCTCCCCAGCCGTTACCCCGGACACAGAATCTGGTGAAGGATCATCCAGTAAGTGTTGTAAACATCTAAACATTTATTTGTAACAGAACATGATTATTAACAATTTAAAAAATGGGTTTCTCATGATTAGTTTGATTAACTTTACGGTTCAGTCATGGGCAGTGCAACTATTGAAAAAAAATCTAGCAATGTCCGGTTTTGCATGATTGTCCTGCCCAAGCCGCTCTACTGTTTAGTCCCTGCTACTGCAGCTACAGTAACATGCGGTCTATATGTCCGGGGATGGAGCAGAAATCCTCCTGGGACATCTCAAGGAAGCTCTCCTGCAGGTAATTTGAAATCCGCTGCATTAGGTTCTTGGGGAGAGCGGCCTTATTGGGTCCTCCGTAGTAGGACACGTTGCCGCGCCACGAGACTAGCAAGTACTCCGGAATCATTGCTTGGCACAGCATGGCGGCATACGGCCCTGGTCTTTGAAGGCTTTCCCGGAGCATTCTCTGTCTGTCGCTCTCAGAGATCCTCATGAGGGTGATGTCGCTCATGATGACCTGCTTTGAATGAGGTAGGGGAATGTTAGTGTTGGGACTGCTTTACCGTTCCTTTACAGAACTGTAACCGCTGGTTTGCAGCCACGCGGTGGAGGCGGGAGAGGGTCAGCCGAAAGGGATCGTTCCCGGGGACAGCCGCGAGGGTGTGGGACAGGAGCAGACTTCCTGCTTGCCGGATTGCTGGCAGCAGGGACCGACATTGATTTCAATGTGAAATGAGGCCATTGCTAATATTAAAGTTTTAAGCTGCCACGAATCTACGGCTTACCATGTCTGCGTGCAAGAGCAATTCCGTTGTCCTGACAGGGTTCTCAAAAGTGCTCTGCAAAACCCCAGACACTGAATGCGAAGGCCGAGAATTCGACCTTGTGCTGAGTGCGCATGTGATAGGTGCTGTGCATGGTCCTGTTCACAGAGAAAGACTATGTTTTTTGTTCACAACTACATTTATCTTTCTGAGGAATTCACTCCCTTTTTCCCATTCCCACAGCCCCATCTGCGACTGTCTCACAACCTAGCCTGTCATCACACTCCCAGAGGCTAGGGAGGATTAGGCATAAGAAGAAGAGGACACGGGAGGACATGTTCTCAGAGCTTATAGCCTGCTCCCGAGCCCAGGCAGCACAGCAGACCCAGTGGCGGGAGAACTTGTCCCAAATGCACCAAGCCAACATGGATCGGGAGGAGAGGTGGCGTCAGGAAGACCAGCAGGCGACTCAAACCCTGCTTGGACTACTGAGGGAGCAAACGGACACGCTCCGGCGCCTTGTGGATGTTCTGCAGGAACGGAGGCAGGAGGACAGAGCCCCGCTGCAGTCCATCTCTAACCGCCCTCCCCCGCCACCAAGTCCCATACTCCCTTCACCCAAAGTGCACAGAAGGAGAGGCGGCAGAGTCCCTGCTAACTCTCACTCCACCCCTGCAGAGAGCTCGAGCAGCAGAAGGCTCTCATTCCCCAAAGTTTGACAAGTTCTTTCCTTCCCGCCTGACACAAGCCCCCGTCCAAGTTTCACTTCCCAGTCCCATGTGTAGTTGATAATAAAAAATATGTTTCTGTTAACTACTGTTTCCATCATGTTCTTTTGGAGGGGGGGGGGGAAGGGAGTTGGTAATTGGACAGGACAGTCACCTTTGGCAGGGTACATAGTCGGGGGCAGGCACAGCAGCAGGGCACATACATAGTGCAGTGATGCAGTGACTACTTACCCTGGTTAGTCTGGGAGGTTCTTTTCATGTTATGTGGTGGGGGGTGGGTTGCTCTGTGACTTTGTGTCAGGGGAGGGCAGTTAGAGATCTTAAGCGGCGGTCCTTAGGCAGGATCACAGAGCCACACAGCAGGGGATCTGTAACCGTCCCCCCCCTGCCACAAACTCACATAGACCCCCCATACACACAGTCCGTATCAGGAGGGGTGACAGGCTCCGTTGAAAGAACCATCCCACCGCAGCGGAGCCTGTCAGTCCTTGAGTTTAGAAGCTGCATTCGCGCGACTACACTACACCCGCTCCGCACCACAGTCTGCGTCCCAGTTTTAAAAAATTCCCGCGAAAACAGTATTAAAGAAAACGGTGTGCTTTAACAAAGTAGAACTATTTTTATTTTGAAACGTGTGTTGGAAGTGGGGTGAAGGCTTCTCTGTACACAAAATTAGAAAGTCACAGGTTACCTTGCTCACTCAGGAACTTTGCTTTCAAAGCCTCCCGGATGCACAGCGCTTCCCGCTGGTCTCTTCTAATCGCCCGGCTGTCTGGCTGTGAGTAATCAGCAGCCAGGCTAATTTCCTCAACCTCCCACCCAGCCATAAAGGTCTCCCCCTTGCTCTCACAGAGATTGTGGAGCACACAGCAAGCTGCTATAACAATGGGGATATTGGTTTCGCTGAGATCACAGCGAGTCAGCAAGCTTCTCCATCTCCCCTTGAGACGTCCAAAAGCACACTCCACCACCATTCTGCACTTGCTCAGCCGGTAGTTGAAGAGTTCTTTTTCAGTGTCCAGGGCACCTGTATAGGGCTTCATGAGCCAGGGCATTAGCGGGTAGGCTGGGTCCCCGAGGATCACTATAGGCATCTCCACATCCCCAACAGTTATTTTGTGGTCCGGGAAGTAAATACCTTGCTGCAGCCGTCTAAACAGACCAGAGTTCCTGAAAACACGAGCGTCATGAACCTTGCCCGGCCATCCGACATTGATGTTGGTAAAACGTCCCCTGTGGTCCACCAGTGCTTGCAGCACCATGGAAAAGTAGCCCTTTCTGTTAATGTACTGGCTGGCCTGGTGGTCCGGTGCCAGGATAGGGATGTGAGTTCCATCTATGGCCCCACCGCAGTTTGGGAATCCCATCGCTGCAAAGCCATCTATGATCGCCTCCAAGTTTCCCAGGGTCACTACCTTTGGCAGCAGTACATCAACGATTGCCTTGGCTACTTGCATCACAACAACCCCCACGGTAGATTTGCCCACCCCAAACTGGCTCGCGACTGACCGGTAGCTGTCAGGCGTTGCAAGCTTCCAGAGGGCTATGGCCACTCGCTTCTGGACAGTCAGGGCTGCTCGCATCCGGGTGTCATTGCGCTTCAGGGCAGGGGACAGCAACTCACAAAGTTCAAGGAAAGTTCCCTTCCGCATGCGGAAGTTTCGCAGCCACTGTGATTCATCCCAGACCTGCAGCACTATGCGGTCCCACCACTCAGTGCTTGTTTCCCGTGCCCAGAATCGCCGTTTCACAGCATCAACATGACCCATTGCCACCGTGATGTCCTCGGCGCTGGGTCCCCTGCTTTCTGAGAGGTCTGTGCTACTCTCAGACTTCAGGCCATCACCGCGTTGACGTAGCCTCCTCGCCTGACTTTTCTGCATCTGCCTCAGGGCAACCTGTATGATAAGCTGCGAGGCGTTGAGAGCGGCCACAACTGCAGCGATGGTTGCAGCGGGCTCCATGCTCACAGTGCTGTGGCGTCCGCGCTGTCAATGACTGGAAAAGTGCGCGAAATGATTTCCCGCCGGCGCTTTCAGGGAGGGAGGGAGGGCGGGAGTGATGGACGGATGACGACAGTTACCCAAAAGCACCCTGGCCCCTTTTTTTTTTACCCAGAAGGCATTTGCGGCTCCACCCAGAATTCCAATGGGCGGCGGGGACTCCGGGAACTATGGGATAGCTACCCACAGTGCACCGCTTCCAATGTTGACGCTTTCCCCGTTAGTGTGGACTCACAAAGTCGAATTACTGTCCTTAGTGTGGACACACACGTTCGACTTTGCAATATCGATTCCAAATATTCGATTTAAGTAAAATCGAACTACTCTCGTAGTGTAGACAAGGCCTTACTGAAGTTACTGTCAATATGGTTCAAGGCTTTTTTGCAGCCCTAGGCAAATTAGGAAAATAACTGCTCCTCCCAGTGAACACCACTTCTCATTCAATAAATGACTACCAAATATTTTTCCTACTCTGATATTTTTCTACCTGATGTGACCACCTGTTTTTACTGTATGGCTGCCAGCCAGCACTGACTAATAAGCATTTACAGCAATGTTGTCTTCATATACAGATAGTTCAGCCAAACTAAACCATCTGACTTATTCCCTTGAAGACGTGCCAGATGTAGGCTGAGGCTAATCTTATTTTTTGAGTTTTGTATACCCACAATAAATATCCTCTGTATTGGGGGTGTTTTGGGTTGTTAACATTAGCTGTTTAAAGTACAGAACCATCTGCTTTCAGACTATTATCTGCTTCCAGCTTTTGGGGTAAAAGAATAAAGGGATAACAGATAATCCTTCAACCACAATGTTAATAGAGATCATTGTTTAGTTTGTGTTTTGGGCATGTGCTTGAGTTACTCTGTCGTATTTGAGGATGTGCAGAGGTACTTGCTGCACTGCATTTGATAACATTCCTGATTCTTCAGCAATGCTTGTTGATTATGGTTTGTGCTCTCGTATTGTTGTCTGGAAATGCATATTAGATATGCTCTAATCGTAATCCATGTTTTAGTTCAGCTCTCTTTTTGGCCTACATTGAAATGATTTGGTGTCTTTACAGAAAGGAGTAGTGGTGTTTTATTATTATTATTATGCAGTTAATATCCCAAATAAGATGCTAAAAGGTGTAGTAAAGGTGGAGCTGGTAATGATGCCTATTGTTAAGGTGGCATAGCACTTTCCATTCTAATTGAATTGCCAATAACCTTGCTGAATTTCAACTATTTGGAGTGATTTTTTTCATTCTAGTTTGTCTGTCTCAGGCTAATTTTTACTGGATTGTTTCAGCTAAAGCAATTCCACTATTTGGGAATAAGGTTAGGAAAAGATAGGTAGCTTTGACAGTGGTTAAACAGAAAAATGGTTTATTTGTTGTAATATAAAGAACTCTAATGCTCCATATTTTGGAGCAGGAATTTGAAATTTGGCAAGGGGATCAGTCTGTCCTGAATATTCATCCAGAATTGGCCAAGTTGTGTCTGTAAATTGCCATTTGCTCATGTTCAATGGAGCTTGTTAGAGATTTGCTGCTAAAGTCTCTGAACAGTCCATCTGCGCTGAACATGTCGCCAGAATTTCTACATTCCAAGTACATTTAATATGCTCCCAGGCCCCTATGTTAGGCACAGAGCTCAAGCTCCAGATGGAGTTGCTGTGGGAGGAGGGGAACGAGGAGTAAAGGTGGAGGTTGACAATGTTAAAGGTGCTAAAAATTAGAAGTTTCTAACAGTTAGTTATTTTTCTATTAACCAAGACATCTACAGTTTGATTCATGATATTAGGGAAGTCTTGTTTTAGAAGTAGAAGAATATTTTTATAAAACATTTCAAAATCAGATTTTGTTAAATGTGGCACATTCAGAATACATAAATATACAGAATACATGGCTTTGTCAACCACCAGTTTGACTGCACACAACTAAAGGGAGGCAGAATTTGTCTGGGTTTACCCAAAGAAAGGCAGCTCTGCTTTGTGGTTGGAGTGGGGGCGGGGGTGTGTGTGGAGAGGAAGAAGGTCAGAAACGTATGTATAAGGTGTTCGTTGGTCAGCTTTGCAGCAATGACTCACCCCTTCTCCCCCCGGAATGTGCATAAAGGTACGAAACCTGGGTGGAGCAAATCTCTATGTCCAAGCAGCAAGGAAGCCAGCACCCACCCTTCCTCCCCTAGTGGAGGCAAATGGCAGGCTGGGTTAGGACCTGCTGTGGGCATTACACTAGTTGCCCCTTTTAAAGGGGGGCTGGGAAGGAATTTTTCCCACACCACCAGAATTGGCTTCAGTGGAGTGTGGTTTTTTGCCTTCCCCACACCGGGTGTGAGGCTGGACCTTTTCTGGTTAAGTGGTAGGCCATATGTCGCAACTTACTTTGTAAGGTTGAGCGGATGTTCAGTGCAGGTACTCCATAGGTAGGGCAGCCAGTGACCAGATAAATGGCCTGGTAAAGGACTTAAAAGGAGGTACTGGATAAAGGAACAAAACAGGGTTTGGGGACTCCTATGATTGGTACGGCAGGGATCCAAACCTTCCCCAAGCCCCCCATTCTCATAGCCCTCCTTAACCCTCCTATGAGGCTGGTGGATGGTAAGGTCCAAGCCATGGGTTGGCTGGGGGACCAGGATGGAAACAAAGGGGGGCTGGTGGAAGCCCCGGGGAACTGATCTGAATAAGCATAGATTTGCCTGCACTGTACACTTTATCTGTCGGGTAGCCCCAGACATCTATATAATAAAGTTGCGGCCTGATTAAAACCCGAAACAAGTCTCCTGTCCTTCTTGCGGTATACCCAGACAATGGGTGGACACTTCATCTGCTCATGAGTCATGCATATCATGCAATCACACATATATTTAATACAAATGTACTTTTTTTGTATGTACACACATACATGTTTTCACAACTGCACTCAGCCACGTCCTCAGGTGGTGCCAACTGCATTGATTTCAGTGGAGCTATGCTAATTGACACCAGCTGAGGATTTAGCCCACAGTCTTTACACCATGTACTATAAATACAACACATTGTTGCTATAAACTGAATTGAAATGGTTCCCATAACAAACATTTTGCAGAAAAAGGCAGATTATATCACAGATTACAAACACAATATGCTATACCAAAATTTTGAATGGTCCTCTTCTCTGAGACCCTGTCCTCTGAAGTGGCCTTTCCAAGATGTGTCAAAGGATAGAAAAAATGCTTCCTACTGCACCAGGCCACTCATATAGTGCTAGGAGACAGGGAAGGGAATTTCTTCCTAACATTAGGTCATTTTCTGTTTGCCCTGAAGCACAGATTGAAGGCTTTAGTACTTTTTACCTTCATGGCAAAAAATTATGTCAAGTCTTATTATTAAAAGTGTCTATTCAAATATTTGCCATAATAATACTAAGTTATGCAAAGAGGACATGTTGTTTATCTGTTTTAAATCTGTTGCAATTGAATTTAATAGTTTCCCTTTTTTCTTATATAATGGGAAAGTGTGATCATTCCTCAGGGGCTACATTATTTTTAAACCATTTTTACCAATAGTCGTAACAGCCACCCTTCGTTCAGGGTAAAGGTAAGAAACCGTTAAGCTCTTTTATGAAATGAGACAGGTGAAACAATAAGAGCCACCACTCCGAGCACAAATCACAGGCAAGGCCAGTCAGGAGTTTGAGCGGTGTGGGTGGAGGGTTTTCACTGGGGGCTAGATACAAATGCAGGAGGACTGGACATTTTTTGGTATATGTGTATGTGTGTAGAAGCAGAGGAACACCACAGAAGCTGCCAGAGAAGCAGCAGAAAGCCAAAGAGACAGCCAGAACAAACACTGGGAGCATGGCCCTGAGAAAAAAGGCTAGAGAGCTTTATAGTTGGAGTGCTGGCTAAAAGAGGCTTGGAACTGCAAGCAAAGGAACTATTTCCTGCTGTTTGATTCCTCCTGTGTTCAGGAAAGCAGGAGCTTATTTTGTAAATAAACAGAACTGTAATAAAGAAATACCTGCCTCCATCATCAATTTCTTCTCCTAACAGAAATAACCCACACTATCCCCAAATATTGACTAACTGCTCAAGTCAAAAGGGGTAGCATTATGTAATGCAGTTCTATCTAAATATTTTAAGGAAATAAATTGTGTTTTTCCCCCAATTACTTAAGAATTTTTAAAATGAGATACAAATTCCATAGTCTCCAAATTGAAATGGTTGGCGATTGCTTTGGCCTTCCTAGCATTCAGAGTTATGCTGATGCCTTTGTGAAAGTTCTACTTTTTTTGGCATAATACTTCTCCGAAGTGTTTGTGGATGAGAACAAAGGGAAAAAAGACTGGCAATTAAAAACCTGCAGCTGTGCCATCTGATTCAGCCTTGCAGGGCTTGGGCCTGTTTAATTGCAATATAGGAGTTCAGGCTCAGGCTGCAGCCCGAGCTCTGGGACCCTCCCACGTCACAGGGTCCTAGATCCCAGGCTCCATCCTGAGGCCTCCCATCCACACACCACAACTAAACTGTCCCTTTGCCCAAGCCTAGGGAGTCAGGTGGGCTTGATAGCCTGAGCTGCAATATCCACACAGATATTTTTGCTGTGCTAACTTCCAGCTGCAATATCAACATACCTTTTGTCCCACCCACATTTAGATAGATCATAGAGCTGTCAGCAGTCTAAAATTCAGGACCAGGGCCCCAGTAATAAGAGTGCCAGAACCATCTCCCTGATGCCTTCACCCCTATTCTAAACAGAGCTGTGGCACAAGTGCTAATCTGTCTCTTCAGCGCTTATAACCTCCTTAATTCCCGAGTTAAAACAGCAGTCCAAGCAGCAGGCAAATTTGCTTAATCCTTTTATATGTTTGGTTTATCCTAATCTCTGTTTTAAAAGGAAATCTAAGAGGGGTATTGTCAAGGCTGCTTCCCCACTCTGAACTTTAGGGTACAGATGTGGGGGCCTGCATGAAAACTTCTAAGCTTAACTACCAGCTTAGATCTGGTCCTCTGCCACCACTCCCAGTGTGCTAATTCCCTTTCCTGGGTAGCCTTGAGAGACTCTTCACCAATTCGCTGGTGAATACAGATCCAAACCCCTTGGATCTTAAAACAAGGAGAAATTAACCATCCCCCCTCCTTTCTCCCACCAACTTCTGGTGGATCGAGATCCAACCCCCTTGGATCTAAAAACAAGGAAAATCAATCAGGTTCTTAAAAAGAAGGCTTTTAATTAAAGAAAAAGGTTAAAAATAATCTCTGTAAAAGGATTTTGGAGTCTCTGGCCAGGAGGGATTTTACAGTATTGTACACAGGAGGGCAGTTACCCTTCCCCTTATAGTTATGACAGGTATGCATACTAATCTTCATCCTGCCACAACTGCCCACCCACATTTAATATTTATTTTCTATTGCCTCACTCTGAACTCTCCATTTCATGGAACTATCCCATCCACTGTTATATCTGACCCAATTTCCATTACCAGTGGAATTCCATCCTTGAGCATGATCTGGATATGACAATGAACCAATAAGAACTCTAAAGTCAAGAAATATGATGAAGGGAAAACACACAACATACAAAGACAGATCAGTTCTAATGCCACACAAATGTAAATACTAAAGATTTAAATAAAAAATAACTCATCTACATCCACTGACACTTACTCATCCTCAGACTTCCAAAATGCACAGGTGACTGACATGATTTGCAACATAGATTAACAATATCTGGCTCCATTACACCAATTTTAGAAAGACTATTAAGACTGAATTGTCAGATCCTTGACTTTTTAATCTTTGATTCAAATTTATATTTCTGCCACAGGAAAAGAGTTAAAAATCAGTGAGATCTCATATTATTTGATTATAGTAACAGAAAGACATTAGGCCAGAGCTATGTTGGTTTATGCCAGCTGAATAACTATGCTGGTTTATGCCACTGTGTCTGCAAATGTCTGACAATATGGATCTGATGCTACTGGGAAAAGAGAATCAACTAGTTCTGTGTGATGAGAACTGACAGCACAAGGAACACAAGACTTATAGTGTCCATCTTGACAAAGTCAATGGGTGTATGACATCTGACTCCTGCAAAACTTCACTTCATAAGGAACGCAACCTGGAAGGGACATTGTGTTGTCTGGCATTTTAACAAATATATTAAGGACTTGATCTGAGATAGTTTTAGGATTTAATAGGAACTAAATTGGAAGAGATAAACTGCTTGGTAATGTGTCTGGAAAGTGACAATGACAAGGCTGAAATCTTCTGATATAAAAACCAAATTATGTATTGTTTTACTTCTTGTAGCTGGATATGTATCAATCACAAAATAAAATTAACTTGTCACATTGAAAGCAAATGCAAGAAACTAGTTGTGTGGGTTTGGATGTGAAGATGATGTGCTTTAGTTTAAATGATAAATACCAAACACACTCATGAAGGTTGGTACAGACTTCTGTAATTGCAATGTTCATTTTGTGTATGTAATTTTCCCCCCATGGTTGAAAATAGAGAGAGCGCACACATGCGCAAAAGAGGACAAAAGAGGGTAATGGCGTTGCTAAGAGAGTGGGCAGAGAGATCGTCAATGTATTTGACATAGCATTTATATTTTCAAATTCACATACTCTGAGTCATTTTAGTGATATTCACATTATAAAATAGCATGAGCTATTTAAAACTTTACTCACTCTAAGAGTTTTGTTCCAATATTACAATCAAGCTAAATGTAACATGTATTTTTCCCCCTTTACTTTATTGTTAAGCCACTAAGTGAAATAATTTGCAATAATTAAAACTGCAATTTCCTGTATGATAATGAAAGAAACAATGAGTAAAGTACTAAAAGGTTTTGTTTAAATTTGCTTAGCTTGGAATGGAGATGTAAATTACATGATTTTTCAAGGTCTAAAAATCAACATGCCAGCCGTTTGTTTTTCCAGCTTGCAGAAGAACCAGTCCTACATCCCTTACTCAGATGCATGCTCTCTTTGAGTTCACTGGGAATATTCATCTAAGTAAGAGCTTTCAGCCTATGCAGATTAGGTAGCAGAATATCATTGAGAAGGAGCAATCAGACTGGTTATTTAGGAATAACACAACAAGCATCTAACACAGGTAGCATCAGAATCATGCAAAAGTTTGAGGAAGCTTAGCACCAAGTCAGGGAGCAAGGGAATGAAAAGGGGAAAGAGAGTGGAAACAAGAGGTGATAATGGGACAAAATGAAAGAGAGAGAGAAAAAAAAGAGTGATTGTGGCCTTTAAAAAAGTGAAGCTTGACTTGATGGACATCTTTTCCCCATTTTAAGTTTGGGTTTTAGTTAATTTAATTTACAGAAAGATACTGTAACAATGTTACTGTGCTGGCAGTGTGTGTGTGTGTGTGTGGTACTTCCACAGATAATCCCTAAAGGGTATGACTCCTCAAGGGAAGGACCACTGATTCAGGAAGTAACACTGAGAGGAAGTTTGCGGGAAAGTGAAAATGTTTGTGGCATCAGCAGCAACAGGAGCAGAGCTGCCTCTTTCCCCATTTGAAGTAATAAACACATGTTCTGTTGTTAATGAGCTTACAGCTGTGTTATGGTTTCAGAGACTTTATCTATTTTTCTTGGTGGGTTAACACAAAGACTTCAAGGTCACACAACACAAATACAGTCAATCAGTAAGCGATATACACAAGTGCAGATGAATATATATTTATGTCACAATTCAGGGCAAATGCACCTGCTTTCCCCTTCCGTGGTTCCTGGAGGGAACCCACTCTACACTCCTCAGCTGTAACTCTCTTGGATGGAGACCCACATCTCTCTCCTTCCTGACTGGGTTTTTTCCAGGCTACACAGTACCCTGCCTACACTGGCCAGAATCTGCTCTTTGCTCTCTGTTCAAAGGCTATGAATAGCTGTAACTGCCACCTCTTACAAGTTAACAGTTTTTTTTTTTTCTAAGCAAGTACATTTATTCTAAAAGTGAAAGGTCTACAGAGAAAACATTAAAACAATAAAAGAATCTACATACATGGTAATAAGCTAACTATAGATTACCCCCTAACTCCATCAAGGGCTCTGGTAGGAGTAAATTCTCCATTCCCCACAAAGGGGCTACAAGTTTGTAACAGCCTTACCGCAGAACAAACACATCCATGCATGGGGAAGTCTTTCCTTTATACAGGTTGGACCTCTGATCTTGAAACTTTAGGAATAGGTAATTACCATACAATGGTCCCCTGTTCAGGTGTATCTTCAACAGGCAGGGTTTTTGTATAACATGAGGTGGGAATGTGGATTCCCCAGGCAAACCATTTGACCCTCTTTGTGACCAAAGATCTTTCTTGTCTAGCATATGGCTCACTATAGCCCTTTTGATTTCATAACACTTCCCAGGGTTCAAATCCCATCTCCGCCCAGAGAGAGGTTACATACAGTCTCTGACCACAATAATACAGAAGCCATTAATTTAACACAATAGACTCCAAAGACACTTAATTCAATAAGGTCTCCCAATTATATTGCAGGAAATTGCCATATCTGTTCACAGTAACTAATAAAAAAAGGGGGCAAATTATCCCTTCCACAAAACCATTAACTTCAATAAACTTTATATCAGGGACAAAATTGGTGTCATATGACAGTAACACAGTCAATCGGAAATTAACATAAAACCTGCAATAACATACCCCAAATTGAAATAATGCACCCAACAATTCACTATCTTCTTATCCCCACTTCTTGCAGTTGCACCAAAAATACTTTTTTAAAAATGTGTCTGACCTATTAGAATTAAGTAAAGCTAAATAAGTCTGGGAGTCTGAATTGTATGCATCTTTCCCCTGAATGATCTGGGATATACAATTAAGAAACACCATACTCCTGATTATAACATCATTTTTACTCTTATCCATACATGGCCACTTTATTAATACAACCCATTAAATTCTCATCATACTCTTACTCTGGTAGCTAATTTTATATTTTCAAGTGACATGGCTTCAGCTAAGTCTATGATAACAGTCCTAAATTGTTAGTATAGTTGGAATTCCATTTGTACATAAATACAGTCAATCAGTAAGAGAGATACACAAGTGCAAATGAATATATATATATTTATATATATAATTCACACAATTCAGGGCAAATGCACCTGTATTACCCCTCCATGGTTATTGGAGGGAACCCACTCTATGCTCCCAGCTCCTCAGCTGTAATTCTCTTGGTCAGAGACCCACATCTCTCTCTCTCTCCTGACTGGAATTTTAAAATACCCTCTTTGCAGAGAATAAGCCTGTGGACATTCATGTTTTGCAAATGTTTTTCTAAGCCTTCCTCCTTTGTGCACCTGTAATTTAGGATACAAAAATAGCTAAGACTAAATTACACCTGCAATTATTTGCAGGCACTCTTGATGGGCCAGATCTTCAACTGGTGGCATAGCTCCATTAACTTCAATATTAACTTACACCAACTGAGGATCTGGTGCATAACCACTTGGGACTTTACTTAGAAGCAATTTAATTGATACATCTGTGCCTGCCAATGATGAGGATGCACAATTGTGTTCACACACATTTTTACCTCCATAAGTGCAGCTGCAAAAGGGAAGCCTGTGTAAGACCATGTGCTAAAAAAACCCTCAAGTAGTGGATATTAAATAATCATGCAGAAGGAGTAATTATGTGTAACCCTTCTGCCAGGTGGAGTTGGCAGCAACAATGGTAGGGTTCATTATTTAGGGGTTCCTTTTTAACAATACGACAGAATGGGCTCAAGCCCCCACCCAGTAACCTAAGAAAATTACATACCACTCTTTGGTTACCTCTAAGAGGCAATAATTCTCCTCTCATAAGCACTGAGTCTGTGTGTAGAAAAAATATTTAATAAAAAGGGGAAAGTAATCCAGCATTAACTTGAGAAAATGCTGGAAGCATGATTCATGACCATAAGCAAAACAACACCCACCCCAGAGTACATTGGGCAGTGTTCTTTGCCTTGGGTTCTCACCTTGTGGTGAGGAAGTCCAACAAACAAAAGTTCCTTTTACGTGGCACTCCCCTCTTCCTCCACTCACAGTTGTCCTTGATCAGCAAAGACCCAGAGGTTCATTCACCTGAGTTCACCTTCCACCGTGGGTGGGGGGAGAGTGAAGGCACCTTGCTTGCTCCGCCACTCGCCCCATTGGTCACCTGCTCCGTCAGCCACCCATCCCATCAGCCTCCTGCTCCACCAGCAACTTGCTAAGATGTCAGCTACTTGCTCCACCAGCTGCTCACCACACTGCTTGCCCTGCTGGTCAGCTGCTCTGCCATCTGCTCCTAGCTCCACTGAAGCCTCTAGGATGTCTTGAGGTCCCACCACTTAACACAGCTCTCAGCAATTTCAGCTGCTAAGGGGGGGAACCTCACTGTTAGGGCAGGCTGGGCTGTCTCTTTCACCAGAGGCACTGTCCCATAATCAGGTCTACGCTTTAGTCCTGGTTATCAGTGATTTCATCTCAGTTGATCCACCACACACAAAAATCTCTCAACTGAGTCTTAATCAGCTGTCATTACACAGTGGAGAAGAAGGCAAATGTCATCTATATCCCTTAGACAGAGCCCAAACCACCGGAAAGAAACCCCTATCCCCACCCCCTCTTATCTCCTTTGGCCCTACCCCATGCTTAGAGAGAACAGTTAAGTTGAGGGTGAACCACTCAATCAGGGTATGCCAAGCACAGTTGTGCTCCCCTTGATTCACACAACAAAGATAACAACACTTTATTATCCTTGCACCCAATAACAAAGTGACTTTCAATCCAACACTGGCCAAAAGTGATCATTTGGGCAAAGCAGTTCCATCATGCTGTGCAACTAGGCAGAGTGGGTGTGTTTATGCAAACAAGATCAATTCCTGAAATCTTCTCCCCCCCCCAGCTCATCACTAGATATCAGCGGAGAGCTTATTAATTCAGACCCTGCTTACAGATGCATTTCAGAGCACAATAAAAACTCCATATCAAATCTTCCCCTTGAACGCTTGATTTCACCTTGGGGTAATTGCAGTACAGTATAACCTGACTAATCCATACACTCCATACCTAACATAAATATTTCCTAATGAAAAGTTTGTAACAAAGTGCTGTAATGAGCTCTCATACTCTTAAGACTTCAATATTTTAACAAAATATACCAAGCAGATTTGTTAGTATACCATGAAGTAAGAGTGGGATTTTCAAAAAGCACAGAAGAGACTTAAGAGCAGAGCTATGAAGAGAAAGGTATTTCCATTTTGCAGAGGATTTCAATATTCTGAAATTTGGCTTAACTATAATGTGAAATGAAATTAAAAAAAAAAAATCAAAATTCTCTGTGAAAGGGAATTGAGTCCCGACTCTGGGGTTATCCATTGCATGGGCTCCCCTGGAACCATGTACCCTGGAATCCTTGATTCAACCTCCATGGCAGGCTGCTCCACACTTGCAGACCCTGGAAATCAGTGCTCCCAAGGCTTCCAGTTCCCCTTTTGCCCACATGGCAAGCAGTAGAGGACCTGGGAGCCTCAGAGCTCAGGCTCACATGAGTTCCAGGTTCCCAGCTCCATGACATTTCACAAAGGGAGCTGACAGGGAACTAGTAGCCTGGGAACTCTGGGAGCCCCCATCTGCTGCAGCCAAGCAAGATGTGGAAGAGCCTGGAAGTGCAGAAGCAAATTTTCTCAGGTAGAGGTAGGTAATTTATGTTCAGTGCATGATTAATTTATATACAAATGCATATTTTGGGGCATTTAAACTACTAAAATTTGGTTTGAGTTTGGTAGATTGTTTTTTCAGAAATGTCAAAACATTTTAAAATGGCATTTCATTTAGAAATTTAACTAAACTTAAAATCACCTAACACAAAAAACGGGTCCACCAGTCCGGTGAGAGCCCAGGCAGGTGAGCTGCAGGAAACCCTTGGGTTCTGGTGCAACTTTCTCAAAATCTCCATGAACCATTTTGATTTCAACAAATTAGCATTCTGTGAAAAACATTCCATTGGAGAATTTATGACCTGTTCCGGTAGCACAATCCTCACTGAAAGTTAATGGGACTTGTGCTTTTAACTTCTAGAGATACTTAAATTTAAAAATAAAACTATCCTGAAAGTGCACTGAAAGTGTCAAAATATTTAAGTAAGAAGCAGGAGTATATCTTGGGAGATTATATATATATATATATATATAGGCTCTTAGTCACTAGTACAAATTGATATGACCACTTTATATCTCTCCCATTCAAAGAATAGGTACCGCTCTGGAAATTGCACAAAATAGTGTGCCAACAGTGAACATGAACAGCAGATACATACAGTACCTAGCAAACATATTCAGAGAGATTAAAAATTGTTCTCAGTACACTTAATATGTATCTTACGTTGTCTGAAAAGTATGTTTGTGTCCTTATGGTGAGGAATATTAGTTTCAACATAGCTATCTTGTAACAAGAGCAATAAACTCCCAAAGGAGCTCCTTAAATTTGTTAAATAAACTGTTTCCATCTGGTTTCTCAGGTGCAAACCTTATCCAGAGCAATGGACATATCTCTAAACTCAAAGGCTGGCAAAAAGAGCAGTGGATGGGCTGATCAAAAGGAAAACAAAAGAGAGGTAATACAGCAATTAATACAGCAGAGGAAATTGTAGGAAAGAGGCTTTAATGATCGGTATCAGAGACTGGATCCAAAAGTAGTGAATGGTCACAGGCAATTATAGGATAGAGATAGGTTCTCCAATTTGTCACAAATCAAAAGGAAATCAAAGTGTTAGTCTCAGGGCAGTAAGGAGCTTGTTAAGATTACAAGATGACCACATATGATTTAGATCTAAACTCCAATTTCAACAGAGGTGGCACAGTGTTTTGCCGTATTACTTTCCTATGAAATCACTGCATCAATCTCCTTCTTTCCCCCCTACAGCAGACCCCTACCAACACATTAACAGATATCCTCTCTGTCATTACGTAGTCTAGCTCAGCATGGTGACTTGCTTCCATTTCCCTTCACAAAATTCTATAACCCACTTCTACCATCATATCATACTAACTCTTTCCATCCATTACATGCTGACTGTTCGGCTTCTGCATATATTGTTCAAATTTTGTATCTTTGAGTCTTTATCATCATTCATCCTATGTTTTACGATTACCTTATCTTTCTCTCCCTGAATATGGTTTTATTTCTATTGCTTTGTCCTTAACATCTCCTTCCTGCCAATAAATCTCAGCTTGCTCTACTTTTTGCTGGACTTTTGACCCTTTTGTCACATTCCCATTGTTTATTCCTAAAATGTGGGCAAAATAGGTGGGGAGAGGAGTGAAAAGAGGATGTTAGGATAAAAAGGGATTAGAGTAAGAAAAGAATGTCTAACTGAAAAATAGATACTGGGTTAAAGGGAAGTAATGAATGCATTTTGGCCTAAATGAAAGTCTTCCTCTGAACAGAAAATGTTTTTTTTTAATGTCAGTCTTCCCCTGCAGGGTTGGGTTGAACCCAAGTGCAGTAGCACTTAGCAATTGCATAAAAACGAGCAAGTGAAAATGTTAGTTTTATTGTGCCATCTGACGCTAATACAACAATGAAAGTAAACAAGGAAAGGTACATTAGACAGTTAAATTCTTGCAGTTTTAATAAATGTGGTATTGCTAGTATAGGTAATGGTTATGTTCAAATTTATGCTCCTAAGCAACAAGGGCAATGGAGTGACAAAACTTGAGTAACAGTGGTGAAACACAGGAAAAAAGAAATCACAATTTTTATCCTACTACCCCTTCAATATTTTATGAAGGACAGTTAACCTGTCTTAGAAAAACACGCAGAAACATAAGTCAGTAATGAAGTTATTTTGCTTTACTAGCTGTGTTATAGCACGTTACTGAACAGTTTAGGGTAGGGAAAGTCAACAATCAAATATAGCTGGGAAAAACTGTTCTACTGAAACTTTTTTTTTGGTGAAAAATGCAGATTTGGTAACACCAAAATAGTTTTCAAGTTTGCATTGATTTTGCTGAATTGCTTGTTTTGAAACAAACACAAAAATAAAATCTAAAATTGAAACATTTTGTTCTGACATTTTTTTAAATGGTACATTTATAGTCATTTCAAATTGAAAAATCTAAAAGAAGTTAAAGGAAATTTCTAAATAAAAAAATGCAGAAACACCAAAATATTCAAAAAAACAGAACTAAATGTTTAGTTTTAGTTCAAACAAAATTTTCTTTTCTTTTCAATTCAATGAAAATGTCAATTTTCCTTTTTGGTCCAACCTAAAACAATTTTTTCATGACTTTTCAAAATTGCCAACAAATTAATTCTATACCCAGCTCTCCAATCTCCAATAATGTTTATTCATTTTCACTTGTGAACTACATTTTGATCTTCTAGATTTAAAGAGCATAACTTTCAAAAACTCTGCAATTCTCTGCCTTCTTTCTACGTGCATTTTCAAGAACAGATTTGAAGGCTTGTCTGTATATGAGCAGTAACTGAAATAACTAAATTGGTTTTAATTCACACCTTGAGGTATTTTGGTGTGCGATTGTCTACTTTGTCCTTTCCTGTTCCCTAAGGGAGAGATACAGGCCATCTTAACTTGCTTCTAAGCAGGTTCTCAGATGGTTAGTAAGGCTGCAGAGGTATAACTCACAGTAGAGTTTAACCCAACATGTTTTATATAGCATAGCATGTCAGAGACAGGCTACTCATACACTGGTCTAACACAATGCTGAAGAGAAAAAACATAGACTCTACAAGAATTGCTGACTGATAGGACATATGATCATGGAGCTTCTGCAGCTGTGTGAGAATTCATAAGGAAATTTCAATTAGTCTGTGTTTATAGACTTTTCTTATTTCTTTTTTGAAAACATTGCAATTGCTCTGCTCTCCTAGCATAACTGCACATGAAAAACAAACCATTCAGAAAGGTTTTGAATTGGATGTTTAATTGTAACATTTTTAATTTGTGCTGTGTTGGGTAACATATATCAGAGGTCCTCAAACCTGTTGATTACTTGAACACCTCAGAGTAGAGATAGTCACATGGGGCACCTGAATGCCCACTCCTTAGTACCTTGAAAACATACCCAACCCCATTTCCAATTGTTCAATATACCTGTGGCAATGAAAGCAATTGATTACAAGTAATGTTAATCTTAGGAAAGCATTTAGTGTATTTTCCAGAGTCTTTGAATACAATTTAGCATCTGAAAGAAGGAGGACAAGCCAGGACCATGTCCACCACCTACAAATTCCATAAGTCATGTTTTCAGAGACATTAGGCAAGATCCTCACAACTGCATTGGTGCTGTGTTGCTGGAGGTCAACATGGTACTGTGATCTCGATACTACTTTAAATTGTTCTTCAGGACCAGACAAACATATCTCTATGCTCAGAGATGACCTGGAGGGAAAAAAATCATCCCTTTTGCTCTCTGATTTCCTTTTATTCCAGGATCCAGATAGGTGACTGTCCAGGCTCTGAACTGTTTGGAAGAGGGTGACAGTGAAGGAAACTATTTACTCCTTCAATATTATGATTTTAGGAGTAAGTTAAAGAAAAACCTGAGCTTAAACTGTTTTTGACATGTCCAAAATTTAATCCATAAATTTAATGGACAACAATGGGTATTTGTTTTAAGGACCATTTGTTACTCAAATGCAAGGCCTACTATAATTTCACCATAGTGAGAAGATATGAACACATACTTATCAATAAGTTTCCTGATTTTTCTGTATTCCTCAATTCAGAAATGACAACGGATTTTTTTTTTAAATACTTTACATCTCCGGCCATTTATAAAAACCTGAACTGGATTTTTTTTTTTTTTTTTTAAAAAGGCTGTAACCACAGATACTCAAAATTCACTTTTAGGCACTGACATGCCAGTCATCCTCATTCTGCAGAGACTGCATCTTTAGTATATTATAGAAATATTGATTGGCTTCAAATATACTAGTCATAAACCATTGCCCAGGGGTTACTTTTGTTATTGAGATTGTATTACAATTTATGCAGTTATAGTAACTCAGACAATAATTAATAGTTTCTTTTAAATCAAAAACAGGGATTGGTTTAAACTGCATTATAAATGTTCCCTCATCACTACTATAAGGTAAAATCCCTATCAACACAATAACTTTTGTTCCCTTTCTCTTCTTCAAAGCAGCATCTCTCTAGTATAGCTCCTAGACGCTACTTCTTTATGGAGTAGCTCAAAAAGGAAACTGCATTCCAGTTCTCCTATGTTCTGAACTTCACATGTTTCTATTCTGCATCAGATTTCAATTCCTCCTGGCAAACATACAGACCTTATCTGAGATCCAAGTTGGCACACAGTTATCACATCCTTCCTCATTATAACGTACTCCTGCACCCATACTGCTACCCGTCCGCCCCCCCATGTGCACACACACAAGCTATTGATATTTCATATGCTCTAGGAAGGCGTAGATAATTTGTCTCAAATCAGTTTGATAAACATCATGCATGGAAAACATTCTTCCTGAGAAAGTCTTTTATTCTGAACCATTCCCAGCTATTTGTAATTGGATTATTTCCACTTTGTTGTTTATCTTTAGTTCTCCAGCTGGAAGAACAGGATATGTAATACCTTCCACTACCACAGCCAACACCGTTTTGTAGACAGCTGGTATGGAAACATCTGCAGTGGCTGGCCGACTAGAGTTTCCAGTTTATATTCTCTTGAGAAAAACAAAATGTGGTTTTAGTCTTCGACTTATCTCATTTTCCAAAGAGATTTTAATCCAGCAAGTACATGTCTGTTTGAAAGCAAAGAAGGGCTGGATTGCTTTGAAAACTGGTAAAAAGATAAGGAGCTTTTTAACTTCAATCCAAATCTGGCCCATGTCAGTGGTGACCAAAAATCCTTATACACTGGCTGTTTGGTGACCTTTGTGATTGGGGTAGTTAAGGCTTCCATTCAATTCTTAAAGGATAAGTGTCCTTATCACAATTGGTATCTTTCTGACAGTTTTACTGATATATTTACACATGAATGAGTTTGGAGATATTTAACCTCTCACTCCAAAACAGTCATCGGTAAAATTTTCAAAAACACCCAATTCCCATTTTGAAAAGTGATTTAGGGTCTTGGGCTTCTAAGTCAATTAGCTACTTTCGAAAGTTAGAGTCAAGACAGATGGCAGGGTGAAGGAAATTGTCATGGCTGCTCCCTGGTTTGTCCTTGTTTCTGTAGATAAAAAGGATATGTTCTAGTCTTAGCTTTCATGCATGCATGGGAAATACTTGAAAAGAGCAATGCAACCTGTGAACCTTTATTAAATTATTTTTATTTATGGATTTTTTTCATAACTGGATTTTGACATTTAACATAGACTTTTGAATGTTATTTATGCAATATTTGGAAAACAAGTAGGGCAGAGGGAACATGTGAATTGATGAATTAAGGTTTCAAATTGTGGGCCTTGAAGTATTGACCTTACCTAAGAAAATCTCTATTTGATTTCATTGGGAGTTTTATCTGAATAAGGACTCTAGATTCAGGGTCTTTCTGATTGTCAGATTACTGGTTAATAACTTCATAGCTTAAAACCACAATTTAGTCTCCTCTCAACGTTTACTTTAAAAGTCTAATATAGCATTTTCTATATCAGGGTTAGGATATTATATAATCATTCAAATGCCAGAAAGTGCAGAAGATGAAAGCTTACTGTGCAGAATACTAAAAGCAGCCTTTGAAAGTAAATGTTGCATTTCCTATGGTAATCTTCATGGCCAAAATTTTCACCAAGCCATTAGGGGCACAATCCAAACTAAATTGCAGTCAGTCTATTGGTTTAAATGGGAGTTAGACCAGGCTCTCAATGGGTGTAGAACACAGGTAAATGGATGATAGAACTTTTGGCTATGTCTAGGTTACAAGCAGAGCTGATTGAAAAGAGGACTTTCCATCTCATGGAAAATTCCAGTGTTTCAATATTTTTGTCCCAAATTGGGGAGGGTAAAACATTGATTTTTTTCCCCAAGATTAATAGTTCCAAAAAATTTGATTAAGAAAGGATGAAATATTTTGTTCCTGCATTTTAAATCAAAACGTTTCTTGAACTGACTGTTTTGCATCATTTTAACATTAGACTGTAATATTCCCATGGTGGTGCAATACTTCACAGACATTCAAGTTCACGGGGTTGCCTGGTGACCCATTCTCCCATGGCCAGACTACATATGTTGTGATACATCTGCAGCTATACGAGTCCCATGATTTACCATGCCACTCAAAGGGAATACTTTTTCATCATGGGAAATGTAGTCCGACCAAGGAATCCAACCCACAGGGTGGCATGAACTACAAACCCCACGAGACAATGCACCACAATTAAGAAATGCAGTTTAATTTTGAACTGACCTGAAATGCAATGTTTTGAATGGGTTTTCCCAACATAAAAAAAAAAAGTCAGCAAAATCAAAGATGTCTCATGAGAAATTTCATTTTGTGGAAACTGAGTTTTCCGTCAGAAAATCTTTTCAAAAGAAAATTCCCAGCTAACTCTGATTACAAGGACCACAAAAGTGCCTTCAAGTTTATCTATTCAGTTCCCTACTATTACTATGATGGGGAACTTTATAAACTCTGAGGACCAGAGGATGCTCAGATTTTGGACTTAGGAATAACATTTTGTAAAATGAAAAAAATGTTTAGGCTTAAATACAGAGCATACCTTTAGCTATTACCTATAGCTTGCCTTAATTAATTCTTGTTCAGTCAATATTTCAGACTGCTATACTGCACTGACTTGCTTCCTCATCACCTTGTGCTAACTTTGCTTATATGGGTATTTAAGACCCTGATCTTGTCAATGACACCAGTCACATGGAGGACCCTTATGTCACTAGAGGTCCATATAGGTGCAGGGTCAGTTGCAGGGCTGGGGACTAAGAATACATTCAGAATGGATTATGATCATCTAAAGCAATCAGAAAACATTTGTTTTCTATAGAGGAAATTGTTTTGAAGGTTTGAAAGTGCCAGCTGCACACCCAGCTCCTAGAATTATTATTTTCAACTGTAATATTGTTTTCTTTTAACACACTGCAGTTAAAACTGCCATAACATATATTTTATGGCAGAACATTTCCTCATGCAAATAGCCTGGGGAGAAATTAATGCCAGTTACACATGCTGACCTACTCCCACCAACTTTTTCTCCCCCGAAAGTTCAATTCTTTGCAAAGCCAATGCAATCAGAAAATGACATCTGTGCTTCTCACCCATAGCCATATCTTGATTAGAAAAAAATATGAATTGTTTGTTATATCAGAGTAATGAATAGAAACACTATTCTCAATCCAGCTCATTTTGTACTCAAGATGAACACAGAAGAAGAAATCAAATTTCAAGACATTCATCTGCTCTCATCTTATGGGCTGTGCATTACCTAGTCTGTTCTGTATCTTGGATGACAAAGTTTTCTTTTACAACATTTAGCCATCAGTGTCAATTCTTTGTGCAGTAAGGGTAAATATAATGATCACAATAGGCATTATATATACCAGATGTTGCAAGCCATCCATGTCCCTTCTTTGGTGCCTAGGATTTTAAATTCAAACACTTCACATTTTATTTGCACTTCCATTTCAGTGTTTAACTCCAGAGCTTCTTAGAACAAATTCACATCTCCTTTTGTCATCTTCCCTTCCATCCCAACTGGGAGACCCAGCAGACGCAAAATTTTACTTTTTAATGCATTCAGTAATGACTCATTTTAAAGTGAGTGAAACATTGTCTCTAATTATAGCTGCAATATGTTCCTCAGTGGATTTCACATCCTGTCTAAGCATCACATTATGTTCTTCCAATAATTATAGCCTTTTTTCCATCGCTTTAGCTTTTATTTCAAGCCAGTCAAAACTCTTAACAAAGTCAGTCTTTAACTTCATTACATTACACTTCCCCTTATACTATATGTTCTCCCAATGCTTAAAGACAGTGGTTGAACTGGGCCATCTTGTAAGGGTTCAGTAGACCCATCCTTTCCCCTACTGGCTGCACCTTGTGCTCCATAATTTAAGATTTCATAAGTAACAGAATTTAGTCATGAGCAGGGCATGCCAGAAAACAAGAATTCTGTTTTGAAAAAGAGGTTTGGGTTCCCACATTTTTCTTCTTCTTCTTCCTTTTTTTTTTTTTTTTGCTTCTGAGATGAAGCAGAGACCTTCCTAAATGTTTCACACACAAAAAAAAAGACAGATAGCAAATAGGTCAGGGGATAGTACACTCATCTGGGATGTGTGATACACAGATTCAAGTCCCTGTTCTGCCTGATTCAGAGCTTGAACTTGAGTCTTTTCCCACTGAGTGAACTAACCATCAGGCTTTTGGCAATTCTGGGGTAGGGATCAGTAGGTCAGCATCTCTCTCTCTCCTTCTCCACCCCCGACTTGGAACTGAGAAACCTTCCCAATGAAAGTTTCATCATAAGTGATATTTTTCAACAAAAAGTCTGGTTTTGACATATTAGCATCTTCCATCAGAAAAAGTTTAGTTGAAAAATCTCCCCATCAGCTCCAGCGGATGTGAAGATAACATTCTGAAGGGTATTTTAATGTAAATCAATGCAGTGAACTCTGTTTGAGTTTGCAGACAGCCTGAAACATTAATTTTGGTAAGTGTGAACGGTCCCTATTCCTCTGAATCAGGTATTCAGGATGCTCTAGATAATCCTTAGTCCTGCCATCAGTGCAGGGGACTGAAGTAGATTACCTCTCAAGGTCCCATCCAGTCCTTTGATTGGCTTCAAAGCCAGGTGAAAATGAAGAAGTCAGACTCCTTAAATGTCTTCAGTGCTGATCAAAGTATGCAAAGAGGAGGAGACTGGTTGACAATCAGACGATGTCACTATATTCAGAGCACAAACGGGAAAAGGGAGGTAATATATAAATATTTGCACTGTCATTTTGTTTTGCCTTCTCAAGTGGGTATTGCATGGGTTGCGAATGGAGCTTATCACTACTCCTTCTCACACACCAATGCTTGAATGAATCATAATTCTCTTTTTGAAATGTTCCATTTCCCCCCTACACACACATTTATATTTCCATTTTTAAAAACCTGGCTGAGGTATAAAGTGGTCAAGGTTGCAGAACCATCAAGCATCACCTTTCTGGCATTTGTGATCATACAGAGAGGAAGGGAGAGAACAGCTACTTCATTATATTACCTGATTTTATTCTTTGGGTATTCTCTAAAATGGAAAAACAAGCTGCTGAAGAAGATGATTGCTAGCCACTTTAGAGAAGTGGAACAATGTATCTTGCTGCCAGAACAATTAAAATGGTTTTAGACTACTGTGCAACTTGACCAAATAAACAGCCTGTTGTGTTTTCTGGTATTTAGCACAGGATTCATACCTTTCCAGTATTCAGAACAGAAATCACACATCTCCCACAGCCCATACATCTCTATTAGTGCTAAAGAATGTCTACACACTTGCCATTAGACTGTCCAAAATAGAGAACACAGCAAAGACACAGTAATATACTCTTTCATTCATTCTCTGACAACAGACACCCTTCTCAGTGGAGGAGCCTCAGCATACACTACATCTAATACTTTTTTTTTTTTTTTTTTTTTGGACACAGATACATTAAGATTGTTACCCGCTGCTCTAAATTGGCTCTGAGTGCACTCTAATATGCCAGTTTCATCTATCCACTGTCTGATATTTCTGACAGGCCTCCACTGGCCATGTGTATTTTGTCTTTTTCAATTCAGGCATTTGAAGAACTCACAAGAGGCAACCTGTTGCACACAGTTATAAGCCCTGTCTAGTGCCATAAAAAACTGTATGGCAAGAAAGATACAGATCAGTCTCCAGGTTGGTGGACTCATCCCCATTAGCTAGTTTTTGCAAAAACTCTCATAGCTGTAAAACTGCCCTTCTCAGTGGTAGATTTCGGTCTAGCCCAATCATAGGGCCGCTGTCCCTTTGACCCTTTAATAGTTATTTATCATTATCAAAGATCTGTTCACTATATCTTTCTGGGTCGTATGGTGACATTAAATAGGAGTTCTTATCTTGCTCTTCACTAAATGGCTCACAAGAAGGACGTTATGCTTATTTTATGCATCCATCATATATCCCTTTGCTAGATATCCTCCAATAAGTGCAGGTTAGCGTCTGTCCAACAAACGAAGAAACTTTTTCTCAAGCACTGAAAAAAAATTAATCAATTAAATGGAATAAATTAAATGAGCTAGGATGGTAAATGTATATATTTCCAGGATACCAAGCTCTGGTCTACACTGCGAAGGAGGAGGAGGGGGGGGAAATCGATTGAAGTTACACAACTTCAGTTATGTGAATAATGTAGCTGAAGTCGACATACTTAGATCGACTTACCATGGGGTTTTCACCACCGTGAGTCGACTGCTGCCACTCCCGTCGACTCTGCCTGCGCCTCTTGCGGCAGTGGAGTACAGGACTCAACGGGAGAGCGCTCGGGGATCGATTTATCGCATCTAGACTAGATGTGATAAATCGACCCCCGCTGGATCGATCGCTGCCCTCAAAACACATACCCTAAAAACACTCACCCAGATACTTTATTGAGATTGGGTCCCTTTATGCTACTCAGGTGGCAAAAAAGGGCTGAATGCCAGCAGGGAATTCTCCTGGTGCAGGTCAGTTCCCTTCTGGAGAAAAGGTGCTGCAACTAGGTCCTGCAGCAACCGTCAAACTCCAGTATATGGGGCTTGTTGTGGGTGGAGAGATTTTGTATGGGGAGCAGGGAGACAGGGTGGTGAAGTAGAGCTCTGCTACACCAATATGCCAGTGGTAGAACTCAGAGCAGCCCAGTAGTTGCTTTAAGTTTCATCAGGGCAAAGGCTGATCTTCCAAATCAGGGAGCTATCAGCTTCAGACCCCATTCATATGCTGAGGAGACCTGTATTGCAGTAGAGAATCTGGCCCACTGTTTGGGCAATGAAGAATTAAACTATGACATAAATACCTATTCTGAACATGAAAGCAAGTTCAGAAGTTCATATCAATAATGTTTTTAGAATAAATATCTCAAGGAAACCAAAATGAATTTTTAAAAATGCAAACACATCATTAAAGAGAAAGAAAATATAATCTAAAGGGCAAATTTCTTAATCAACTAAATTTGTAAGGGTTTTTCAATTAAAGTCAATATCTATTTAATATTCCCAAAGCCGTGCAGTAGTTTTCAGCCCCTTAAAATATTGGCTCAGTTCTTGGTCATACACTAGCATTAGCCAGAAGTAACTCAACAGAAGTAAGTGCACTTTTACTAGGTTATATTGAATTGAATTAGGCCCATTACATCACTTTGGAGCTTTTTTCCCCTCTAATTTTCTACACTGCCTTATTTATTCCCCCAGCCCATCTATGATAGTGACTTTCACAGAAGGCAACACAGAGTACAGTACATTGATGTACAAATACTGAATGTACATGTGTATAAAACTAATTCTAGTTTTGTACAATACTTTCCATTACCTTTAAGAGCAGTTTAATCTTTTGTTTCAATGCTCTCAGGAGGAAGTAGATGGTTTGGGGGAAAGGTACTGTATCTACAGCCTAGGTTGCCATGTCAGAGACAGCACAGGTTATAGTGACAAAGAGATGCTAACACTTGAGAGCCAATTCTGTTGGCCTACCGTATCATGAAATAAGTTTAAGGTCTAGTTAAGTTCCTAGTAGACAGAAGATCACACCATTAAAACAATCAGGATACCTGGCACCCACCTCTACCTTTTTGGCACTCTACTGGAAGGCAAAGAAACAAAATCAGCACATACCAAACATCTCTCTCAGTTGATCTTCATGTCGGGATGTCTCATGGATGTTAATATGGCAACTGATCACGGAGTACCTGTTCAGAAGATCAGCCTACAATGCTAATACTCTTGTGACATTCCTAAGCAATACATTTATTTGTTTAAATTAAAGAAAAAAGTTCACTTTTTATTTTGTATTAATAGAATATGCCTACGGTGTTTCTATTTAGCTGGAAGGAATTCAGTTGGGGGTGTTGTTTTATTTATTTATTTTTCCAAGAATATTTACCCTAATGATTTAGAAGAATGATTCATTAAATTTGCTGCATAGCTGTAATGTTTTTTGTTTTTAAAATGAAGACAATTCAGATTCAAAATAGGCAATAGAATAGATGTATTTCTTAGTAGGGAGGCAATCTGTATCAAATAAGTATCTGGAGATGTACTGGAAGTAGAAATGATAGTGTGTTGTGCCCAAATTACATACTGTCCATGAACAATAGCAAGTTGGTAAGCAACTCCATTATATGAATAGAATATCAATACTATATAGAGAAAACAAGATGCAGCAGAACTTGGGGGGTGGGGGGAAAAACACTCATGACACAGTAATGGAAAAGGGTGGCACAACAGTATCCTGTGACTCTTTGAAAGGAATTGCAAGGAATAAAGGCTAAATAAATTTGAAATAGAATTTTCAATGCACCATACATGAAATAAACACAAAATAAATTATAAAACAGAGAAAGTAATGAAGCAATTTAGTTTGATCAACACCATTTGAATTCTGGATTTCTGTGTAAACTACATGTTTGAGGGTTGTAATTTTATATATCAGCTCAGTTTTTGTATCTTGGTAGAATTATGAATAGGATTGTACAGAAACCCATGCAAATCCCGGTAGTGCTCTAACAGAGCTGAATAGCGGTTTAGCCCATAGTGAACCATGAGAGGTATGGTCTACATAATACAGCCAGTCACACATGCTCTTCTTAAAAAATTGTTTAGGTCGCATCCACTGAATTCAATTGAAGAATAGCTAGTTACCGCCATGGGTTCAGGATAAAGGGCATTTGTCACTTAGCTCTGTTTTGTGTATAAGCCCCATGGACATCCAGATCTATTTGTTCAGTTCTTGCATTTATCTTTCTATAGCATTCAAGTAATCTAAGCAGTTAGGGCTTAGTTCTGCAAAGAGTTTAGCTCTCATCTCACCCATTGGTTTTAATGAGATTACGCACATGTTAAAGTTAGGCAGAAGCTTAAGTGGTTTGCTAGGTCAGGGCCAGAATGCTCAGTACATTGTAGAGTCCAAGAAATTTATTCTGCAAGGATGTAGGTTTTAGAAATGGTCTTGAAAAGAGGATCTGAAAGAAAGGGAATGGGCCAATCACAATTCAGAGTCTGAGGCTGGAATTAGGAAACTGCTAAGAGGGGGTTCCTAATGCTACTAATCATCATAATCTTTGAGTCTTTAGGGAAAAAAAGAACCCAAATCTGATTTTACTTTTGCAAGATGTGTGGTCATAATAAGAGATTTTCCAGAGAAGCTGTCATTGTCTCATTAAGAGGAGACAGTAGCTACGCTCAAGTTGAAATATTATTTTTAAAAAGAGAATTTTAAAAGCTAAGTCTTGTTCTACTCCAACCCAAATAGGTATGAATCTTTTCAAGATTTTCCTTTAAAAAAAAAATCTCTTGTTCAAGATGTGAATGTTTTGGAGCCAGAGTTTAAATCAAGCAGAAAGTGCAGATAAGGATGATTCCAAATTTATGGTGATGGACTGCACATCTGAGATTAGATTGTGGGCCTTTGCATTTTAAGAGCTCACAGAGTATGTAAAGTGACATCAAATGGAAGATGGTTGCCTTCATCTGTTTGTTCCCTGGCTCCTTTTCAGTTTGATATCATATGCTGTTTGGTGGTTTTTGGTGCATTTGTATGTCCTTTATGCAAAAGTTACTTTCTCTAATGAACATAAAATACATTTAGCTGTACAAGAGAAAGCTGAAAGAAAAAGGCTGAAAGACAAAAATCATGTGCTGAAATGATGCAGCAGCAGGATCTCAGAGGGGAAATTGCAGTACTTAAATCTCTCCATACCAGCAAATTTGACAGAATTGCAGAAGACATACAGATGTTATCAAGTGATGATTGTGCCATTAAACAATGGCTGGAAAAAATATTGAGAATGAGTCAGAGAGCTGAGATTGAGACAGAAGTAGAAAGAGGAAAACAAGACACTTAAAGCAAGACCAGAAGATAAACAGGGCAGAAAATAGGATAACCTATTGGAATGATTATCCACTAATGGCAATTACATTTGCATTGAAATGAGACTATGCCACTAAATTAGAATCACAGGAGCTGCTAATACATTCCAAATTGCATGCTACCAAACAAAAGCTGAATCACATGATGCATTTATTTGCAAAGCCAATTAAAATTATTGTGATATAGAGTAGGATTGGAAAGGACTTCTGAGATACTGACATCCTGGATGGACTGGAATACTTGGCTATATCATGGTCCTTATATCAAATAGAGAATCTTCATGTTTCTACTGGACCAGATCTTTAGCAGATCTAAATTGATATAGCTCCACTGAAGTCAATAAAATAGTAGTGGGCAACCTGTGGCCCGTGGGCCACACGCAGCTTGTGGGCCACACGCAGCCCATCAGCGTAATCTGCTGTGGGCTGTTTGTTTACAGCTGTTTGACCATCCGCAGGAAAGGCGGCCTGCAGCTCCCAATGACCATGGTTCTCCATTCCCACCCAATGTGAGCTGCGGGAAGTGCCACAGGTCGTAGGTTGCCCACCACTGCAATAAAGCAATGCCATTTTACTCAGGCTGAAGCTATTGCCAATTAGTTTTAGACGGATTTCTTAAAGTATGTTGGCAGATAAATCTTATGCCTATGATGCATGGAATAAGGCTATTTTTATATGAAAAACATTTCTTTCTTCTGAGGGTCTTATCCAGAAGTACTGGCATTTGCCATTTTGGTTACTGCGAGTTGCAGAGTATGTTTCAGTTGGATTGATTCATCTCCTTTCCTGTTAAGTGAGTTATGGATATTTGGAACTGGGGTACCATTGAGCCCACCTGACCCGCCAGCCTGGGCTCCTTTTCACACTGTGGTGTTGTGATAAGTTGCCAAGCTCTCCAAGCTTGCTGTTTCACCAGCCTACACACAGGTAGGGACACACCCAACTGCAGCTTCATACACAGATGCTGAGATCAGCTCTGCATGGGAAGGCTCAACTAAGGCCCTCTCAGTTGCTAATGCATGCACCCCCCCTTTGGAGAGAAATCCTAAAATTATACCATTTTGCACTGCACAAGGAACTGTACAGCTTAAGATCATAACATTTGCACCCTCCCTCAAGGTGGAGAGAGATATACAACAGCTTTCTGCCCTGAGTTATAATTTCCACACAGTAGTTTTCGATACTACAAAAACAAGTTTAACAACTACAAACAATAGATTTTAAGTGATTATAAGTGATGGAAAACAGATCAAAGCAGATTACCTTAGTAAATAAACAAAACTTAACACACTAGAGAGGTAGGATATGAATTAGCAAATTTTCAACCTGAGTGATAAACAGGCTGGCAGAGTCTTAAGGCACAAGTTGCCTTGGCTTTCCCAGGTTTTTATACACAGGCTAAAACTCCCTCTAGCCTGGGATCATCACTTCCCACAGTTCAGTCCTTGCCTTTCAGGTGTTTCCAGGTGTGTTGTTCTAGGGAGATTGCCGTCACCCATGATATCATTTTGCCCCTTTTATATCTTCCCACGGGCTGGACAGCTCTTTTGCTGTTTGCCTGGGTCAAACAGTTCCCATTGTGTAGTGCTATCTCTGAAAGATTTTTTATTGTACACAGTTCATGGGGTAATCCTTGCACACATTTCCTCAATAAGCCATTGACATTGTTCGGCCTTTTTACTCTTGTAACGGAAAGGTTGCTTATGGGTGTTTTCAGCCTCACAACATTTTTCAGTAACTCATACGTAGCCAAACTTCATAACGTCACATATGACGATAGCACATACAATCCAAGAAGATATTACTGTCTAGCAAATCAAGACTTTTAGAATGATACCTCACAAGGCATACTTGGTACAAAACATATCCTAATTACACAACAGTGATGAATATTGGGGTGCCAAGGTGTCACAGTGGGAATCATGTTTAGTTAGCATAAATTTATCCGAACCAACACTTTTCATATTATTTAAATAAAAAAAATCAAATTGGAGACCCCAAGAGTTCACCCATAAAGATGTGATGTCTCCTAAACCAGTTAAAAGAAAACAGAAATTTCCATAATGGGATTGTACAGTCTTATGCTTTGAACTCTTTATCATTCAAATATGATGCAAACAGTTCTATCCAATTAAGCTGATGTCCTTGATTATAATACACAGATATTTACTAATGTTATAATGGCTTAGCACGAGGGGCTTTTCCTTATTGTTCCCTGAATGCAGTAGAAATATGTTGTTAACAACAAGTAAGAAATCAATGAAATAATTAATGTAAAGGCTAGAATGGTCAAATAAAATTTAAATTTTTTATTTTATTTTTTAGTTGTGAATGCCAAATGCTAGAAGACACGTTTGCCTATGTTGAGCAATATGTAATTGTATGGAGGATGAAGGCAAAAGGGCTAGCCAATGACCTCTACTGACTCTGTTTGCAGTTATGTATCACTACACAGAATAGAAGGCAATCAGAAACATTTTGCATTAGACAGCATGGATTTAGTGTATTTTTTCCCCTCGTGGATTTAGTCTATTTTCCCCCTCTTGCCTTGTTATACCGATAGACTGATTATAATGCATGTGATTACATTGTGCTTAATGTGTACTACTGTGGCTAACATGCTTCCATAAGGCAGCATCAATAATACTTTGAATATACTTCCTCTGTGTTGGAGTTTAAACAAACTGTGTGCCTATCAGGTACTTTATTAGAAAGACAAACCTCCAAAGTTCTTGATGTTAATTATCCCTGGTACTTTTGCTGATTTTACCTATTTTATGAGAAACTTTTAATATTTTATACTGGCCAACAATGATCACAATCAATCTGCAGATGCAAGTTACATCTGAAAGCAAAAAAGAATAATAGGTTAAGTAATATGTATGCTAAAGATGTCCTCATTCTAATTAACAATGTGACTACTGTACCTGAACATCTTTATTTCTAGACTCCATAAACATCATTGGTAAACTGTTCAGATATCAAATTAACTGTACTAAGTGCAGTTTCATTACACCACGTCCTGATCTTAGAAGTTTAGCTCTCCAAATGGTATCTTTCCATACGCTTTCCTATATAGTACACTAAGAACAACTTAACTTCCTTTCAAGCTGCTAACAAAATTGAAGAACTGTGGTTTAAGTCCCATTTTGACAATATTAGCAAAATGATAACAAGCAAAAGAGCTTGGCAAAGCCTTCTCACTTTACTCCATGGAACTGAAACAGTGAAGACAGCTATCAATCCCAGTATTATGCATCCTCTAAAGCATCTTAAGTATCTCTGCAAGAATCTTGTTCAAATTTCACTTACGTACATTCTGCCTGCCCATAACTCCCCATAAAATTTCCATTAGGGAGATTATTCTCTACCTGAAAGTACCATCTACCACTTTTTGCTAAATGAACATGTGAATTATAGGGGTCTGTCCTGGGTCCCCTTAATTCCCCCACTGTGGTGGGATGGAAACAAAAATTGTGGGAAAACACACGGGGAGCACATACAAATGGGAATGGTAGCGTATTCTGCCTACAACTAGCTACTTTCTCCTCTTCAGCTAAAAGGAGTGGCTGATGGATGTGTGGAAAAAGGACATATGCCCAGATACAGGTATTTTTTAAAATGTTTACTTTTCTTAGCACACAAAAATCCAAATGGAAGAATTCAGCTTTGTTCACAGTATCATTAGTTGTTCTATGCCCTGTGATACCTATTTCAGGAGTACCTGCACAGGAGATAAAGAAAATAAAGATGACCTTGTGTTTCTGGCACTGAACTGGGTCTCTATAAATCTGGATTCTATTCCTAGCTCTGTAAGATTTTCCAAGTTACCTTGAGAAAGTCATTTAGGCCAACATTTTCAAAAGTGTCCACTGTAGCTGCCTCAATTTTTGGATGACCTACTTAAAACAACTTCAGAAGTTGCTCAACATCTATGTAAATGAGATCACTTAATTTCTCTCAGGTAAATCATCAAAGAATACAACTAAACAGCTGTACTTCAGAAATTGTGATATGTTTAGAACATTCTATTCCTGTCCACACAGTTTTATGATGGGGTTCACTGTGGTTCCTTCGGTGTCAACCGACAAGGGTTACAAGCATACCCAGATTCTAGCCAGAGGAGAGTGCTTGGGTGGTTAACAGCTGGTGGTGTCCATGAGGTGACACCCAATTAAGCCCAAGCAAATCTCCCACACAGTGGAGGCTGGGGGTAACAAGGTGAGTTACTGTGCTGGGTACCCCAAGAACCATAAAAGTCACATAGGAACCTAAGTTGTTAATAATGTAGGTTATGTAAGCCTAAATGTTTATCTTTGCTAGTAGGCATCTTATCTACTTCATCTGCATGAGGGAATACTACTCATCTATCTCATTAGGATTATTGTGAAGTTTAATAAATTAGGCACAATGTGTACTGTTTGTTCACTCCGGTGAGCACTTACACAACTTGTGAATGGTAAAGCATAGCTTCTGCTTTGTATGAATAAGTACCTGCCAGACTGAGTAAGGACTGTGCAATCAAGCACTCAGTGTTTTAATACTTGGAGATCTGGATATGGAAACAACAACAACAGTAGAAACAAAGTATATGCTTTTCCTAATTATTATTTATACACTTGATTTAAGTCAGGTTTCCTCTTGTTAAATTGTAACTAAACGAGTAATGGCAAAGTATCCACCTATTGAGAAGATAAGATAAAATATATGCTGTAATGAAAGTTTCTTTCCTTTCAGCAGAGATCATTTTCTCCCCGGCTGCACTTCAACAGACTAAAGTAGGGCAGGTTCCACCTCAATACTACACTCATCCAACTCTATAAAATGTACAGTGACTACATTTTGAAACTGTGTTACATATCTATGCTGTGGGATATATATTACAAGGGTAAATTTGCTGAAATACCTGTTCTTTCTCTCCTGTAGTATCACATTTGGGACCTCCGTCTGCAAAGATGCAATCAGCCCAGGTTTCCATTTTTGGTGGAAATGCCTGACCTCCAGTAACCTATATAACTTCACGGTCTTCAGTCAAAACTATAGAGTAGCTGACAGTTTCTTGCCCTGCACCTCTTCTTGTTAACAACTCTCTCTCTTTTCCTCTCATTTATTTCTAAATTGCTGCTGTTAAAATGATTCTGCTTGGGCATTAGTTATTGCATGTTTTTTTATTTTACTCCCTCCCATTCCCATATGATATTTCTTAGGGCAGCTTTGCATTATGCAGCAATTATCATGCTCTGGCAATAGATTCTCACTTTTAAATTACTTTTTAAATCCTTGCTTATGGTGGACCAGATGCTGATCCCCTTGCACACAGTGAATAGCAGCACACTCCAGAAGTATCTCCCATTAACTCCAATGGAGCAACTTTTGGGGACAGATGCTACTCACAGTGAGAAAGAGGCTCAGAATCTGGCACATTTTGTACAACTCTGGTACTCATTGTTTCTAGTAACAATAGACCCCATTGCTCGCTTGTGTGCAGGGTAAGAGGAATGAAGTTCATCGCTTCAAACATAAAAAAATTTCCAAAGATCAGAGATATTTCTGTTCTTGTTTTTGTGTTCTGGAAAGATTCAAAACATTTGATGATTACCTAGCATCTAGAAATGATGTGATTATATCCTGCTATGTTTGCCTGATGACAGTAAACTTGCCTGAAATGACACAGAGTTTAAGAATACCAGTAATCTTAATAATAATAAAATTAATAAGTGTATTATCTAGATAGAGTGAATATCAAACTGTATCAGAATTGGGGCTGGCCAGAAAACAATTCAGTTTCAAAATTTGTTTTTTGTTTTGATGTGGAACGAAGATGAGATGTTTCAAAAATTTTCACAAGAACAAGATCCCACCACTTCAGAATAGCTAATAGCCTGATGGTTAGTGCTTTCACGTGGGATGTGGGGTACCCTGGCTCAAGTATCTGCTCCAGATTAGGGATTGAATCTTCAGCTCCCATGTCCCAAGTAAACACCCTAACCACAGGGCTATTCTGGGGATGGTGTATGTGTTTCTTTCTCCCCCACCCGCCCCAAACCTGGACCAGAGAAACCTTCCTAATGGTATTGTCATCAAGTCTGGCATTGTCAAAATCAGTTTTGAAGAAACAGCATTTTCTGGTAGGAAAAAAAAATAAATCAACCCACTCTAATCAGAATATCTACATGTCATGGTGAGGCTTCAGCAGTGCATGGATATTCCCTACTATTTCCCCTGAAACTATTTACAAGAAATCTAAGATGTTCCACTTACCCAAAAAGAAGTGTTGCTTGAACTCTCATATTGTATTTTGCATGCTCAGAGTCTCTTTTTTTAGTGTTTAAAGACATCTATGGGATAGATTCTCAATGGGGTAAATCAACATGGTCTAAGTCAGGGTAACTATGCCAATACTGCATTACTTAGTCCTGAATACACCAGGATTAGGTAATACAGCAAGTTAGTGGACTTGCTTTTGACTTCTCGTAGAACTGGAAGGGACCCTGAAAGGTCATCGAGTCCAGACCCCTGCCTTCACTAGCAGGACCAAGTACTGATTTTGCTCCAAATCTGTAAGTGGCCCCCCCTCAAGGATTGAACTCATAAGCTTGGGTTTAGCAGGCCAATGCTCAAACCACTGAGCTTCCCTAAACTAGAGTCTGAATCTAGGTAAGTTTTGAGCATAAGTGAAGGGGAGTGTGGTGATTTACAGGGATGTGCAACACTTCAAATTTTCCTATAATCTTTTTTTCATTAAACTTGGTGTTTTGAAACTATTTTGCACCTCTCACAATTTCATTCAAGTGCTCATTTTCCAGTTAATAAAAACCACCACAGCTTATAATGATTGACATTCTCTACTTCAGAAATACCCAGGGGTAAAATAGCATGAATCTTGTAGGTCAGGATACTTCTGCATTTAATAGAGCTATATGGGGAATCATGTATTATGCCTGGATTCACTTCTATTAGCACAAATTTCACATTAAAAAAGTACTATCCGATTGTATAATACAGAAGTAACCCCTACAGCAATACTGTGTGATGTACATTTTCACAGAATATCATAATTAAAAAGTATATAAGTTATATTAATGCAATTTTAAGGTTATACAGTTAATGACTGAAAGGCCAATGCTTAACATACACCCTTAACTCTGTCCCCTTGCATGTATTAATATAATCATCTGATCACTTGAGTTCAGTAAGTTTAGAGAACACAAGGAATGCATATTGGGACTCATTAAATCTTGATAACAACCCTGTGATCTATATTCAAGAGGAGCATCAGCTATAAACACAAGCCTAGGGGACTGGATCACAGTTGCCAACTTTCACGCAGTAAATAAGCGCCCCGACTTTCACAATAAACCAAAAATCAAGTGAATCCCATTTCAAAACAAGGCCAAAACAAGCCAATCCTTAAGAACCCCAATGCTCTATGTGACTAGATCCCCCTGGCATGCAGTCTGGGACTCTGGTAGGTCCACAGTGCACCCCTGACTCTCCCCCCGCCTTGCCCCTGTTTGCCCATTACCCCTGCTTGGCCCCCCCCCCCCCCCCCCCTGCTTGCCCATCCCCCCTGCTTGCGGGGGGGGGAAAAAAAAAAAAAAAAAAAAAGCAGCAATAATCAACAAGCTACATGTCAACAAGCAACTCACAAGCCAGTTAAGCCAAAAACAAGCCCAAGTCTGTGTTTTTTTTCATGGACTTGGCATGTCTGGACTGGATCCAAAGTTCCAATTCTGGTCAAACTGTGTATGCCCAGACAATATACATTGAAATGGAGTTAAGATTTCAAGTGCATATCCTATCTATATTGCAAATTCAGGTATAATCATAGGTGCCAATTTTCTAATGTGGGACTTTCTCTGCTCCAGACCCCGCCCATACCCCACCCCTTCCCCTGCATCCCCACCCCACCTCTTCCCGCCCCTCCTTCACCCCTGCACCACCTCTTTCAACCTTGTTCCGTCCCCTCCTCCCCCAGTGCCTCCTGCAGCCACCAAACAGCTGATCTGTGGGCAGGAGGCGCGCGGAGAGTAGGGGAGGAGCTGAGAAGGGGGGCTGCCCATGGGTGCTCATCACCCACCATTTCTTTTCAGTGGGTGCTCCAGGGCTGGAGCATCCATGGAGTCAGAGCCTATAGGTATAGTTATCACATGAATAGCATACTTGCACTACCTTTAATCTAGCTAGCATGGGTAACAATAATAATGTACAAATTTCATGGGCTTCAGCACTGCCTATCTGCCTCAGTGCAAGGTCACTGGTGACCCTGGATGTGTATTCAGGTTGCCAGCCCAGATTGTCAGATTTTTACTATTATTGTTACCTGCACTACCTAGATTAAGCTAGTAGCATAGGTAAGCATACCCATACAATTACACCTTCATGTCAGATGTAGCTATAGCGGTAGGGGAAAATGCATTACAGGGTTGTTGTACTTATCCCAAAACAAGCATTGCACATTCACAAAATTCAGATTTAAGTTTAAACTTTAATTCAAACATGTTAACATCTGGAAGAGCACACTTAGGAAACACAAAACCTTAATGCTGCCCTGTAGTGACACTGAGAACTAATCAAAAGGTTATGATTTCTTAACATTTTAGCATTTGTAGTGTCAGATTAGATTAAACAGATTTTTTAAAGACACATTAGAGTTTTGGGTTTCCTCTCCATCCTCTCCCCCTTATGGCATCACTACAGGGTGGACCTATGAATGGGGACATAAAAAGAAGGCAGAACAAACATTACAATAGCAAAATAACACGTTTGCATATCTGAGTTCTCAGCAATATATGTCCACGTTTTATGTGCAGCTTTCTTTACCCTATTTACATTAAAAACAAAACTACTTGTACTTCTCTTTTCACCCCTCCTCTTGCTGATTTCATCCCATGTTTTTCCTCCAAATCTCAGCCATTCACTGCCTGCCTACTTGTAGCCCTCACCATCCTCAGACCCAATGATTTAGCCTTTGCAATGGTTAAAGTTGATTCAAACAGGAAAGGAATCTCACTGCACCTGCCAAAGAAGGGGGAGGGAGGACTCTCCCTCTGCTTTATCACAGCTTGTGCTCCTTCCTGTCCTTACTTTAACCCTTGGCCTTCAGCTATACCCAGGGCCTACCAATTAGTCAACTTTCTCTTCAGTTACCTATCCTTTGCCACTCCACAAACACTTTTCCATACCTGCTTGCTCCCCAGCACTTTATCTCCCAATCCCCCCCCCCCCCCGAAAAAAAGAAAACAACACTCAGGATCTGCTACATCAGAGGGTCTCTTCCTCTTCTGTAGAAGGTGCCAGCATTGTCTTCCTCACATGTCTCCTTCCTGGACAAATCCACGGCCTTGCCTGCCTGTCTGGGCTCCCAGTGGGAAATGCAGTAGGCTCCAGCTAACAAGGGACTCCTGGAAGAGAGCTGCTTAGTCCAACTGTCCAAGCCAGGGATTAATGGGGGAGAAAGAAGAGACTCAGGTAGCTCCCTCCCCTGTCCTGCCTCTGCTGACAGTCATTGCTGAGAAACAGTCATTCTCATATAATTAAGTATTCAAAAAATAACAGTTCGGACAAATTAAGAAGACATCATCAGCTTGTTTAGGATGCATATTACACCTAGTTCTAAACTATCATAATGAATCATGTTCTTTCAGTTTTAAATAATCACTTTAATTATAAATTCTACATTCTGACTGTAAGGAATTTAAAATTTAACATAATTGAACAAAAACCTTGGTACAACTAAGTTCCTTTTGAATATAGATATATGTAGAGAGCGCATATGCGGTCACTATACCGTTCAGCATATACTGGGCCAGATCTTCAGCAGGCATAAACAGAATTTGACTGCAATGGATCTCCAAAGATTTATATTAGCCATAATGATTTGCACTAGCTGGTATCAGAGTGGGCTTCTGTGTTTGAAGACCATGGTTTGAAGGCAAACACACAGAAAACTGAAATTATGCAAGAAGGAAAGACAGAAGATTTGTTGATTGAAGTTTCAGGAGAGAAGCTGAATCAGAAAAAAATAATGTGTGTACTTGGGAAGTATATTTACTGCCATTAGATAAAGAACTGGACAGCTAAGAAGAACAACCGAATGTGAATGGGTGGCCATGAAAAAAGGTGGTAGGAGTACTGTAGACTCGGCTATTAAGTAACAAATGGAAAGGAAAGTATCTGCTACCTACATTTTGAAAATGGTGGGTCTTATGGAGATGGAAGAAAAGAAGATCCAGGTAGTAGAAAATAATATACGGAGAAGAATGCCAGACAAGCAGAGAGAAGACATGGAATAAATTAGGAGGAGGAAGAACTTGGCACTCTTGGTGTTAGATAGGTTGGCGAGTACATATTTGTGGTGGACATGTCATAAGAATGGAAGAATGATGACCAGCAAAGAAAGCATCAAAGATAGAGGACAGCAAGAAAGGAGATGGAAGACTGAGGTTACAATGGAAAGACACTGTCAAGAGACGTTAGAAGGGAAAAAAGGACTGGAGCTCTAAGATCTATGAACTCGTGCTATGGGCTGGAAGTAGTGGCAAAGAACTGCAAGCACATCCGACCCCAGGTAAATTGAAAAAGGAATTAAGAAGTGAAATTAAGCAAGAATCAGGCCAACACTGTTCCTGCAGCTATACAAATTTCCGCTATTATGAAACTGATGCACAGATAGCGAAGCAAATCAAAGGAAACAAAGTTTCCAGCAACACAATAGAACATATTCTCAGCTCACTGCATGGGCAGGTACATGCATAGATCTCCATGCATCCCCATGCTTGCTAAATAGAAATGGACAAAATCAATAGCAAAATAAATTGCATTTTCAAGTTCAAAGTACTGCAAGCAGTGGAGAGAGAATAAAGTCTGAAAAACTACTGAACAAAAAGTAACTGACAGTGTCCTTTTTGGTGCGTAACTTATTTTTGGTTAGCACTTGTATTGTGATTTATATAGTATTGATGTAGCTGTGCCTCAGAGTAATGGAATAATCTGGAATACCATTAGAAATCAACTACAAATTAATGACAAGAAATAGATAAATTCTGATAATCCCCTTGTTTGAAAAAGGGAGAACTAATAGATAACTATGAGGAATGTAATGGGAGAAGTATTTTAACAGGTAATAATGCCCTCCTAACTCAGCAGTGCTGAATAAAAAGCATGAGTGTTTTTTCCCTTGTTATTCTCAATATATTTCTATGACATTCAGGGAACGATAGGGGAACATTTTATCAAGCTACTTTAACATCTGCAAATTCTGTTATATTATAATCACAACAGTGATTTGGTGGATAAAATATCTATTTTCTGTTACAAATGACATGTCCTTATATAATGTTACAGGGTTCTATGTTTCCTACAAATTCTTCAGACATTTTACTTACAGTATCAAATTGATTTTTATATATTCAAAATATTTTAAATAAAAAAATTGCATTACTTTTAACAAAAATATGTAAATGTCATTCAAGAAACAAAACTAATGCTATATACCACATTAAGACTCATGTGCATTTCATTTTGTATGAGCGCACATCTTGCTGTGACTTAGATGGGCTTTGTTTTAGCACCCTGATTTGATTTCCTATTAACTTTATATACTTGTGATATGTAGGGTATATTATTTTATATACACCCTACAGAGGCACCTACCTCTGGAGATTTCCATTACTTGCATCTGAAGAAGTGAGGTTCTTACCCACGAAAGCTTATGCTCCCAAAACTTCTGTTAGTCTCAAAGGTGCCACAGGACCCTCTGTTGCTTTATACAAGTTTAAGACACCCTTTTATCAGTATAACTGCATCTACATGGGTGGAGTTATACCAGTTTAACTATAGCAGTATAGCTAAAGTGTTATAACTTAGGGCACATCTTCACTACCCGCCGGATCGGCGGGTAGCAATTGATCTATTGGGGATTGACTTATCACATCTAATGAAGATGCAATAAAAATCGATCCCTGATGGCTCTGCCGTCGACTCCGGAAATCCACCTCAGCAAGAGGCGGAAGCGGAGTCGATGGCGGCACGGCAGCAGTCAACTCGCCGCCATCCTCACAGCCAGGTAAGTCAACCTAAAATACACAACTTCAGCTATGCTATTCACGTAGCTGAAGTTGAGTATCTTAGGTCGACTCCCCTCCCCCCCGTAGTGTAGACCTAGCCTTATAAATTGATCAAGGCCTTGTCTGAACTGGCGCAATTTTCCCATGTAGAAAAGGACTAACATATTCAAATGGAGATTCCCTATGTCCTAATAAGGAGGAGAGGATGGAAAATGATAAAATACAGGCAGGATCTGATGAGAAAAAAGTCAAATGAAAAAAAGTCCTACTTCAGTACCAGGCAAATTGGTTGAAACTATCATAAAGAACAAAATTGTCAGACACATAGATGAACATGATTTGCTGGGAAATAGTCAACCTGGTTTTTGTAAAGGGAAACTGTGCCTCACTAATCTACTAGAATTCTTTGAGAGGGTCAACAAGCATGCGGACAAAGGAGATCCAGTGGATATAGTGTATTTAGATTTTCAGAAAGCATTTGACAAGGTCTCTCACCAAAGGCTCTTAAGCAAAATAAGCAGTCATGGGATAAGAGGGAAGGTTTTCTCATGGATTGGTAACTGGTTAAAAGATAGGAAACAAAGGATAGGAATAAATGGTCAGTTTTCAGAATGGGGAGAGGTAAATAGTGGTGTCCCCCAGGGATCAGTACTGGGCCCAGTCCTATTTAACATATTCATAAACGGTCTGGAAAAAGGGGTAAACAGTGAGGTGGCAAAATTTGCAGATGATACAAAACTACTCAAGACAGTTAAGTCCCAAGCAGACTGCGAAGAGCTACAAAAGGATCTCACAAAACTGGGTGACTGGGCAACAAAATGGCAGATGAAATTGAATGTTGATAAATGCAAAGTAATGCGCATTGAAAAACATAATCCTAACTATACATATACAATGATGGGGGTCTAAATTAGCTGTTACCACTCAAGAAAGAGATCTTGGAGTCATTGTGGATAGTCTCTGAAATTATCCACTTAATGGGCAGCGACAGTCAAAAAAATGAGCAAGGTTGGGAATCATCAAGAAAGGGATAGATAATAAGACAGAAAATATCATATTGCCTCTGTATAAATCCATGGTATGCCCACACCTTGAATACTGTGTGCAGATGTGGTCACCCTATCTCAAAAAAGATATATTGGAATTGGAAAAAGTTCAGAAAAGGGCAACGTAAATGATTAGGGATATAGAATGTCTTCCGTATGAGGAGATATTAATAAGACTGGGACTTTTCAGCTTGGAAAAGAGGTGACTAAGGGGGGATATGGTAGAGATCTATAAAATCATGAGTGGTATAGAGAAAGTAAATAAGGAAATATTTACTCCATCTCATAATAGAAGAACAAGGGCCCACTAAATGAAATTAATAGGTAGCAGGTTTAAAACAAAAACACAAGAAAGTATTTTTTTCACACAAGGAACTGTCAACCCCTGGAACTCCTTGCCAGAGGGTGTTCTGAAGGCCAATACTATAATGGGGTTCAGAAAGGAGATAGATTCATGGAAGATAGGTCCAACAATGCGTATTAGCAAGGATAGGCAGGAATGGTGTCCCTAGCCTCTGTTTGCCAGAAGCTGGGATTGGGGGACAGGGCATAGATCAGTTGATGAGAACCTGTTTATTCCCTTTGGGGCACCTGCCATTGGCCACTGTCAGAGGACAGGATACTGAGCTTGATAGACCTTTGGTCTGACCCAGGATGGCCATTCTTGTGAAGGTTTATCTGACTGTCTCAGAAATATTTTTTGAAGCAAACATTACAGGATGATTCAATTTTAGTCAGAAGGTCACCAGATATTGTCTAAAACATATGACTTTTTCAGAAATAAAGCTTCCTCTTAGTGACTTATAGGAGCTATTGCCTCTTGAAATGCTCTGGAGTGCCAACAGGGCTATCAGCAGCACTGTCATAGGAGTATTTTTATTAAAAATGAATTTACTTCTTAATCGTTAATCACATATGTCCAGGCTAATGTGTAACTGGCTAAAGTGCACTAGCCAGTCACCTCTGGAGCTGTGGTTTAAACGGTAGTGAAGATCACAAGCAAAAACTATTTTGGTGATCTCATCCCAAAGTAGATAGGCTGACAATATAAAATTAATAAGCTACTTTAACAAGGGTGACAGTCTCGGTTTTAAAAAGTTGAAGGACTTGAATAGCTGGAATGAGGTTCATTGGTAGAGCTGTGTGGAGAAGATTTCACAGAGCTTGTCTGAACTAAGCAATGGACAGAAAGTTTTAAATGACCTCAAAACTTTCTCTATATTTGTCTCTCTAAAATCAAATCTCCACTTTAGAGGCATGGAGTTTGTATCATTGAGTTTTTACACAAAAGCACACATAGACACAAAACATGGATACATACAAGACAGCTATTTAGCATGGGCAAGACAGTTAAGCACAAAGGAAAAAACTGGTTGCCCATAACTGCCTAATATTTTGAGGTAATTTTCGAAAAAATCTAAACACACATGAGATTAAAAAAAGGACTGCAGTCCATCCTTCATGACTGTTCTAGATGAATAGTACTACTATGACTGCTTAATGCTTTTTTACAAAAAATACTAGTTTTAAAATACACCATTGTCAATGCTGCACAAAGTCACGTCATCTAATAAAAATCATGATTTTAATATCTTTATATTTAAATATTTCTTTGATAGTGAAAATGCTGTAGGATGACACACCCTTTTTACTGTAGGGCAGTGGTTCCCAAACTTGTTCTGCCACTTATGCAGGGAAAGCCCCTGATGGGCCGGGCCAGTTTGTTTACCTGCTGCGTCCACAGGTCCAGCCGATTGCAGCTCCCACCGGCCGTGGTTCGCTGCTCCAGGCCAATGGGAGCTGCTGGAAGTGGCGCAGGCCGAGGGACGTACTGGCCGGTGCTTCCAGCAGCTCCCATTGGCCTGCAGCAGCGAACCGCAGCCACTGGGAGCCATGATTGGACAAACCTGCAGACGCGGCAGGTAAAGAAACTGGCCCGGCCCGCCAGGCGGTTCCCTGCACAAGCAGCAGAACAAGTTTGGGAACCACTGCTGTAGAGGCTAGAGGTCTACAGACCTTGCTTCTAAAGTTTGAGCCATTTCTACATATAATTACCAAAGTAGCTGCATCACAGCATGTGTAGACAAAATTCATTCCCAGCCATATGCAGGACATAGAAAGGTCACTTAAAGAAAACCCATGGATTAAAGAGAACATAAACAAGACCTCAATATGTTTTTGGTAAACTGCTAGTTTTGACAGAGTTGCAAGCTTTTTGTAGTGTACAATAGAAGAACTTCTGTATTCTGAACTATGTGATGTACTCAGTGTAATTGTAACACTCCTGAGAAAGTTACTGCCAGTTGCATGGTAAAACCTCTGTGCTTTCTCCCCAACTTTTTGTATACTGTAGGTATTGTAATATTATTTCTATAAGGCAGATTTTTTCAGGGCAATAGGAAATAGAAGTAGTCTTTTGGGAGTTTCTGCTGCTAGTTGTAGAAAACAGACTTTTTTTTTGCAGAGTACTTCAATCAAGAGTAAAAAGCTTAATCTCACATCTCTCTCAGTAGATTTGTGAGCACAATTGTAACAAAAGGTTCACAACCTGGTTATAGTGCAGGCAGGAGAAATCTGAAAGCCACCCTGTTCGCAATTATGGATACTTATTGTACAGCATTTACACAGTACAAGAAATGGCACAGCATTTTTTTGTTTTTTCTGGGGGGAATTTCGACTGTCTTCTTCCAGTTTTTTACATTTACAAATGAAATATAACCTCCAAGTCTCCAGCAGTGGATATTATTTGTCATATTGAGTGACAAATAGTTTGGGGTTGTCGTCACCCTGTGTGGTGACAAATAGGTTCCTAAAATACTTACTGTGATGAAGTGGCAAAGAGCAACAGCGAAATTTCTACAGTCAAGAAAATCCATATATTTGCCCTTGTTAGAGGCAGCACATATCTGCAACTTGAAACAAAAATATAATACACAATTGGATCATTTCCTACAACGGATAGTTCATGACAACACTCTTCAAGCTACCTTTTAAACTTTTTCCTTTTGTTTTCCCTAACTAGATTTTTGACATTTTGCTTTGTTGCAGAAAGATCTATATATTTTTACAAATCTGTCTTCAAAACACATTTTTCAAATAATCCTCCCTCTGGATTATATTGCAGAAGGAGCATTAAAAAAAAAAAAAGACAACGGAGCTTTCAGGTAGGATAAAAAAGACAGGTGTAAAGTGTTAAGATGAAATTCACAATTAAAACACTCACCACAATAGGAAACTTTAACGCATGCCACAAACTGAAGATTTTTCTTGCCTCTTGTGTGGCACTAGTAGCTTCATTCTTGGAACAGCTTTAAAAACATTTGTGTTGCAGAGTACTTAAAAGACCCTTTCACAGGGGAGGGAAGATTTGACTATTTTTACTTCAAAGACTGGTATGAAAAAAATTACAGAAATATCCAAAACACTATACCTGGAAGTAATGGAGGACTTTAACACAGCAAAACACAAGATGTTCAATAAATTATTGGAATGTGTTGGTGACAACTTTTGTTTCAGAAGATGGAAGTAAACGGGGTACAGCCATTTTAGAATTGATTCTGACCAACAAGGAGGAATTGATTCAGAATCTGAAGGTTGAAGGCAATTTTGGAGAAAGTGATCATGAAATGATATATTAATAAGGAAAGGAAGGAGTGAGATCAGCAGAATAAGGACAATGGATTTTTTTTTTTTAAACAGATTTTAACAAACTCAGAACTGGTAGGTGTGGTCTCATAGAAAGGAAATTTAAGGGACAGAGGAGTTCAGGAAAGCTGGACATTTCTCAAGGAAACAAATATTAAAGGCACAAGAGCAAACTATCCTGATGCAAAGGAAAGAGAATAGTAAGAGGCCAATGTGGCTCTGTTGTGAGCTCTTTAAATGACCTGAAAAATCAAAAAGGAATTCCACAAAAAGGTGGAAACATGAACAAATTGTTAAGGAGGAGTACAAATGAACATCACAATCATGTAGAGACAAGATCAGAAAGGCTAAGGCACAAAATAAGCAAGGCAATAAGAAGAGGTTCTTTAAATACATTAGGAGAAAGAGAAAGATGAATGAAAGTGTAGGTCCTCTAGTTAGTGGTGAAGGAGAGCTTGTAACAGACAACACCAAGTAAATTGAGGTATAATGCATATTTTGCTTCACTCTTCACTAAAAAGGTAAATAGTTATTTGTGTTAAGTAACAACAAGGCAGAAGAAACACAAGCCAAAATAGAGAAAGAACAGGTTAAAGAATATTTAGATAAGTTAAGTTGGCAGGGCTTGATGAAATAGGGTACTTAAGGAATTAGATGAAGCAATCTCTGAAGCACTTGTGAGTATCTTTGAGAACTCATGGACAAAGAAGGAAGTCCCAGAGGACTGGAGAAGGGAAAAACCAAAAAAATAAACAAGGACCCAGGGAATTAGGACTGGTCATCTTAATTTCAATAGCTGGAAAGATCCAGGAACAAGTTATCAAACCATCAATTTATAAGCACCTACAGCATAAAGAAGATAAGGAATAGCCAACATGGATTTGTCAAGAACAAATCATACTAAACCTTTCTTTGACAGAGTTACTGGTGTAGTGGATGGGGTAAGTTGTAGAAGTGATATATCTTGATTCTATTAAGGCTTCTGACACAGTCCCCTGTGACATTCTCATAAGTAAACTAGGGACATGTGGTCTAGGTGAAATTACTGTAAGATGGGTATGGGAGCAAAACTGGTTGAAAGACTGTACTCAAATGGTTCACTGTCAGCCTGGGAGGAAATCTAGTTGAGTCCTGAAGGTCCAGTACTAGTCAATGTTTTCATTAGTGACTTGGATAGTGGAGTGGAGAGGAGAATGTGCATATAAAATTTGAGAAGGACACCAAGGTAGAAGGGGTTGCTAGCACTTTGGAGTACAGGATTAGAATTCAAAGTGACCTTGATAAATTGGACAACTGGTCTGAAATCAAAATTAAATTCAATAAAGAGAAGTGCAAGGCACTACAGTTAGGAAAGAAAAAAGTGCTAATATTATTCTGGGGTGTATTAAGAGAAGTGTTGTATGTAAGACACAAAAGGCAATTGTCCCACTCTCTTTGGCTCTGTTGAGGCCTCAGCTAGAGTCCTGTGTCCAGTTCTGGGCACCACCAATATGGACAAATTGGAGACAAAAATGATAAAGGGTTTAGAAAACCTGCCCTATAAGAAATGGTTAAAAACACTGGGCACATTTTCTTTTGAGAAAATAAGACTATTGGGGGGACCTGATAGCAGTCTTCAAGTATGCTAAGGGAGGCTATAAAAAGAATGGTGACCAATTGCTCTCCATGTCCACTGAAGATATGACAAGAAGCAATGGCCTTAATCTGCAGCAGAGGGATATTTAGGTAAGGTGGTAGGAAAAACTTTCTTACTATAAGTATAGGTAAGCATTGGAATATATTTCTAAGAGAAGTTGTGGTAATCCTGTTATTGGAGTTTTATGAACAGGTTAGACAAACACCTGTCAGGGATGGTCTAAGTATACTTGTCCTGCGTAAATGCAAGGAGTTGGACTCTATGACCTCTTGAGGTCCCTTCCAGCCCTACATTTCTGTGGTTCTGCATTATTTTGCCTGAATATACATCTATTATGATGAACACTGAATGACTGGACTCAACTGCAGTATACTGATTGGTTGTAATCCAGTAAAATTCACTGGAAACATCTTCAGTAAATCAGTCAATAAATAGTTTAAAACAAAAAGCCAATCAAATGACTAAATCCAAAGTGATTTGCTAATATGAGAAAAATGGGCAGATGGCATTCATAAAGAAGGAGACAAAATTGCTACCCACTAATGATGGACATTTTTGTCTTTCAGGAGGAAGCTGAACAGGTTTTTCAGAGTTATAGCAAGCTATTAGGATTAGAAAACAATGTTCATGTGGGTTACTTATCATTTTCCAATATCCAAACAGGGATGCATGAAGTTAAGTATTTAACAGCTTGTCCACACACAGAAGTTGCATCTGTTAAACTAAAGGTGTGAGTTGCAACAAGTTAAATAACTTGTTGCAGGATAACTTGTTGCAGGTTTGTTTGGATACTCTACATCCCTTTAAAGCTTGCATACAGCAATGTAGCTTGTCCCTGAACCTATGCCATTTTAAGTACCAGAGCTGTTTCTTTGGGACTCATTGCTTTTACTTTCGGAGTCTAGTCTCTTTTGTGTTTGTGTGCACGTGCATGAGCATGCATAATCGGATTGCCATCCCTTATGATTTACTGGAATAGGTATGTTTGACAGAAACCAAACCAGTCTGTCCTAATGAAAAATATATATTTCTTTTAATATTGTTTGATCCACATAAGAATGGCCATACTGGGTCAGACCAAAGGTCCATCTAGCCCAGTATCTGCTTTTCCAACAGTGGCCAATGCCAGGTGCCCCAGAGGGAATGAACATAACAGATAATTATCAAGTAATCCATTCCCTGTCTCTCATTCCCAGCTTCTGGCAAACAGAGGCTAGGGACACCATTCCTAACCATCTTGGCTAATAGCCATTGATAGACCTATCCTGCATTAATTTATCTAGTTCTTTTTTAAACCCTGTTGTAGTCTTGGCCTTCACAACACTCTCTGGCAAAGAGTTCCACAGGTTGACTGTGTGTTGTGTGAAGAAGTACTTCCTTTTGTTTGTTTTAAAACTGCTGCCTATTAATTTCATTTGATGACCCCTAGATCAGAAGTACTTTTTTGATATGGGTTTTTTTGTGTTTATTTTTTTAGTTTCACACTAGAACATACTTAGTAGTCTTTTATCCCAGTAAAGAGGCTGTTCCATTTTACAGAGGGCACCATGACAGTAGTGTTGCTTTGGTCTCAAGGCTGAAACATGCTGATCACTTACTTGGTTATGCTCACAGAGTTACAGGTAAGCTCTTCCACCAAGGTGTTCAGGGATAAAGCCTAAGCTGTGTCCTTCTGCTTCTTCAGTGTCAAGAGCAGCATCTAGATTCCCATCATGGAAGGCACAGATCGCTATGTGCCATTACATAGAAAGAGCAATCTAGCAACCCTGAAGCAGGTGATCATGAAAGAAAATAAGTTAACATGACTTCTTAGGCTCTCTGTATGTATCACAGCAATGGAAGGACTGAGAGCTATTAGGAGAGCAGACACAAGCTTGAGAATAGGTGTAAATACTAGTAAAGCACCTGAAGGTGTTCCAATTAAAAGGAATTATCATCCCAATTAAGCACCAATCACCACCATTTAGTATCATTAAGCTTAATATATAAGGATACATGATTATTTGAATCAGTTTAATCCCATATTTAATTATTTGGTTTTCATTATACATGAAACTGACATACAGGTAAAGGAAAATTAGAGTGTAGGAGGATTTGACTGACGCAGTGCAGTCTCTGGGATTTTTTTCCCTCCTGTTAGTGTATGCATGTTACGTTTTTTAAATTTTTGTTTGCATAGTGATCATCCTGGTTTGTTTGTTTATTAATGGCTATGGGTGATATAATGTCCACTTAATTTTGATCTCCAATTATGGAGATGATTAAAAAAGGATCTGTTCTGATTATTCATGTGGATATTGCTGTTGGTGACAATCTGCAGAGGTAGAGCAATTTTACTATGTGTATGGGTACTGGTAACTGTTTGATGTTAATATGGAAAATTAATATGTATTCAAAGACAAATAAAGTATTATATTTGTCAAACCATATCTGAGCAGTTAGGTAACACAGTATGCATCATTGTGCGACTCCACATCATTTTTAATACTGAATGATATAAAGTGATTGTTTTATCCTGTGTACCTTTTTTGGCCTATGGCTAAGGCAAGCATGTTACTATTTTGAAAGTTGACATACTGGATATTGTTATTCAATATTTATGCAGTTGAATTTAATAAAAAACATTCCATAAAATGTTAATCAAAAAACCAGAGAATCTAAGATGCATTTTCAACCTTCTTTAGAGGAACCATAGCTACAGATCAAACGGTCATTCTTAAATGCCTTTGCAATAATCAAGTTGATTCATAACAAAATTATGAGTAAGTCTGTTAATCACTATGGAAAGTAACTGCACATCAGCATGGACAATATGTCATAACTTTGACTCTGATGCTGACTTCCTTTATGGACCTGGACAAGTTGCTTAAGCTCTCTGCCTAAGTTTCCCCCTCCAGGGAATCTAGGAAATACTCATCACAAAATGTAAATTAAAGACACTTAGAACACGTATTCTAAGAACAAAGAACAAAGGCTTGGCTTATTGCTGTTTGCTTTTGAGAACACTGGACTAATATTATACCATCTCTGCTATTTATTTGGCATTCCCTGTTAACTGGAGCACCACCATTTCTTCCTGTGGCTGCGACAGTTAAAGTTCTTACAGTTTCTTCAGCTCTTTATTAAAAGTTCTCTCTTTTCTGTGGGAATCAGACTAAGGACATCAGAAATTGCACATTATGCATCTTTTGATTCAAAGTCACAGGAAGAAGAAAATATTACAGATGAGGATATTCCTGTAAACATAAATAAGAGTAATGACATCCTCACCAGTAGCTATCTGCTACCAATATCTGCTACCAATGGAAATATGATTGTGATTTATCCTTTCAACTGCTGATCAAGTAATGTTGACAACACGTTTCTCTCTCTCAAACATTTATTTCATTAGTTTATAGATTCCTTAAGTGGTATGTTTCAAATCCCACAAAGGAGCACTTTAGTGCATTCAGATTTAGTTTGATTTCAAGTTTCTTTAGCCAGTTAGTATGAACAACATACTTGACATCTGCTTATAGACTTTTCATAAGCACTGACTTCAAATTTTATTCATGCCTCTTTAATAATGGTACTGTTCCATCAAATTTCAGTGTTGTCAACACTCCTGATATCACAAGCATAGTAATTTCAGACCATGTTTCCCATGACCTCCCCAGGGCTTATCCCTTTAGCTGCTGGAGCAATAGCAGCTCATGCAGTACTGGAGGACCCTGCATGCTCAGAGTAGGACAGATTCCTTGAGAGAGCACACCAGGAACACCCCCCTCCCTGAGCTAAGCAGCAGTACCCCAATTCCAATCCAGGCAGAGGGAGCTAATGGAAGCAGGAACACAGGGACAGCCCTCTTTCTAGGCAAGTTGGAGATGGGGCATTTGTGACAACATACAAGGGAGTGGTGTAGGGGCTGCTGGAGAGTGAACAGGCGCGAGTGAAGTGCTCTGGGCAGTGATGGAGATAGGAAAGGGGGAGGCTGAACAGCAAGCCCACAAGGGAGCCAGCACTTCCATATTAGTGTGCATATTTTATATGCATTTAAGGTTGAATTTTCAGCCTGTAATTGCCACTCCCTCCACACACACATTACAGGGTGCACAGCAAATGTTCATGATTTTTAGGCCAATCTCATAGTTGTTTTGGGTTCTATGTCATGACTGTAGAATTCTTGGGGTTGGCAATACTGATATTTGTACTTAAAAATAAAGCTCATGGAATGCTATAAAAACACCAGTTTAGGATGAGCATGTGGGGTGGTGGGATGGAAATAAGAGTTTTCCAGTCATTTTTCTTAATTAATTTATCTACTCGTGGGCCAAAAATAATTATCCCTATACGAAGCAGCAACCAACTTGAGCCTATCATTTTTTCACACGCTAACCTCCCAGCAGAGTCCAAGGCAGTTCCTTTGTAGATAAATATTATTTTACATTTACAAGAGAGTCTTTGTGTGTGTGTGTGTGTGTGTGTGTGTGTGTGTGTGTGTGTGTGTGTTAAATACATATTGCATACTCTACTAAAACTTAAATCTGTTACAGTGGAAGAACATAAAGCTTCAAATAATAAAGTAAAACTAAACAATATTTGTGGTAATAAACTCTCAGTTTCCATGAATATTTTAATAATAAGTCTATTGTAAAGTAACCCACCACTTTATAGAGCAGTGATTTGATTAACCTATTCTATTGAAAGTCATCACAGCAATGTCATTTTGATAACAGATCTTTTTATATACTGATTTTGATTCCAAATGGATACTACTTTTGAATTTTAAAAAAAATCACTTACCACTTTTTCAGTTACAAATAGAGCAAAAAGGTACTGACAATCTTATGTACTATACTAAAAGCAAGCCTCTTTACAATTGTTCTATATTTTTAATATTGTCTTAGACTATTTCCACTATCCACATGATAACTCAATTCATAACTGTCTCAGAGACAAATCTCACTTTCAGTACAAGCACCTTAAGTCCCGGCCCCATTGAAGTTTATAGGAGGTTTTACTTCAAAGCAGGACAGGAATTTACCCTACATATGAGAAACTAGCAGCACTGCAAAAATCCATGTGCAAGATTCCACCAGGGCCTGGGCCACTTGTGTTTGTAATGTTCAACTGGGGCTGAAAATTCTACCTTTCCTTGACTTCAAGCACTGTCCCTGAGTTACATACAATTCCATGCAGACTCCAGCAGCCCTTCCTGGAATGTAGCAGACACCTCTCAGGCAGTGTTTTCCCCAGGAATTGAAATTGGGAGTGTGTGTTAAATACATATGGGGGTGATGGCTGATGAGGGTTGAGGCCATGAGGGCAAAGGTGGGCTGTGTGACATAGTAAAAACTGAAAAATGTTTCACAATCATTTTATTAGATTTAACTCATGTTTTAAAATCATCACACAAATTAAAGTTGGCTACTCAAGCCTACTATGAAGCTCTATATCCTTCTTGGTTTCTTTTTCACAATTCTATTAATGAGCTTCTTGAATGCAGTGCATTCATCTTTGGTGGCTTCTCATGTGTCTGGTACTTCCAGTCCTTCATGATATGTTCATTATCAGGCAGAAGACGACTCCTTTCAGAACACAAAATTCTATTCAATGATGAAGAAGAATGCTCAACTGTAGCTGTTGTGACTAGGAGTAGCAAGAGATGAATTCCTATTTCTTTCATCCCAGGAATCATAGCACAAAGTTTGGGTTGAACCACTAGCGATGAACTCAAATGTTAATTCGTTCATTGTATGATGTTGCCCTCTGTGTTCAAATTATTTATTCTGTCCTGATCACAAAGCAGCCCCATTGCTGGTAGTGCCTCTCTCCACTCAACTGTCGGTGTTTTATAAGACAGCATCTGTAAAAGCTACATAAAGGTTGAGTAGAATTCAAAAGTTGCTGTTGTAGATTTGTAAGAATCAAGTCTGTGTATTTTTTCAGCTGGTTTAACAAATGCTTCTTGTCCTCTTCACTTAAGGAGTCAATATAAGTGTCTTAATTAATTATAAATTAAATTATAATTAAAAAAAATAATGAACTGAAGTCTTTGCTTCTTCTGGTATGTTTTCAATGGCTCTCTCTCTGTTTGATCCAAATGTAGTTTCTATTGTTGGACAAAGATCCACTACTGGTGTAGCAGATGCATGGATGGCATTGTTTAATAACCCAAGTGGTTTCAACAGTAAACATACAAGAAAGAGAATGGGGGAAAAAAAGTCTTCTCTGAACTTAGTAGCAAAAGTAGTCCAACAGCCTCACTACTTAGATCCATCCCATCTCGGTAGATACTTTCCAAAGCCAATAATGATGGTTGCAGTAATTTAAGACAACAGCCAAGGATCGCTTATGAGAAAGCTAGTGGGTTTTCGTTGGTCCATTTATCTGTTCAAAGTTCATAGGCCTCAAGCTTTATGCTAACTTGCTGAAGCTAATGTGTTACAGGCCTGTAGGTTTCCTGCATTACTGCTGAATATAATGCAAAGCAGTGACTAAAATAAAGGCAAGTTAGCCCACTGGGCTACAGTAGCAGTAAATATAACACTGGTTTATACAGGAAGACTTAGCATCTTTCAAGACTCAGCCCCAAGTGACCATCACTAGTAAAGCTAGTAAAAGCTATGCTAAGCATTTGAATAGCGTTATTTAGTTAAAAAAAAAAAAAAAAAGCTTGCTCATTATGCCCCTCATTCTATTCCTCTTGGGCCTGTACTCTCAGACTCCCTACCACAATTTAAATCCACATTAAACACATTTGTTTGAGTTGGCCATGCCTTAATTTGTTCTGATTTGTAAAGGATTTTAAGGCTTCTGCAGGAGCGGTGCTATATAAATGCAAATGATTGATTGAGAGGATGTCATGTTTTAGGACAAAGCACTCAGTAAGAGTCAGATTAAGGGTTGCTGTTATTTTTTTTTAACTCTTTTAAAGGAAGCTATTTTGGTACAAAGAGCTTAGATGATTCATAAATCAGGATAAAGCAACAAGCCAATGATCCCCCCACTAGCATTCCACTCACAAAAAGGGCCAGATCGTCAGCTGGTGTAACTTGACATGGCTACATATGGTGCCATAAAAGTCCATTCATCTGTATAGATATACAAGGAGTGAATAGTATATTAATACCAAATTTATAATGACCAGATTATGTAATATAACCACCTAGTATAACATCATCCATAGAAACGGTATCAATAACAAAAATTAAAATGTATTAGAGGAGGAGAGAAAAAAATAAATAGGGCAGAGGGAAGCAGTTGTGTCTGTAGGTGAAATTTGAAAAGCAATGATAAAGGGCAGATAAAATAAGGTTATTCCAGATCATGGAAGTCTCAAAGGAGACAGATATTTGATCAAAAACAACAAGATTGAACAAGGGACAAAAATAAGGTTGACATTAGTTGAGAAAGAGTAATGAATGTTGATAGGATACTGTGACAAGGTTCATTAAGTCGGCTGAGAAATTTTTAAAACAAGGAGAATTTATTTTGAACTGGATACTGAAGTTTACAGCAAACCAGTAAAGGCTTGTCAGACTGGTGATGTTGTTACACTTCTCAGTATGGGTGAGAAGGCTAGTACCAGCCTTCTGTGTGAAACGGGGCAGAACCTCAGAAATTGTCATAGCTCCAACTTATTGTAGCTCTGACAAGTTCCACCAGGTAATGACCTGTTCCAGAGTCTGGTGAGAGGGGATTTGGGAAAATCATAGAGAAAAGACTTGGAGTAGTCACGGCGAAAAAATTAAAATAGGAATTAATCACTGTGTTGTTCTATAAAAGGACCAGGGGCTACATTCACAAGTGGGGCTTAGGTATCTAACTGTCTCTTCACAAGCCTAAATCCAAAACTTAGGTGCCACTGACAGGCACAAAACCAGGACTCAGATGCCACCTAACCCTGTACTTGCCTAAATTCCCACAAGTGCCTAGATGTTCCCAAAGTAGCCTAAGTCCCATAGCTAATGAGCTGCTTGGAGTCCTAGCTCATGCCTATGGCATGGCAGGATTCGACCACCTATCTCACTAATGGGGCCTGATTTGGAAGGTGTGCTCTGAGCATGCCTAACCTCCACAAAAGATAGTGGCTGAAAATACTGGGGGCTGGCTGGCATGTGAGCATCCCAGAATTTAGTCACACATCTGGGATGTGGGAGACCCAAGTTAAAATCCCCACTCTGTTTGATTTGCAACAATGACTAGAATCTGGTTCTTCCTTATGCTAGGTGAGGGACATGACCACCAGGCTACACAGTTAATCTCCTGCTCTCTCACTTTTTCTCTGGCCCAATGAATATTTAATTATTTATAAAAAGTGGAGCGGCTTTAGCAGGCAAGACTGAAAGACACCCAGCTCAGAATGACCAATAGCCGGGTGGTTAGAGTACTCACCTGCAATATGAGAAAGCTGGGTAAAAGTCTCTCCTCCAAATTAGACAGAACAGGGGTTTGGGCACAGGTTTCCCATATTTCAGGTGTGTCCTGACTCTTTGCGACAATGGGATCGAGGTCCCCCCGCGCCCCCTCACTTTTTTTTGGGGGGGGGGTGTTCAAGGAAGGGCTGAAGCTGGCTTAGGTGACTAACTCAAAGACAGGATTCACAGCTGAGAATCACTAGTGGAAAGAGGCATCTCCCTCCACTCTGTCAGGGGCCTAAAGTACAGATCACTGAGAGTTCATCATTTAAGGTATCTTTGTGGATCTGGGCCCTAAGTCCCTCCCTTTTCTTCTGCATTTCACTCCTGCTATCTTAGGCAGCTCCCATCTCAGCATTGCATCACCTAAGTCCCCTTTTTGAATTTAGCCCTAATTGTATATACACAGATCTTTGCTCAGATCACTATCCCAAGCACTCCCCCCAAACCCTGCCACTCCCACTTACCTGTGGAGAACAGCACAACCAACACCCTTCACATTAAGATGCTGGGTCTATTGAAAGTTTGTAGATATTTTTCTTTTTATTTCAAATTACAGTATACAGATAGATACCAAAAGAATAGAAAGTGTTTTCAATGACAGCAAAAACAGAATATATCTAAACTTAGCACAGGGCTTATATAAAAGAATTGCTATAGTGCTTTTCTAAGTGTCAATGGAGAAACCACATCTAGCACATCATGCTAGGCTACACTTCTACAAAGATCTAAACAACTTGTAAGAAATTAGTTGAAGAGAACACAAAATAAGGGGGATTGTTTAAAGAAAGATTAAGAGAACTAAACACATATAGATGTGATAAACAACAAATAAGGAAGAGGAGTAAGGTGATTATTGTAAGTATTAAAAAAGGGACCAATAAGGAAGAAAAGTGTTAAGGCTTTTCCAAAGAGGTGCAACAAAAAGAATTTGGATTACATTGAGTGAGGATAAATTTAGGGTCGTTGTGTGGTCTATTAAACTGTAGAATAGCCTCCAAAGATAAGTAGCATGAAGCCCCCATACTGAGGCATTTAAAACTGGACATTATTATAAGGAACCATCCTACATTGGCAGAAAAACTGACAAGATGATCTACTAGCCCTTTTCCATCTCTAATATCCATTATTTTATGATCATGTAGACTGAAAAAAATGAAATCAGACATGCAGTTGTAGACGGTAGGCAGAGTCCCCCTTTTTTACAATGTAACAGAAATGTCAGAAAAAAAATGTGTAAACTACTATATTTTAAAAGAAAAAAAGACATGCTAAAATTCACAATTAGACACTTGGTGATTAAATAAATACAATCTTTTTAACCCTTCTTCCATTATGTTCATTGAACTCTATAAATGCTATATTGAAAAAGTCAGATATGAAGATGTATTCTGAGTTAGTTGAGTGAATTCACCAATAATATTTACTGTTTGTTGTAAATATACTGTACTCAGTATAAACTAGTTAGTACCTGTTCCTGGAAGATTAGACAGGTCCACTAATCTTTGCCCCTCACTCTTGCCACAAAAAAATTATTGTGGAAAATGGGCCTACATAACATCAAATGAGCCAGAAGTACTTTAAGCATGCAGACTCCCTAAGTTAATTGTACTTCACAAGTTATTGGTATGTGTAACTGCATGTAATAACAGCTACTTGCTTAGAAACAGCAAGGGCCCTTGCACGTCCACTTCACGTTCTCATAAATGTGGTTATACTACATATAGCCATGCAGAGTTAACCCACCAGGCTGAAAAGTCCTTTGTGGTGACTTCCAGCTTCTACATTACACTCTTCTAAACTTCACATAATAAAGAGTGTGAGATTAGTACAATTGTCATGATGATTTTTTCATGCACTATTCTGCCACATGAAAGAGAGGTAGAGGAAACTGAAGGATTTTTATTCTTGTTCGCACCAACATTTCTTTATACTCACTCTGAAAAAGAAACCATTATACTGATTTAAATGCAGCAATTTTTCTAAACAGGATAGTTTTGTATTACGAATAATGTTTATGGGGGGGTTTTTTGGTGAAGAAGCAGTCAAATGTTATGCAACTCTGTTCCATACAATTTGTGTATGTTTTTCACTAACTGACATGATGAGGGATCAGGAATTAATCTTTTTAAAATGTAATAGAAATTTAAGATAATTTAATTAAATAAATTTAAAAGTGGCAATACTGCATTCCTTGACTACAAAACAACAATAATATGCATAATTACAGGTGGCAGGGTAGAGGAAGAAGTAATGTTGTCTTAATCAATGTATTTGTTTCACTTAAAAAAATCTGAAAGACTTCAGAGTTTTTATTTGTTGGTTTGTCCTCAGATTCAAAGAAGACAACAGAATCGACAATATAATAGAGAAACGTTAAAAATCCTAATTATTATTCAGAGCAAATATGGTGGATTCCAAGATCATTTTGATTGGACATTTATAACAGAAATGTCACAGCCACAGGAGCATGAAAGCAGCAGCTGTCTGCTGTACAGACCAATTACTTCCATTGGATAGATTTGGGTAGGTTGCAACAAGTTATTTCAAGTCAAAATATCCTACTAATGTTTTATCTTTGCATATTTCCTTTCCCCTTAGTCTTCACAAGTTTTAGTTTTTTCTCCTGCAGCCATCCTGTCAGTAATGTGTATTAAAGTAGTTTGAAATGTTCAGCTACTTGGGACCATAAATCCAGCAGGTCAACTACAGACGCTCTTGGGGGACTTTGTTCTGCTTTTGCTGGAATTAAAACAAAACAATCAGGAGGCAAGTGTCACAGATACGGTGATAGCTTATTAGTTTGAGCTCTCATATCCCTGCAGATCTCAGCGACCTCAATCTACTTCAAAAATGGCTTCCTTGGGTTACCCAATCTTCCTGCTAAATAGGTCGGCCTTCCCTGGAGCCAAGGCCTGCAGCCCTCTGCATGGATCATTATAGTTGGATAAAACAAAAACAAAAAAAATGCCAGACAAATTCCAAATAAAAAACTAGTACTAGAAAAAGGGTTTGTTTGTTTTTTATTTTTCCTTAGAATTTTTAGTCATTCCATTATGAATGGAGGCTTAAGTGAAATTATGTCTTACACAGTGGGGCTATTATGAAACTGAGCTGTTATTTTTAGTGTAATTAACAATACATGAAGGCACATAAATGAAAATAAAGCATTCTGCACTTAGACATGCAGAGGAAGACACAGTATGTGTTCTGCTATGTAAGGGGTAAGAACCATGGAGACAGTTAAACACTTCATAAGGAGAATCAGAGTACTAAAATGGGGGGAGGGAATAGCCCATTATAATGCATAGGACCATCAGACAATTTATTAACAGTGCAACATTATTGATTTATTTATTCATTCAAACACTAAAACATAACAAGTTAGGTAATCATTAAGGCTTAGAAAATGCAGAAAGGGAGAAATCTGTCTACATCCCATAAAGCCCATTTATAATGAGGGAAACAGTGAAATCAGGTCCAGTTTTACCTTACTCTGAATAAATGATATACAAATTAGATATAGTTCAAACTTACCTACACTCTGCCAATCTCTGAGGAGGAAGAAAGAGAAAGACTAATTGACCTCAGTCTGCACAGAGTCCCAATAGCTGGGATAAAACTGCACAGGCTTGGAGTGGGAGTGCAGTGTTATAAGCACAGGTCTCCTGGACATATACAAACAGACTTAGGGCATCAGCCAGGACTCTGCAAGCCAGTGTTCAAAACTGTTGGCTGGTATGGTAGCAATTTGACCAAGTGTTGACTTTCTCCTCAAGCTTGAATGTTTCTATAGCTTTTATTACATGTTTCTATTAGCTTTTATTTAGTCTCATGCACTCAGTTTTTCCCACAAAGGGCTCCAACTGTTTTTATAACCTGGTTGAAGTTAACTAGAAGCACCTGCCACTATAACTCAGCGGTAATTACCTTACAACCTTATATAGGGTTCAAGCACCTGACACCAGGATGACTCAAAGGAGAAGTTCCTTTGCTCCCCATACAGGGTCTCTTAGAATCTGTTCTGGAGCAAACAGCTAATGCATATTATCAAGTTTCCCACTGGATTCTAATCTTTTAGGTTAGATTAGGTAAATGTCAGAATGTTATTCTTATGTTTATGAATTATTCACAATATCTTACAGCAAAGCTATTATTGGCACCACAGTGACCTGAAAGTAGTTTAATTTTTGAAATACTATGAATGAATTTACATGTCTGAAAGAATATTTTTAAGATTTTCAAGAAAATCACCACTCATAGTAAAATCACTAATTTAGTATTAAATATTACAAACAAAAGCCAAACCTGCTTCAATAACATACACAGAAACTGACAGCATTACCAAACCCTTCTTCAGCCAGGATTTTGGAGGTTTACCCCTGATCTTTCAGCTGATTAAACAAAACCTGGTCAAAGAGGCTTTGCATAATGAAAAGCAACCCTGGATTTTGACCCATAACTAGGAAACAGATAGTCAGAAAGGTTAGGTTCTGCCTACCTTCCATCCTCTTTCAGCTAACAAATTACGGTTAAATTGTAAAATTATCTTTTTTTTTCTGTTGCAGAATCATCCAGAAATAGACTTTGATTTTACAAATGTGTTGTTATTCACAATATATCTATGCATGGGTTGTGTGCACATATTTCAATCAAAGGATGTGAGGGAGATTCTTTTTAGTCACAAATCTGAGGAACTGCCCTAGATTGATATGTCAACACAGGAGGTTTTGGAATGAATTGATAAATTAAACAGTAATAAGACACCAGGACCAGATGGTATCCACCCAAGAATTCTGAAAATACTCAAATATGAAATTGCGAAACTACTAACAGTGATATGTAACATGTAGCTTAAATCAGCCTCTATATCAGATGACTGAGGATAGCTAATGTGACACCAATTTAGAGGCAATCCTGGCAATTACAGGCCAGTAAGCCTAACTTCAGTATAGGTAAATTGGTTGAAATTATAGTAAAGACCAGAATTATTAGACATATAGATGAACATGATTTGTTGGGGAAAAGTCAACACAGCTTTTGTAACGGGAAATCATGCCTCACCAATCTTTTAGAATTCTTTGAGAGGATCAACAAGCATGTGGACAAGGTCTCTCACCCAAGGCTTTTAAGCAAAGTAAGCAGTCATGGGATAAAAGGTAAGGTCCTTTCATGGATCAGTACCTGGTTAAAAGATAGGATACAAAAGATAGGAATAAATACATTGTTTTCAGAATAGAGAGTGGTAAATAGTAGTGTCCCCCAGGGATCTTTTTTGGGACCAGTGTTGTTCGACATATTCAGAAATTATCTGAAAAAGAGGGTGAAAGTGGCAAAATTTGCAAACAATACAAAATTACTCAAGATAATTAAGTCCAGTGCTGACTGTGAAGCATTACAAAGGGGTCTCACAAAACTGGTGGACTGGGCAACATAATGAAAGATGAAATTCAGTGTTGATAAAGGCAAAATAATGCACATTGGAAAACATAATCCCAACCAGACATACAAAATGATGGGATATAAATTAGCTGTTACCATTCAAGAAAGATCTTGGAGTCATTGTAGGTATTTCTATGAAAACACCTGCTCAATTTGCAGCAGCAATCAAAAAAGATAACAGAATGTTAGGAACCATTATGAAAGGAATAGATAATAAGACAGAAAATCTCATAATGTCATTATATTAATCAATGGTAAACCACCCTTTGAATACTGCATGCAGTTTTGGTCACGCCATCACAAAAAATTGGAAAATTTGTAGAGAAGGGCAACAAAAATGACTGGGGTATGGAACAGTTTCCATATGAGGAAAAAGTAAAAAGACTGGGATTGTTCATATTAGAAAAGAGACTAATAAGGGGGATATGCTAGAGGTATATAAAATCATGAATGGTCTATAGAAAGTGAATAGTTAAGCATTATTTACCCCTTCCCATGACACAAGAACCAGGGGTCACCCAGTGAAATTAATAGGCAGAAGGTTTAAAATAAACAAAAGGAAGTGCTACTTCACACAATGTACAGTCCACCTCTGGAACTTGTTGCCAGGGGATGTTGTGAAGGCCAAAGCTATAACTGTTTAAAAAAGTAATTAGATAAGTTCATGGAGGATAAGTCCATCAATGAGCTATTAATCCAGATTGTCAGGGATGCAATCTCTTGCCCTGGGTGTCCTTAGCCTCTAACTGCCAGAAGCTGGGAGAGGAGAACAGAGGATGGAGCACTCAATATTTGCCCTGTACTGTTCATTCCCTCTGAAGCCTCTGTCATTGGCCACTGTTGGAGACAGGATTCTGGGCTAGATGGACCATTATACTGAACCAGTATAGCAATTCTGATGAGCTGTTTACCTCCACTGATTTCTAGGACGTTTGTAGTTGCTATGTGGATAGTTACATGGTATTATTTCTGCTCACTGACTGATTCCCAAGCTTGCAAAGAAGGCTGTGGGGAGACTTTAAACTGGCATACTCATATGACACATATTTGCAACAGTGTTGAGGATACTTTTATTTCAAACTGTTGAGCAAACAAAATTCACTTATATAAATGTTCACATGAAGACACTCAGAGAGACAGTGTGGCCAAGTGAAAAAGGCTCTGGTCTGGGGGTCAGGCAAATGGAATTCTAATCCTAGTTTGGTTATTGACTTTGGGGATGATTCATTTCACATCTGCTGCCTTCACCTGCCCTTTGTTTTTGAGTATTGCCTATTTAGATTGTAATTTTTTTGGAAGTCAGGGATTGCCTTATTATGTGTAACTACACAATGGGGCTTCAGTGTTGGTTTGAGCCTCTAGACACTACCATAGTAAATATAATAGGTTATCAATATTAATTCTAATTCAGGTTTTATATGAAGAATTTTTTTCTTTTTAGTAAACACTCAGCTGAAACTTATTTCTAGGTCTTATTCTCCCATGTTTGCACCCTTTGAGTTTTAGTCTGAAAATCAAACATCTCAAAGCAATCTTTAGCAGAAGTCATTATTCACTGGCTGACTTCCAGCTGATAGCATAAATTAGCACAGGTTCCCATACCTCAGCAAATGTTTCAGTGAACTTGGCTGTGGAGGTCAAGCTCTGATCATATTAACAGCCGTACTTAAATCTACCTATTAAGGAAAAAAAATATGAAAGCAGCAGGAAGGAACAGCAGCATCAGTTTTTGAGAGACTTGTCCCCTGCACCCAATCACAAACTCAGAGAGAGCAAAAAGTATCCACCTTCTTGATCCTATTACACAAAAGGTTTTAAATATGGATGGGGGTAGTGGTGACACCAAGCAGGGGCAAAAAATGACTGTTTATAAAATGGAAAAAGAAGGCTCTTGCATTGGGGGAAGGAGGAAGGACCACTGTAAAACCCAAACTACTTAAGAAATCTCTTTCAAAACTAAGCCTATTATAAAAGGAAGAACAAAGTTAGAACTTTTCCATCCAGCTGCATGTAACCATAAAGCAAAGAGCCATTCAGTGCATTGGCAGCTATCACATTGTCAAGTACCAACTATGGGCTCCCACCAACTAAAACATTTCAGTTTTATTTTGATTGAAATAGGTTTTTCTTTTCTATAATTAGTATCAACTAACTGACTAATGGACTGAAACAATAGATCAAGTCGAACAACAAAATAAAGATTAATAGGCAAGCCTGTCCCCTTCTCCTAACTTTAACCACTTTTCTTAAATGATAGGAATATTTGTGTTTTGAAAGTTAGATTTATTGTACTTCTTACTAGACATAAAGAGTAGCAGTGAGGTGTCCACTCTCCTTCATCCCACAGGCGTTCACAGTGATTTAATATTCATTAAAATGGTTTTGCACCCTCCCTACCTGAATCAAAACAAAAACAACACACTTCTTTTCCATAAAGAATTCCTCCTCCTCTCATCATGTGGGTTCTAATAGTCAACTGGCAGCTACAATTGCAGAACAGCTTCAACTTAACCCTAGCTGAACTCTGCTTGGATGTAGGTTTTCAGAACAAGTATTCACTCCAAACCCACCCAAAATCCTGGGTTTCTAATATGACCTTTTCAAAAGTTTGGATTAATTTTGATAAAGTGGGACTCTCCACCTAACACCTAGCCAGTTAAAGAGCAGCTCTAACCTTATCCCTCCTTACAGTACATACTTAAAGGTCGGTCTACATGGGAACACTCAGATGACTCAACCAAAGATATGAAGTTAATGTGAATAAGTTAAAGCACATGAAATCATCATGTGCCACTCATTTAGAAGTGAAGTGGCTTTAGTTTGGTTCTCCTTCAAGGGGGATTAAGCTACAGTGAACTAAGACCACTTTACTTCTGAATGAGAATGTCCACGTAGCAGTTTAATGTGCTTTAACATACACACATACATTAGCTTCAGACCTTTAGCTGATTCATCTTAAATTTCCTGACTGACTAGGCAAGCCCTAAAATGCATTGTCCACCCGAATGTGGCTCTAACTTTTTAAGCTGAAAACTATTGAACCAGAAACTGCTCCTGTCCAGCATCTTATGCTTGAGTTCACACTCTGTCAACTTCTTACTTACCGGTACTTCTTTTTACTGTATGCATTTTCCATTCTGGAGATATTATGGACTAGAGGACGCCTAACTTGAGATTTAGAAGTGCATGGCTGGGCTCAGATGAATCTTAAAAAGTAGAGCTCTCTCCAGGGAGACAGAATAGATAAGGAGAAGCAAGATGGATGAGACTAAGGAAAGTTATGTTGGGGAAAACAATCACAACAAAGGCAGAATGGTAGACAGATTAGTCCACAGCAGGTATTTCAGAAAACTTTTTTATGAATTATATAGCCAGGGAGACCAAATACAGAAGCATATATGTTTGCTGAAGAAGAAGAAGAAGATCAGGAAATATTATAGATCCATACACAAACTTTATATTGTTCCTTGATATATACATTGGTACTATACAAATACCAAATATGATAGACAGGTATAGATAGACACTTTCAAAGTCAACTGGGGATTTAGCCACCAAACTCCTGTATGGCTAAATGTATGGCTAACTCCCTTATTTAGCCATGAGAAACTCAACTGTAGAGTTTACACATAGTATAAGAAGTACTATGAAATCCGGAGAGAATCTAAATGTGTGGGGATTTATTGTAACCTTTTCAAAATGTTTCAAGTTCTTCTAGCACTGACTGGCAGCTTGCCATCTATATTGTCTTTTGATCCAAGGTGTGGATAGCATGTTTTGTTTTGTATTTTAGCTGGGGCTCCTGGTACATATTTACCTATGGATGGTTGGATATAATGAATATCAGTACCTTGCAACATAAATGTTAGGTTTGCTTTCCATTTTAGCACAAACTGAAAGATTTTCAAGTTTTCAGGCACCTAATACTACATTGTTTAATTTAACTGCTCTTTAAAGCACAGATCCCGCAAAGCACTTCATCACATGACTAGTCCCATCAGAGTTTGGACAACTACTCATGTCTGTAAAATTAAGCTCATGATTAAGTATTTTCCTGGATTCAGGCCTAACCTGGATTCAAATGTTCTGAGCAATTAAAAATTAGTGAACACCAATGAAAAGCAGGAACACACTATTGGGTGTGAAGAGCTCATTTATATGAAAACATGAATACCAATGCACAGATATCTGATTAAAAAAAATGCAGCTTGGGCATAAAGGCACATGATGATTACACAGCAATGACTGACAAAACACTACAGTATGTTTTACTCACCAAGATACAGTATTTAAATCCCTTTTTATGTTAAAATGTTTCTTGAAAATTCTGCAGAAGAAGAATATCAACTAGGGTATACTTTAAAGACTGTAATTGGACTTTATCCCAGAAAAGGCTAAATAAATTGAAATATGTTTTATATCATTATGCATATTCTTCTGTGATAAAAATAGCTTTATATTTCATAGCAGCATGAAAAATTGTACAACAGGGGAATAATAATAAAAAGGAAACGAAGCAATCAAAAAGAAAGGGGGAGATTCCTAGTACCCCTCTGCAAAAGTAGTAATAAATGACTTCTGTGAATAATTTCAAAGACTTGAATAAGCTGCATGTATCTCCCAGATGACTCCTGAAAAAATTATAGCATCTCAAACCATTAAAAAAGGGTCTAAGACAATCCTTGTGATTTTTTTTATCTTGAACATAAAAATGTGAGAACTACAATATTTACTGTAGAAACTCTTATCACAGAAACCTCTAAAAGCAGTCTGAAATAGCATATCATCAAAAGTCTATAGCCCATGAAATTTCTTCAGTAAACTTAAGATCCTCCCCAACATGTAAATTCCTTTATATATACTGTTCAGTAAGAAAATGGTCTTACTACTTCTAAAAGGATTTGTGAGGAACAGTATCCATACACTGCAAAATAGGTGTAAGCTATAAATTAGTTCTACCCTTTTCCTAATCTGAGAGCTACTTATAAGAGTGCCAGACTTCATCACCACATTATATTGATATATTTTCTGCTCACGACACCAGAGCATCAAACACAAAGAATTTACAGGGTTATATCATGTCTCTGCCAGGCCAGGCAGGATCGTGTCCTGTCTCCGCCATGTTAGAGACAGTGGTGAATGAGAAGCACTGAACAATCATCTGTTCAATGTAAAACAGTTTGGGACAACAGATTTGCTCATCGTAGAAGAAGACACTTCCTCTTCTCTGAAGGGAAGGTAGGTTTGGGAGTAATGGAAAATTACCAAATGGTAGAACAAAAGAAGCAGGTGGCCCCAGCAGGAGTCTATAAATGGACTCACAGGGGGAAAGCTGGGGGAGAGAGAGCCATTTTGCATCAGATTCAGGTTTTGTCTATACTTGTGGCAACGTGTATGGTACACGTAGCTACTTGTGGCAACGAAAGGCTCTGAGAGGGGTAAGGCCATGGGGAAAGGTTCTGGCAGCTCTCCTCTGCCAGAGTATTTCACACCAGCAAGGAAAGGCTCCAGCATCAGGGAGGCAATGGGACTCTACTGCTTTAAACAGTGTAAATGTGGGAGGAACGGTTTGGGCATGTAGACAGCTGTGCAGGGTAAATATCCTAGGGTTCTGACAGTACTTTATTTCCCTAAGCACCATCTACACTTCTATTTATACCTGTGCTAGCTTTGTGTTCTGTGTCTGTACTCTACATGTCCCCGGATAGGTAGACCTTCCCTCAGATGAGGGAGGCTGCTGCAGGTGAAGGTTAAGCAACTGTGAGTGGGCTCTGCCTGCCTGACCAAACATTCAATGTCCCAAGGGAAGGGTGAGCTAGTGACAGACATCATGCATAGGCTGTTTTATTGTTTTGGGTGAGCGGTACTCTCTCATGCTTTCTCTGTAAGTAAAGAGCATAAAGACATAAGACAGACAATGTTTGTACCTGTGTGTTTTTGCTGCTTCTCAATTGCTGTTTGCCTCGGAGAGAGTTAAACTGCCAACCAAAAGCTTCACACCTTTAGATGGAGTTTGAGCAGAGAGGTGTGTTCAAGTACTGGGGAATATGAAGGGTTAGCGCTGAGCCCAACATGGCTAGACTATCGGTTCTCACACTCAAAAGGTCTGTGCACTGAGTGCACAGATTGGGGTACTGGAGGACTCCATTTGGGCTCCAGGAGCAGTGCTTCTATATCTTGGGAAGTTTCCCAAAATTTGGGAATTTTTGAGTAAAATGTTTTGAATGAAAATTCCCAATTTCCCAAGTTGAAACATTTTACTCACAAATTCCCAGGTTCTGGGAAATTTCCCAGGATATACAAGCACTGTAAAAAACTTTATCTGGGAATTTTTCACTAGATTTGGGAAATTTTTAGTGCTAGGTTGAGAAAAGTTGGCATCACGATATAGAAGCACTGTGAAGCACTGTCCAGGAGCTTGAAACACCCTTGAGAATCCACAGAACAGAAGCTTGGGTTCCTTTCACAGCAGTCCTGGGGTGGCCATGAAGGGATGCTCACTAGGATCTGTGACAATTATATTCTAAAGTTTAGCTTGAGTATTTGGTATGTGAATAAAAAGAGCTAAATGAAAGACCTTTGTCCATTGCATGTGCTGCTCTTGGGAAGCAAGTCTTGTCCTCTTTTTTTTTTTTAAATGGCATTTCATAGAAGAGAGATTTATCTCAAGTCATGAACCTGTTGGAGCAGATTCTCTTGTCCCATTCCACTTGCAAGGCCACTACTAAACATGCAGTTTGTTAGAGCAGCCTGGAGGCTTCCCTGGGGCCTGGAAAGAGGCAGAGAAAGAGGGAGCTGTAACCAGCTTCTTAACAGCATTATAATCTGGCCAGTTAATTTTTACCCTGGTGCAGTCTTCAAGCTGTAAAACTAACTTTCTGCATCACAAATACTTCAACGATCTACAACTAAGAGAAAACACCACCCTCCCTCTCACGCCCACCAAAATGTATGACACACAAATTCATTTTAGGATGAATTTATTACTCAAGGTACCAGGTCTGCAATACTTCTAAGCTCAGTATGTAAATACCTTAGACTGCTGCTATGTCGCTTTGTACCACCTTTAATTTTTCATATGTGACCCCATTATTTTAATATTAAATATTAGCCTAGTCCATACAAGAAAGAAAAAAAGAAAGGCTAAATGCTTCTGTATGTTTGCATTCCCAGAGTATACTCTCATAAATAAAAATCCATGCAAAATAAATTGCTGAGTGCTGACCCAGTGCCAAACCATTTTAACAGCTACTGTGATCTTGGAGTCTTTCACTGTGGCATGGCAGCAGAACAGAGTGTTTCTCATGGGAAAACCACCACTTTTTTTAAGTGCCCATTTTTTACAGGGCATGCTGCATGCCATTAGGTTACTCAAAGGGTTAATATACTTCAGAATCACTTCTCTTAGCTACGGTGGAGTTCATAATGAGCGCACTGCTGGTTTTTCTTGTAAAAGGGGGCATTACAAAGCAAAGACACATGCTGGAGAGAAATTAATGCATGCATTGAACCCCACAACAGCACTTTTCAATACCTTTACAATGTAGTTACGAGCCTAATAGGAAAACAAAGAGGAAGCTTCAAGTTACTGACTTCAACTGAATGTTTTTTTCTTCTCTGTGGACTTTGAGTGAGCCGAGAAAATCTTGAGAACTTTATATTTTATATACAGGACATGAAAACTAAATATAATGCACACCTACTAATGCATAGAAAAAAGAAAAACACCCTACAATATGCAATGGTGGTGTATCGATGTAGGTCCCAGGATACTACAGGGACAATATAAGTGAGGTAATATCTTTTATTAAACCAACTTCTGTTGGTGAGAGAGAGTGCAGCTTTTGAGTTTATACAAAGCTCTTCTTCAGCTTCTGACTTCTGTGTAAGATCCAAAGTTTGTCTCTCTCACTAACAGACATTGGTCCAATAAAAGATATTACCTCACTCACCTTGTGTCTCCAAAAATCTACTAGTCAGAGGTTGACGTGACAGACGAGTTGTGATGCTGGTGGCCCAGCTGCCAGCTCATGCCAAGGCCCCAGTCCTAACTGAACACTGACACATGCAGAACTGGAAATCCATCTGGCTTACCTGTGAGTTAGCATAGTTAAAATAGATACTAGTATTATAAGAACGTGTTCAGACTTTATAGAATGCTTGTAAGTTGCTGCATGCATTAATTTGACTTATGTCTATATCCCATACTAGAAGGTAATATTTACATGTTTGCTCTATAACTGTAAAATGTTTGTTCTAAAACCATGTAACTCACTTAACAGGGAGGAAAAACACATCACTTAATGCTGGATTCCTACAAGTGTTATCTCCTGCACATCAAGAATTAAAATGGGCCATTGTCAAACAGTCTTTATGGATTGCTTCCCCCACAGCCCTGAAGAGGGTACAGTAACTGCTCATTTAACGTTGTAGTTATGTTCCTGAAAAATTCAACTTTAAGTGAAATAATGTTAAACTAATCCAATTTTCCCATAAGATTTAATGTAAATGCAGGGGGTTAAGTTCCAAGGAAATGTTTTGGGGGCAGACAAAAGGTATTATATACACTGTACAGTACTGTACTGTGGTTGGGAAGTGCCCCTGGCTTACCCCACACAGGCACAGCCAGCTGCAGGCAAGGACGCTAGGAAGCACCTTTGCAGCAGCTTCTCCGGAGAAGAACAGGCTCAGACTTTGCCGGGAATGCTCCAGGCCTGCCTCTTCCTGTCCCCGCTCCACTCCAGGCCCACCTCTTCCCACCCCTACTCCACCTCCTCTCCGGAGCATGCCACATCCCTCCCCACCCCCAATGTCCTAAGGGCTGCCAAACAGCTATTTGGCGGCACTTAGACTTTCTGGGAGGGAGGGGGAGGAGCAGAGACGCAGCGCTTCCTCACTCCTGCCCCTCCCTCCTAGAAAGTCCTAACACTGCTAAACAGCTGTTTGGTGGTGGGAGGGAGGGGGAGGAGGCAGAGAAGCGGAACCTGTGCAATTCTCCCTTGTAAAGTTGCTGCTCTTCTACAGAATCTTACAAGCAGGCAGCCAAAGATATTATAAGGGAGCATTGCACAACTTTAAATGACCACGTTCCCTAATTGAGCAGGGACGTAACATTGAAGCGGGACAACATTAAATGAGGAGTTACTGTACTTGCCTTTATCCCATCACAGCTTGAATGCTGGATGAAGGGCATAAAAATATCTGTTAAGGAGAACTTATTATTGCTTTGCTGCTTGAACTCTGAAGGGGTGAGGATTTCTAACCATAAGCACGAAATCCCCTGCTGTTTAGTTCAGGTTAACCCAAAAGGATATACAGAGTTTGCATATTATTGAAGTGTTGTCTTCGGTGTGAGATCTAAGGTAAAAATTGACCTGGAATTAGTGACTGGCCCTTTCAGACTGGGAATCACTGGAATATTTTGTGATCTTTGGTGTGAAGTGAGTTGTGACCATTTGTCACAGAATCAAGCTTGCCTGGGTAGCAAGATAGATTGGCCCACACAAAGTGTCTGTTCAGTAGTTGTGGAGTTTTCACTTATTGCTTAGATTTCACCAACTAAGTATAGTATTCTCAACCAGCATGTGGTTTGTGCCCTGCTTCTTAAAAGTCTGGCCTGAGTTTGATATTCTCACTCGTGAGCCATTCCAGCCAACGTGACATGAGAGATAAGGTCCCATGCCAGTGCCTATCCTACAGCTGCTAGGAAAGATAGAAAGGATAAACATTTATTCCAGGATATTGTCCCTGCACCCTGCTTGTTAACTTCTTCCATATCATCCTCAGGCTAGTAAGTGTGTGATGGATTTGAAGTCCTATCTACCCCTTACACTCTAACATATTTGGATTGCTACAGCTTGAGGTGTTGTCACTTCAGTTTAGGAACTCTGGAAGAATCACTAGAAAGACAGATGGCTACATTGAAACCATAAGGGTCACTGACTTTTCTTGGGGTAACCTGACTTTCACCTACAAAAAAAGGGACAGGGCAACCACTTTTAATAAGGGCAAAAAATAAATGAATTGGAAGGCAAAAAGTCAGAATAGAGTGAGAATCCTTCAGCAGATCCAAAATATTGTGAGACAATGATAAAAGTCACTAGAGTTAGCACCACTGGTTCAGTGGAACTATGCTAGTTTATACCAGCTGATGATAGGGTCCTAACTCTTTATTATCAGAAATTAGGAGCATGTGTCTGTTAGATCCAAGTTCTTCCTTGGTTTTTACCTCCACACAAAGACTTCTACCAAATTCCCCATGCTGTTGCACGTGAAGTTTTAAAGACAGAGTACCCCATATGCCATCTGCTGGAAAAAGAGAAGGACCTTCTTCATGCTGCTCCACCTCTCTCACCTGTTGGCAGATAGGTCTCTGCTATTCTTTGTGGTTCCCCCCCCCACTCTCCATTTTTGTTTTCCCTCCTACAAAACAGTAAGTCATCACAGATAAATTATAAAAATAATTTCGTTAGAGCCCACACATTCTGAATAGTAGCAATGAAACTGACTAGTCTTGGTAAGTTAAATGTGGGGTGGGATGGTGTTTTTCAATGGCTGCCTTTTTGTGGCGATGATTTAAACCTATGACAAATATCTTGCAGGGCAACTGTTACATGGGAGGAGGCATGATGCCCCATTAATGAGTATAATGACTAACCTCCTCACTGTGATTCAGATAATTACTTAGAAGTATGTTGAATCAGGTAAATCTCCTCACTTCTATTAAGGCCAAACAAGTCAGCAGTGCATTGTTGGATGACATGACAAGTATTGTGAGGCATATCTGACCAGTTTGGGGTATTAATGCAAGAAACAGCCTTAATCACTGTTTATGTGATTGCACAAGCTCATATTTCATACCTGCACCCAAAGCCGCCAGATGCTGTGTATAAAGTGGATGGGTGGTTTCTATTAGCTAGAAACACTGAAGGACACTGAAATGGTTTCCATCTAATTTCACAACCAAAAAACAAAAGCCACCCCTCACCCCTCCAAAACAAGCTGTACACATGATTTAATTAGAGTACACAGCCTAAGTGAATCTGTCTGCTTATTGATTACAGAGGGGAAGGTGGCCAATAACTGCACTTACTGTTAAGTTTGATAGGGCAGCTATAGTATTTTATCTCCAGCTTTATTTTCTAGTCAAGACAGCTTCATCGTTGCTGGCAGTGGAATAGATGCTTGACCACCTGTTCTCAAAATTGAAATGTTTCATTAAAAGAAACATGCTCATTATCTACCTTGCAGAAGATGTTCCATAGTTGATGCAAACTAAAGAAGCAAATGTAAAAAGAGACAGTCAAACAATTAGCGGCAAAATGCAGTAAATGAATATATCTGGATTTCAGTAAGACATTTGATATAATGCCACAAAGTTTACTTAAAAAATAATTCAAAATTAGGTCAGACAGATGTAATAAGACTTGAAAGGTGGCTAAAGAATCCTGAAGAAAGTAATGATAAAGAATATTCACTTATCCTACAGTAACTAATGCAAGAAGTTTTAGTCAGTGTGGATCCTACTGTAGGTGCATATGCACCTTATTTCACATACAAGCAACTGAAGGGACTTGAATCTTTCCTCCAGGAGACCGACATATTCTAACCAGAAGTTGAGTAGGGCTCCTATGAACTTTGTCACCTGGGATAATATGGGTGAATAACCAAGTGAAAGTAGGCAGCTAGAAAAACAGTCTTCCTCTTGAGTAATGGAGGCAGATGTTGCTAGCCTGAATCTGTTTGTTGAGTCTCCTCTAGTCTCAGATATGATAAAGAGCCACTTTTTGTTTATGCTGAGGAAATACCAAGAGTAAACACCTTTCCCTATATACCTGAGGAACCTCCTCTAAGACCCCCAAGACAGAGTGTAAGGGTGCAGACTCACCCCTGTGGCACCTCCTACTGGTTGCTTCAGGGAATCAGCTCCCTGCGTCTGGAGCGCCCTCTGCAGGCCAGTGATCCACCTTGTCCCTACTTCTGGCCTCTGTGTCCCTCCCAGGATCCAGTGCCCCTCTTACTAGGATGCTGCCCCCTGGCAGTACCCTACAGATCTGGGTCTCCCCTCCCTGGGGAACCCTCACCCACTATCCCTACCTTGCCTTAGTAGTAGGCCACTGCCAGTCAACTACTAGCCCCCACTCCCTGGGGCAGACTGCAGTATAGGCCACTCATCACTGGCAAGGGGGGTTTGGACCCACTGACTTGGACTAGACCTGGGCTGCCCTCTGCAACCCTTAGTATCCCTTGGCCTAATACTAGCTCTCAGCCTGGGGCTTTCCAGGCTGGAGCTCCCCAGCCTTCCCCAGCCCTGCTCCACTACAGGTAGCCCATGTCTAGCTCCCTGCAGCCAGGCCCTTCTCTTCCTAAGCACAAAGAGAGACTCTTGAGCTCCTGGCTCCCAGCCTCTTTATACAGGCTAGCTGAATCTGTTTGGGGCGTGGCCCCAGCTGCAGCCACTTCCCCCGATCAGCTCAGCCTTCACACTGCCTGCTCCCTGGGCTATCTCAGGCCCTTCCAGGCAGGAGCAGGTGTCCACCCTGCTGCACAGAGCAACAAGGCTCCCCCCCCCCCCCCCCCCCGGTAAAAGGCTCTTTTGAGAAGGAGCTCCAAAGATGAATGAGGAATGGGTGGAGGTAAGGAGTTAGGAAATAAACCTGGATGGTATAGGCACAGGCACTGATATCCAGTTCACATTTTTCTGAGATATATCTTTTATTGGATCAACTTCTATTGGTGATACAAACAAGCTTTTGAGCTACACAGAGCTCTTCCCCAGGTCTGGAAAAAAGTATTAAGTTTCAAAGCTCAGTAGAAGTTTGAATATATTGCACATATTCAAACTACTTATGCTAAACAAAGAGACCATTCAATGTGAAGTGGTCCATTAATATCTTGGTTGTTATAGGACAAAACTCGGGATCTGGGATTAAAGTGTGAATTAAAAGTACTCCAACTTGGAAGGTGGCACTTTTTCTCAATATGTTGAACTGTTGGCGTTTCATTGTCAAGCATTTGCCACAGAGTTCTCATTGGACCTAATACTAATCTTTATTGGGGAGGGTGATTCTGGTGGGCACTGCAGCTGATACAAATATCAAACATCTTATGGGATTTTTCCAGAGAACTGAACTCTGAATCTCCAAGGCATCAGCAACCATCACCAGGAGCTCTTAAAAATGTTTTGAAATCTTCTACCATTAGTAGTGATGCTGAGGTTAGTGCCTTGTCTTGTGATGAGGACCAAAGGTCTTTTGGAGGCTGGCAAGGCGATGCCCTCTTGGAACTGCACTTCTGGGTCTGGCTCTTCCTGTTATTCCAGCATCTGTGGTTGAGCTAGAGATGCTGCTGGAGAGGAAGTTTTTTTTAGCCTTGAGAAACTCAACTTTTTTTTTACTCTTCCTTGGTAGTGATGACCAGCTCCTCAGGCTGTGAGGTGGTGGACCCAGTAGCCCTAGACGGCCACTTCAGCATTCCATATGAATATGGGTGGCTGATGTGTTGCTGGCCGACTAATGCCAGTCCTGTTGGGATGGAAGTTTGGTTCTGAAGGCTTCCCATAGTCTCTTGATGGCACTACTCCTAGTCCATATGAAGGACAGCTCATTTCTGAGTAAGAATGTCAGACTCAGTAATGGTGAAGAGGAATCTCCCTTCCACCTGTGGTGCCAATGGAGAGGGCAATTTATTGATCTGGGGTAGATAGCCAGTGGAATACTGTCATGTTTGAAGTTTATTTACCATATTGATAATCTGGTAGATAAAGAAATCAGCATATGTAATGAATTAACAGGAGATACTAAATTGGGACATCAATAAGGAGAAGTGTTACAGGGAAATTTGGGACAGAAATAGGATGAGATTTAACCCAGGAAATATGCATGCTAATACATTTGAGGAATAGTAATCCAAAATGCAGATATTTTGGAAGATGAAATTTGGACAGCATAATGCTAAGATTCAGGTAGTGTTGAACAAATTATATATGAGCTTGCAATGAGAGGTGGCATTAAAAACCAATAACTAAATTTAAAGTTTGAGCTAGATAAGCAGATGATCATGGATCGCTCTACAAAATTGTGGTGAGACCACATCTGGAATAGTCTATTTCTGGGCACCTCAATCCTGAATTGGAAGGAATTCAGAAAATGGCTGAAGTAGCAGAGGCATTAATTTGTACAAAATATGTACCAAACTAGACTACGAAAGAGAATAGAATAATCTGCAAGTGTTTGAAGAATATAAATCTCATGACGAACAAGAATGGTTAAGGGCAGTCCAAGGTGATTTTACTCTAAGAATAGTAAAGCAAGGAGAAAATTAAACTGAATCTCAGAAAATAAATTTTTGACTACAGGATGTAATACACGGTTTTAGTGTTTGACATCCCCTGGAAGAGGACATCTTAAACTAGACTGCACAAGAAAAGTAATGGGAAATTGTATGAAGCCAGTGGAGTTACTTATGGAGAGATGCACAGGAGCTCAGTCTGATAAACAGTGGAGAAATATCATTTTTATAGCTGCATTTTGAAAGGAAAGAAATGTGAGTGTGTGTCAAGCTGTGGATGACATAAGGAATTTAAATGAAACAACTGTGATGTGTCTTGAATTCCCTAGGAAGAACAGAGATGGACAATTAATAAAATTGTTTTTTCAGTGTCATAAACTATGTAAAATGAGTAAGGATGGTCAAAAGCTTACCTGTCAAAGCTGTTTTTTCCATTGAAAAAAAACCAAATGCCTCCAACCCAAAATATTTTGGCGGCAAATACTTTGTTTAGAAAATTCTGCTACAGTGCTGCAAGGGAACTTATATCCCAGTCTCCTTTTCCCAGTCAACCATCTCCCATGATGCACCATGGTCAGGGACTCTCATGATGCAATTCCTGTCCTATCCAAGACTGTGGTGCATTATGAGAGATGAAGTTTGACCAGATAGCTCAGTGCACAGAGGAGAACTCTTAAGATGCAGCAGGGTTAGCATTTATAAATCAAACCTTTTCAGTTTTCAAATTTCTGCCAATTGGAGTTGGTCAAAAAATTACTATTTTTCATAAAAGTCTTAATGAAATGTGTTCCTTATTTCTAACTAAAACTGAACATATCTTATTTTCCAGAGCACTTAAAACCAGGTCTGCAACTGGTTTAAAAAAAAGTGACTTTTTTTTAAATAATGCCAACATTTTCTTCAAATTTCTATGATTTCCCCCCTCAAAATATTTAAATTTTGAAAATTTTGACCAGCTCTATTGATATCATTTTTGACCATGTATCTATACAGACTGATAAGGTACTCCCAGGTTAAAAAAAAATATACATTTGGGCAGCAATGTCAGGAGATTTGTGTTACTGAGGGTTATGCTCTTCCTATCCTGTGGGTAAATGTAGGATTTCAGTCTTCAGGGCTTTGCATCCATTCTGATTCATAAGCAGTAAATTCAAATGACATCTTAAAATAATATATGGTTTCCACACACAATTAGTCAAAATTAAAATAAAGACATAGATCCTGCCTGGCTACAGAGGGGATCCGCCACACAGAAATCCTTGTACTCACATAATTCAGAATAGTCAATAGATTGACTATTCTGAACCATAGATGCATCCTACCACCTGTTTCCTAAAGATATATCTCTATGAGATCCAACATTTGTGGGTGAAAATTGTGTGTGCAGATGCATATTATCCCTTTGTCCCCCAACCTCATTGGGAATTTACAGGGAAGTTAAAACAGCAATGGGAGAGATTAACATTCCAGCAGAGGTCCTTGCCTGACAGCTGAATGCTGAGGAGTAATTGACAGAGAGACTCCATTGAAGCCATACTGCTGAAGAGCTTAAGGAGATGAGTGAGCCAGCAGAGCACGGATAAGGAGTTGTCTTTCTTCTTTAAAATATATCCTTGAAAAGGTTACCTTTTGATTACCACTTTTATTTAAATACCTAACTATGGATTCAGGGGCCTAACCTTAAACATTTAAGTTTGAACATTTTGGTCTATCCATATAAATTTATGAGTGATTAATCCACTGGATCTTAGTCCAAGTCAAGAATGTTGGCTGCTAGCACTTCTATTGGCATCTCAAAAGAAGAAAAAAGGGTTAAACATGAAAAATATAAAAATCTGGACAAAATATCAAGTTTTCCCCTTTCTCCAATTTCTTGCAATTTTCTACATTGTCATTAAGGCCAGTTTGTCCTCATATACACATTCACCTCCTTTTGACTTCAGTGGAAATGTCATATGTTTTATCTGATGTCACAATTTAGAGAAATATATATATATATATATATTTTCAATGGTAACGAAGTGGCATTCTGTACCACTACCTGTCTCAGTGGAGCTATAATGTCTATGTAACTACAGTTATATTTAAGAAAAGAGATCAAAAGCTAGTTCTCCACAATTTATGACCTTCCTAGTATGGCAAGAGCTTCCAAATGATTGCCTTCTAGACAATTCGTACATACAACTGCTGACACATTGTCCTGGTGGAGAAGGAACCAGCAGTTGGTCTTTGTAGCTAACAAAACCTTTTAAGCTCCTACCAGCAATCCCATACAGAAATAATGATTAAGAAAAAGCCACCTCCAGGCATGAAAAAATCCTCACAATAAACCAGATGGGATAAAATTAGACTATTATCAAATCTGGAAAGCTAAACACTAATGCTGTAATTGAAGCCCAGAAGACTGCTGTACAGAGGACTGAGAAAATGTGCTTTGAATTAGAGTTGGATGGAGTAAAATAATTGCTACTCTTTTGTAACAGAAGACAACAAAAAATTAGTCACTTCTCTTGAGGAAGCCAACTAGCTAGAATCTTGACTGATGCAATAAGCATTCCAGCTCCCACAGCTGGGTATTCACTAGCCAAATTAAATGTGTGTCAAAATACTGTTAATCTGATGCTTCACTGGGGGTCCAACCTTCTGCCTTGCCACAGATCCAGGGACAAATCTAGCCTTCAGACTTCTGTATTTGTGATTGGTACAGAACTGGAATAGTGCAGAGAACATTCTTGGTCTGCGGGTTTAGATACTATGATGAAATAGTATCATATGTTACACAGGCACACTAGTTAAGGTTGCTTTGACAACTGCAATTAAAACAGAGATCAAGAATCTGGTGAAGAATTGCATATCCTCTGCAAATATTTGTATGCCACCATAGTAAGGGTTGTGCACAAAATTTGTTTGGTACATAATCAGATCCCATGGGCTTACATAAAGACACTCACCAGTGTTAAATTTTTCAAGATTAAATTTCTCACTGAGAACTCCAGTTAGTCTCTGTGAGGCATTTATTCGGAATTCATCATTTGGGTAGCATGCAGCAGCAGATCATTTACAGATTTTGGTAATATTCAAAATTTAGCTCCATGGAGGTTCATGAAACCTATATGAGCCCAAATGAATGTGGGCCTCTCACAAAACTCAGTTGTTAAATAAAGGAAATACAGATTTTCACCTGGTATTTCACTATAACTAGGCAAAATAATTTTTTCCCACACTTCAGTAAAAAACAAAACAAAAAAAAACCCCACACACAAATCTACAGAGTTAAGTTGAAAAGTTACATCGACTATCAAAAGGAACTATAATTACATCACTTGTGCATGTTCACACGGCATATTGGGCTGCACTAAGAGGAGCATTGCTAGCAGATCGAGGGAAGTGATTATTATTATTCCCCTCTATTCGGCACTGATGAGGCCGCATCTAGAATATTGCTTCCAGCTTTGGGCCCCCACTACAGAAAGGATGTGGACAAATTGGAGAGTCCAGTGCAGGGCAAAGAAAATGATTAGGGGGATGGGGCATATGACTTATGAGGCTGAGGGAACTGGACTTATTTAGTCTGCAGAAGAGAAGAGTGAGGGGGGATTGGATTAGCTTCAACTACCTGAAGGGGGGTTCCAAGGAGGACGGAGCTAGGATGTTCTCAGTGGTGGCAGATGACAGAACAAGGAGCAATGGTCTCAAGTTGCAATGGAGGAGTTCTAGGTTGGATATTAGGAAAAACTATTTCACTAAGAGGGGGGTGAAGCACAGGGTTACGTAGGGCAGTGGTGGCATCTCCATCCTTAGAGGTTTTTAAGGTCCAGCTTGACAAAACCCTGGCTGGGATGATTTAGTTGGGGTTGGTCCTGCTTTGAGCAGGGGGTTGGACCAGATGATCTCCTGAGGCCTCTTCCAACCCTAATCTTCTATGATTCACACAACACTACTTGTGTCAGCAGAGTGCATCCACAGTTGGTGCTCTAGCATTAAGCGTGAGCAATTCACAGTGGGTAGCTATCCCACTGTGTAAATCCCCACAACTCCTAGCTCCAGGAGGTGGCAAGTCACAGTGGATTGCAGTGCATCATAGGTACAGGCTCAATATCCCATGATGCAGTGTTTCCTGTCCCATCATTCCATGGGCCCTGTATACTATGTGCCCACCTTCTCTGCCTGAAAGCATGGATCCTGCACTGCTCTCTAGTTTTGTGGTCAGTATTATGAACACAGTGAGGCTGATCCCGCAGTATTTCATGAGCTTCGAATCTGAACAGGAACTTGGGGTGCCTGCCGTTGCTATGTGCCATGGAAAGAAACACTAGGCTACTTTTGGAATTTTTGAAGCAGCTCCACACGGTGAACCATTGCTTTCGGACTCGGGAAACAAGCTCTGAGATTGCATCATTATGCAGGTCTGGGATGATGAGCAGTGACTGCAGAACTTTTAGATGCTCAAAGCCACCTTCCAGGAACTGTATGTGGAGCTCACCCCTATCCTGTAGTGCAAGGACACCAGAATGAGAGCTACTTTTTTGGTTGAGAAGCACGTGGTGATCGCTCTGTGGAAGCTGGCAACTCCAGACTGCTACCATCGTCGCAAATCAGTTTGGAGTCAGGAAGTCCATTGTGGGGACTGCATTCATCCAAGCATGCAGGGCGATTAATTGCATCCTGGTATGAAGGATTGTGGCTCTTGGAAATGTATGTGAAACAGTGGATGGCTATGTAACAATGGGGTTCCCTCATTGCGGTGGGACGATAGATGGCACACATCCCAGTACTGGCCACAGACCATTTTGCGACAGTATAATCAATAGAAATGGATATTTCTCTATGGTATTGCAGGCACTTATGGATCACCGGGGTTGTTTCAGTGACATCAGTGCAAGTATCTTCAGGAACAAAGGCCTGTACAGAAAGCTGTAAGCAGAGACTTTCTTTCCAGACCAAAAAATTCCAGGAGGGTGGGAGTGGGGGGATGTTGAAATGCCCGTAGAGATCCTGAGAGACCCAGTGTATCCCTTACTCCCATGTCTCATGAAGTCTTACATGGGAAAACCTGGACAGCAGCAAGGAGCGCTTCAACAGTAGGGTGAGCAGGTGTAGAATGACCATTGAATGTGCGTTTGGTAGATTAAGAACTTGCTGGCACTGCCTTTATGGCAGGTTAGATTTCAATGAGGAAAATATTCCCCTGGTCATAGCAGCCTGCTGTGCACTCCATAATATTTGTGTATTCTTGATCTGTGGTGTCAGAGGATTGTTGCGTGAGGGCTCCATGTGCTCCTTGCTTGCTTCTTTATCTGGCGGATGTGCTCCGCTGTTGTGTAGGAAGTTCCCCTCAAGGGCACATCTGCAGAAGCACAAGAAAACAGAGGCATAATTGTTAGTACACTCACAGCATTCAATCAGAATAGTAAAATCCACCTCTTTCACTGTCCCTTGGCAAACACATAGCTCAGCAAGCACCCTAAAAATGGAAATTTCTGCTTCGGGGAGGGGGCATTCAAGATGGGGCAAAGGTTCTAGTTGGTTTAAGGGAAATCACTGCAAGTGATTAGGGACAGTATTGTAAAAATGATCCCCACTTGTGGAAAGTGGCGGCAGAAGATGCTGATATCTTACTCCCAAGGGTAAGCAAGTAAGGATGCAAGAGTGCACCTCCTGTGGGAAGATGGTTTCAGAATGGTCTTTATACAGCTCACTTGTGTGCCACTTTGTTCCCTGCACAAGTGATTGCCAGTTGGCATAGAAAAGTCTCCTACAGTGTGGGAAGGAACAAATCAGCTCTGCCAAGGAACCTTTGGCAGAGGTTGGGTGAGTACTTCCCGGAAAGTTTCCTAGCGATCTCTCTGGAGGATTCCTGTGAAATCTCGGTGTGCATTAAACATACTTTTTGTAGGGCCCCCACTGCTTAGCTATACAGGAGACTATGAAGCAGATGCAAACAGAGCTAGTCTTGTACATTTCTATCCCTTAATCCACTTCTAGCATATAACAAAGCAAAGGACATCTCTACCTCATGTAACCGAGCAGTATCAATTCAAAATGAGCACTTACCTGTGCTCCTCTCTCTCACATCACGTGTGCCAGAGCTGGAGTGCTGGGACAGGCTTGAACCCTTCAGGATCGAGAAGAGGTCCTGACTCACCATGGTACCAGATGACCCTCTTGTCCCATCTCATCCTCCAACTCCCCTTCCTCATCCACCACTTCATCCTCGGGTTTGAGGCCCCTGGCCTCTTTCTCCAGCCCTCCTCTCCTGAAGTATCCATAGGATTCTTGGCAGTGGAGGTGGGGTCACCACCAAGGATGACGTCCAGCTCCTTATAGAAGCAGCAAGTCTTTGCTGCAGTGATGTTTTGACTCTGGTGTACCTGCCTCAGTTCCTTGATCTTCTTACAGCCCTGATGCATGTCCTGTTTGTAGCCCTTATCCAATATGCCATGAGAAATTTGACCATAGGTATTGAAGTTCCTACAGCTGGAGAGGAGCTGGGACTGTTCAGCCTCCTCTCCCCTCAGAGCCAGCAGATCCAACAGCTCTGGTGCACTCCACACAGGAGATCATTCAGTGTGTGGAGCTGCCCTGGTCAGCTGAGAAGATTCGATGTGAGCTCTCCATGCCAAGCAAACAGGAAGTGGAATTTCAAATATTCCCAGTTCTTTAAAGGTGCAGGGAGATGCCCAGGTACAGGGCAGTGGAGTTTGAACTGCCGACCAGAGCAGTTAGGATGGGCATTGAGGGATACCTCCTGGAGGCCATTTATGGTGACATAACCAAGCTCAGTATCTACATTGACATTGATCTAACTTCGACACAAAAAGCTCTATTCCTCTCATTGAGGTGGTTTTACTTCGTTGGTGTTGCAGGAGAGTTTAATCAGCAGGCGGAGCATTGTTGCGTGCATACCTCCACTGTTATGTTGACAAAACTATGTAGTTTAGACAAGGCCTCAAATTTGCTAGATTTGTGAACCTATGCAAACTTTCAGTGAACTTGTTCCGAATTCCACGTTTGTAACAAAATCTTAAAGTGGATAAGTTTCCAGTGAGATATCTTGCACAGCTCCAGTTACTTTTTGAATCCCAGAGTTTGAAGCTTTTTCATCACTTGATGTTCCCAACTCAAATGAAAAGGATCCCTAGCATGTAACTAACTCAACAATTATTCATTTTTAAGACACTATTTTTTCCATTCCATACTATGATTCAAGCTTAAAAAATAAAGTTGAAGTAAAATGTGTTTTGGCTAACATCATTCTGATGAGATCATTATTTTCTTTAAATAGGTCAGTTTTCCACAGCTTTTAAGACTATGTGGAAAAAAAAATCTTTCCAGGATCAATACAACATGGAATATGAAAACATCTCTATATAGAATAATTTTATCATCATTTCCAGGTGTTTTGAACATACTCATTATCCATCTACATTCCACTGTTTGCTCAGCTTTGCCATCTATCTGTTGAACTTCTGAGTTAGATACTTACTTATAAATAAGTGGAAGAGGCAATGTACTATTGTGTCAGAGATACTATTCTTACCAGTAGTGGGATATGCTACTTGTGGGATGGAGGTGACCTACAAATCTCATTTCTGAAGAAATGGAACAGCTCTTGGAAAAGATCAATTTTCAATTGACAGGAACTTTCACTATTGCAAACCTCCCTGCTGGGTTGAAAGCTGAGGATGTTTACTAGAAAGAATGGAATGAGTGGCAGAGCTGAAGAAAGTAGCCATTAGGCAAAGACATAGTTACTTACCAAAAATATCTACCTAATCAAAGGCAGAAAATTGACAGTATACTTATGCAGCCTTTTTGTGTCTCTGTGGTTACTGACAAGGCACCAGATGCTCGAGATCAATAGATGTTTTGCATATTTTAATTATTCTGGGTATAGATTTTAGTTACTCTTAAAGTTCAAGGAAAATTGTCTGCCAAAATTACCTGAAGCTGAGAGTTTCACTGTCTCCTCAACTAAACAAGGTGACAGTATGCTGATGTACAGTTTGATTCTGTTGTGCTTTTATTTCTGGCAGCTTATCCTGAATGCTAAAACCATATACCAATGAGGCTCCTGTGGGTCTCCTGCACTACATCATTTTCTTAAATTATCTTGCAAGGGCAACAAAATCTGTTTATAAGAGTACTCTATTTTATAATTCTGTATTTGTTTCCAGTGACAATACTTCAATCCTGTGGCCACTGAAAGCGACCGAAGAAAAATTAGGGAAAATATTGAATGTGAACTAAAGTAAACAAAAAAAAAAAGGGGGAGGACAAAGCAAATGTATTTACATACTTTGAAGGAGCAGATTACACAACTGCATAGATTGCAGTTTTAAAATAGGGTACTGCATCCAAGTAAAACAAAATACTTGTAATTTATGGGTGGAACATCAATCTTGCAACCATGAATTATGGCCACCCTTGACCATGCTAAGTAGTAGCTTACTCTACATGTAGTCCTATTGCTTTCAGCGGGACTAATCACAAAGTAAGGGTGTCAAAATCTAGCCCTGTGAGATTTAACCAATTCAATTAATTGTTTTGATATACAGAGAACTATTTTAGTAGGATAGTCAACTGCTATCTGGAAGGGAGTAGAAGGCTACGAGGACAAGAGGCAAAAGTCACTATTAAATGTCCAAAGCAGAGTAATGGGTTGCCTTGATATCAGCTGGGGCCATTCAGGGTACAGTGGGGAAATGGCTGTCTGGCAGCAGTGCTAGGCAGATGCATAAGACAATGTAGAGCACAGAAGTAGACCTTGGATCCATGTATTACATGAAATATAAGAGAACTGAATTATGGCACTATAATTCCATCTCTAGGTTCTGGTGACTACATAAACCATATGAGCTGTGCTTTTCTGAGTTATGCTGTCACTGGATGGATTTATAGCCCCATAGCTTTTAGCTAGCCATTTATTTTAAAGTAACAGGCAGAGTTTAGATACAAGTTACTGACAATTAGTTCATTTATATTTGAAGGGGGCACATGGCAATTCATAATTATACAATGGCTTACCAACGTTAGTAAATGTTTTACACTGTACATGAGTGGTTAGTAACACATCAACCATTATTCTTTAATATTACATTATCAAAGGAAGATAGTTTATATAATATCCTTTATCATGTGACCTTAGAATCGGTCATTACTGAGTACATAGATGAAATACACAAAACAATCAGTGACTCTTCCAATGGCAGGAAACAGAAGCTTATTCCACTAAAAACTCGAATACACTAAAGTAAGCCCAAATACAGCAGCTTGATTTGTGAAAAGGTTGTAGGCCATTTACACATCATGAGGTGTAATCCCCTGTATCCCAAAAGGGCTTTTTATAATGTACACTACAAATAAATTGCTGGAATTTAGTATTTACTATAGGGAGAAAAATGCTAGAGAACATAGATCAGAATAAAGATGGTAAGAAAAAAACTGCATAAATGGGCTGAGTCACAGCAATCCAGGCTTGAAACATTTTATAGCAATATGTATATCTGTGCACTTCTCTGACTAAATCCTCTTAAATGATTGATGGCGATGGACATTCTCTCAAAACTGAATGCTGGAAGTGTGTAATAAATCAATCCAGAGTAGGCACAGAACTCCTATGACTGATATCTGCATATCTGGCTTTTTCCTGTTCCCCTTCATTGCTCTGGAAATTTATCTTTTTTAGTTCTAGTTCTGCATTTTTGCACAATTCTATATTAGTTGTGTCTAATTCCTGTTGAGGCCAGCAGTCTCCTTTAGAAATATGTGGCATTAGAACTTGTCTACATTAAGTGCTCTGATATGCAAGTTATCCCAATTTCTTACGGGATTACTGTAATTGATAAACGTTGTGCCCTTTTGTCTGTCTAGGACTTGTCTAGGTCCATTCCAGCCACTCCGGCCCCAAACCGGCAATCAGTTTTACATAAGCACACTCCACATAAGTCTCTGCAGAATCCCAGTTAAGTCAGTCGGAACTTCTAGAAAGATCTGGAGTTTGGGACCTGGGTAGCTATCTGCATGTTTAGGTAGCTAAATACTTTTGCAATTCTGTCCCAGATTATTGTTAAAAAAAGTGTCTTGCTTGAGACACATAAGGTAATTGGTATAAGCTGTTATATAGAGCTTGAGATAGCATGGCTACTACCGTATCTCTTGTATTTAATGGTGAATAAAAAACTTTAGTATTCCCATAGTATTCCCACCTGAGGATTTCCAAAGCATCACAAATCTAGTTAATTGAGCCGTACAATGTGCACCAGTAAGATTTTATCCTCAATTTACAGAGAGGAAACAGAGAAGTTGAGTGACGTAACCAAGAACACACAAGGGGTATGTAGTAGAGCTGGGAACAGAACAATTAGAATGTAGATATACCAATGCTTGGTCCTGTGTCTCATTACCACATGAATCTGTTTCAAGCCTTAGTTACCATGCACAGTTCATATTTACTTAGATTAATGCAACTCTTAGGCTTTCTATTTCCTTACTTAGTTTAGGAGTGTGATATATAGCCATAAAACAATATGGTGAAAGGGAATACAGCCCTAGCACCTAAAAGGATATTTAGAGACACAGTAACAAGTAAAGCAGGTGATACTATATACATAAGAAAGATCCTTAAAGTCATGTCTATCAATATTAAAAAAAGCACATGGAAGTAACAATCATTACTGGATTTCTAAACACCACCTGACATGTTACCCATGAGACTGTGGTTGCCTGAAGTGATTTAAATTGCTTCAGCTGTAGTAATCAGATTCCAGTTAATTCTCAGTTTTCTTCACCTGATTTCACTTCCATTCCAGAACATTCTGGTTGATTGCACCTGTTCTGCAATGTCTGCCTTTATAAAGATTTGATTGATGTTTATTTAGTGTAGATTTACCTGCATTCTGTGCTGAAAGATGTTGCTATGTAAGCTACAGACAGTCAGTGATACCACCATAAAGTATGAAATTTAAAAGTGAGGAGAAGATACCATAAGAGGTCAATGAGATCTAGCACTTCAAAGTTCTTCACTCTGTGTTATCTGGAATAAATTCACTCCTGTGCAGGGGGCCAGAGCAAGGCCCAGGCACCACTTAAATCCCACTTAAGCCCTCAAAATGAGGCTGAGGTTCATCCTAAATGGAGAAAGACATTTGCTTCTCCCCCACCCTCTCATTATAAAACAGAACACTCAATTCATAAGCAACTGGAAGAGCAACTAAGATCCTGGTAGCAAACAATAGGGAATGGTTAGGATTCGGATGTGGAAGTTTATTAGGAACATTAACAAAACAATTGTCTGTCAATTGTGCTATAATGAATGGACCTTGTTAGTATAAAAGACATCAGATATCATATTGCTTTGGGACAGGCAGATTTCAAAGTCTCAAGCCACTTTATTTATTTCAAGGAAAAAAATAGATCAAAATAACAAAAAACAAACTACATGCACATGGTAATACAGTCCACGTAGAGAATATAAATGCTTCCACTGCACAGAGAAGAAACATTTCCTTATGTTAAGAGATTATGAACCCACAGAAATCTACAGTTATATGGAAACCAGCCTCTGTTGAAAGGCAAGTGGTAATGCAATGGAACATTGACCTTTGAAGACATTCCCACTGTAGGAGGGAGGGACATAAGAATCTCATTACCACTTTCTTCTGTTGTAATGTGACAGGGGTAAGCAAGCCAAGACAAATGCAGCAGTGTCTAGGTAGTCAGAGTCATGCTGTCTGGAGTGGCTCACAACTGTGAGTGCCGACCGCAGGGCAGCCTGTCAGAAAACATGGCAGAGACCCCAAGCAAGTGGTGTGTTCTATAATTAGATTTCATCAAGCCAGTAACAAATGTCAACTCCTGGATCACAATACCCATCTTACCATGGAGTCTCAGACAGTCCCCTTAGACTCTCCAGTCTATCTTGCCACCCAGACAAACTGGACTTTATGATAAAAGGTCACAAAACAAAAAAACAAAAAATCATAATACATTAGATTGCTCCCGGTCCCAAGAGACCAGTCCCTGACCTCAGATCTTAAACCAAAGACAATGCCCGCAGCCAATTGTATAGTAAACTTACTAAAGGTTCATTAGTTAAGAAAAGGAAGAGAGTTATTGAGATGTTAAAGTAGGTAAATATATGTATAGGTGAGTCACAGTTTATAATTCCAAATAGTAGCAGAGATGTAGTAATCTGCCAGTTTCCCAAAAGTCTCTCAGGACTACCCAGAATAACTGTTGATCACAGTCTTCTCCTTCAGTTATTCCACCCTGTTAGTCTAACAGTTCAAAGATGAAGGATCTTTCCATGAATTCATTCTTATAGCTTCTTCACACAGAAAACAAGATGACAAAGTCATTATTCACATGGGATTTTCCTCTGATGACAGAGTGAGGAATGCACTTGGAGTCTTTAACCTCCAATCATCACATAATGACCACTTGCTTTGAAATAAAAAAAAATGTTAAGTTCTTCATTTGCATTCCACAAGGCCTCATCCTGTTTGATGGGTTATTTCATTACAGGGGAATTTATAATGTAATAGCAAACATTTACATTGCAACAGGATACAGATAAATTGAAAATAATGCAAGTAACAACCCACTAGTTTTCATGAAGTTTAAACACGAAGTACACTCTTATGTCTTATACATTAACAATTACTTTTATCTATACTAATACACAAATGAGTTAACGTGGGGCTTCAGCGTGAGATTGACATTGGCAGACCAGTTGCTCAGTCAGCAATCCCATATACTTTTGTAATATCAAAATTTTCACTAGAGTACTAAAGCAAGCATAATGCTTGGATGAGTGTCATGGAATTTTCCAAGGATCTTTGCAAGTGGAAACCAAGAGTATGTGAATATAGCAAAGAAAACAAAATCACTTGCATACTGGAGAGTTTAGCAGGGCACAATGCAGAATTCAGTCTGTGTAACAACAAGTTTATTGTATCAGCAAACACAATCAGCCACACAAATTCTTCTGGAGTGCTTTAGATAATCATTCAAGAAAATTTACTCACTTCAAACTAAACTGCTGGATTCCAGGGATGTGGAAAGACTGCTCAACAGGAGAGAATGATCATTGGTTGGATTTTCTTGATGCATCCCACATGACAGTGATCTCACAGGAAGCAGATTGGAAAAACTTTTCTGTGAAGTCTTTTGAAAGATACAGATTCACTGCACAAGATCCAAATGGCAAAGAGGATATGCAAGATAATATTCCCTTCTCCCTTCCCTGTGATAGTGAGAATCACACATTTCAATACACTTGTCAATTAAGGACATTGTGAACCTGGTGGCAAACTGACAAATCCTGTCATTTCAGATTAAATGAGAATGAGGATGAGTATAGTGATGGAAATGTATTCAGATCACATATGACAACCAAATAGCAAATAGAGCAATTAGGTTCTAGACAAAAGTAAACCACCACCAATAACTGGTAGCAGTAGCAGCTAGCAAACCAACCAATCACTTTCTTGGGTCAGCACTTTGCACAAGGTGAAAAGGAATTTAGAACAAGTAGTAATGATTAAAGAAAGTCAAAATGGAATAGGAGGGTTTTTTGTTTTGTTTTTGTTATTATTCATTACAAAAATATTTCCCAAAGGTAATAAGATGCATTCCACATTTCAAGTGAGTATCAAATACAATGGGAAAGGGAGTGGAAACAATACCATGGTAGCTAATAAAACTCACTTCTAAGGATTAATAAGTTGTAATGATCAAGGGGTGATTGAATGGAGTCTATGAAGGAAATTCCTAGAGCATAGACCATGGTTTTATCCACAGCATTTGTGCTGGAGGCAGATGCTTCCTAAAGCTCCTCGAATGTGTTTCAGGGTAGGGGAAAGTGGTTTGCATCAGCCTTTCCCACCCCTCCTCCCCGCATGCCAGCCAACATCAGTTATAAGCTCTTTTGAGAAGGGGCCAACTTTTTGTCATACACATGTACAATCCTAACTCACAGACCTTCATCCCTGTCTCAGACCACTAGATGCTACTGTCATGGTAATCATCCTTCTTTCTGAGCTGTACCTGGGTGGAGCAAATAGCAACCTTTGTGATTCCCCATGGCACTGTGGCTGCAACTCTGAGGAGCACTTATGTGAGCCACATAAGGGAAGAAAAAAAAACAGGAGTACTTGTGGCACCTTAGAGACTAACAAATTTATTTGAGCATAAGCTTTCAGGAGCTCTTTTCTCCCTTCCATTTCCCCCTTCCCTCCCTTTCCCCCAAATAAGGTTCAAGTTACAATTTAGCAATAACATGTTCAGTCAGCAATTTTCAAACAGAAAGCTAAATAAGTAGCACAAAGCAAGAGCGATGGGTAGAGATAACCTGTATAAGATAAACTCTTAGCAGCATTTTTACCATCTACTGAGATTTCAGAATCTAATCGAGGAAGTCAAATAAGGAAGGAGTTGCAGTTATCAGAGTCCTAAAAGCATGTGACATCAGGCTATGTTAAAAATTTTAATAGCCTAGCAGTATTTCTTCCTTGTTAATTAAAGGGATGAACACTATTAACATGAGCTTTTTTTAATCACAAAACTAGGTCTCTTAAGACCCTCAGTACTCTTGGTTTTATTCGATCTGATTACTGCCAAAAAGACAGCTTTAAAGTCAAGAGCAGATTTTAATGAATTTGAGCCAAATTTTAACATTTCTGTATTAAAAAGCATTAATTGTTAATAAATTCTGTGACATCCACATTCACACTTGTGCTGAGGCACAGATCTGAATGTTGCAAGCATTTAACAGCAATAATTCACATTTTAGAGTCTTAAAAATTGACGCCAAAGGAATCATGCAAACCGCAAAGATGATGAGACTTGAACAAGCACCATATGCAACTCAATAACTACCTTGAACAAGGGCAAATGAATCTTAAATAAAAGCAAAAAAAACAAAACAAAAAACCAGGCATCAGTGGAATAAATAAGGAATAAAGTAATTAATGTCATGCCAGAGACACTCCGATATTTGAAATGATTGAAAGGACCTCTTGATCTAAAGTCTCAAGAGCTAATGACAGGTGTAATAAGAAACAATGCTCAAAGCAACCTGCTAAAGACCCTTGACAGACCTTCAGCACATTGAATGCTGCTAATGGGATTGAAGTCAGGCAGGCATTTCTTACAGTATTGTGCATATTGTAGTATGATTGCTATAGACATACTCTTGGAGCTGTTCCAACATGACCCTTATGAAAAGATAGTTATTTTAATAGTCTCCTAATATACTCAAAGGAAACTTAACAGTATTCTTCTTTTCACAAGGTAATCCTTGCACAAAAAAAAAAAAAAAGTCACTGAAGGCTCAGTTGGGAGACAGTGTTCATTAATAGGTTCTACCTTGGCTTGCGTAGAACAGTAATCACTGGCCTGTTTAAACAGACGGGGAATTTCCTTCAAGTCAGACAATTATTTTGCTTTGTCATATTAAAAAAAAAAAAGACCACCATATATTGAAGTAGCCAAGTAGAAAGAAAGACCTTCCTCCCTCCTCCGCCCCACAATAGGTTGTGGGTTGCACTTGAATGGTATTGTAGGAATTATATGTATGCATGCATATACTCTCAACACTTATGCACCAAGAAAGAGCAGCACACGCCAAAACCTCCACAAAATTTCTTTGTTGCTAATGTAAACTACTTTATAAACTTCTTACAACAAGAATGGTCCAACTCACAAAAGAGTGTGGGCACAGTCAAGACAAAGGCAAAATGTGACACGTGATTCTGGGAGAAAAGTGAAGAATTATTGAAATAAAGTAAACCACCAGTAAGGTAGTGGGAACAACTTTAGTATCGGAAGAAATGTGCTCCTCAATGTAAGAAAAAAGTTAAGTCTTTCAACTGATGTTTAAGAGTACTGGGACCATCTCTATCGAGCCTGGCCAAGCAGCGTCAGATGGCATCAGATTAAAGTTTCCATCTTTATAAGGGAGAATTTAAAAAAATCATAATGTTGCTGGGATAATATCACACAAAGCAGACACAGGCAGATTTTATAGATCCTCTCCCTCTCTAAATGCTGTGATTTTAGATACTACAAATAGGGTGTGTGGCAGGGGTGAGGTGCAGAAAGTTCTTCTCTTCTGAAACTTCTGAGGGAGGTGGGGGAGTTGGAAAGGCTTGCTGCACATTGCTGTATATGTGAGCTAGAACAGATCCCAAGATGACAATTCCATTTTATGGCCGTTTTCAAGGTGTCAAAAAAAATTAATTGTGTCTTGGAAAGGTTTTATTTTCCTTCTAATGAACAAGGAATTGTGTTGAAGAGTAGGTTTTTGATTCAGGAAGAGATGTTGATATGCCTAATAGTATGTGAGAGTCTGACCTGGAATTTAGGGTACTTGTCTGCAGGGCCACCCAGAGGATTCAGGGGGCCTGGGGCAAAGCAATTTTGGGGGCCCCTTCCATAAAAAAAGTTGCAATATTATAGAATACTATATTATCATGGGGGCCGCTGCGGGGCCTGAGACAAATTGCCCCACTGCCCCCTCCCCCCCGGGCGGCCCTGTTTGTCTGGTATATGCTCTACTGTCTAGATTGCTCTAAAGTTAGCCTTCTACCACCTACATTCAGTAATGTAGGGTTTCTCATCTTCCCTACTGCAGAACATAGTATTTTTAATCGATTTCTTGATTAGGTGTTTTGAGCCATGATCACTACCACTTACTGCAGACCTTCTCTCTTGACTGGGTACAAGGATACATATTAATTTATGCAGCTCAGTTCCCTCCTTTTTTGCTGATCTTAGTCTTTCTATTTTCTTTTACTACCAAAGGAAACATAGGGCCCTATGCTACTTTGGATTTAAAGAGATAAGGGAACCGGATCATGGGGTGGCAATGGAGGGTAGAAGCATTTTTTAAAGGAAATTGCTTCCGAATGATTTTCTCCCTTTTTAATCTTCATTGCTTATAATACCATCTGACACACTTGGGGAAAAAATCAATTTCCCTACCCATTGTGTCCTTTTGCTGTTTGTACTTAATATAATATGAACATAATTCTCATGGCTTTCTTTTTTCTGTCCTAATATATTGCCAGTATCAGTTGGAGAAAGAGAAGAATGCTCACAAGAGCTCTTAAAACATTATTTGCATGGTGCAAGAGTAACAGTTTTATTTACAATGGATAGTTTAGTAGGCAAGAAATTACTATATTATGTTTAGGCTGAATGAGGTTTGTGATCAGAGAGGTTACTTTAGAAGCCAAAGCAGAAATGAACAATATCCAATATGTAGTGTACATAAGACATTTGGGTTTTTTTCCAGGGAAGGTGGCCAATTTAAACACAATTAATCAGGACTTATGCTTAATTAAGTTCAAGTGGTTCAATGCAGGATACAATAATTTCTGGACTGTTGTCTGTATATCAAGTTTTGTTCAAGAAATAAAATAGAGAAGTTACAGAAGGGAAAACATTTGTTAATATGGAAAATGCAGTCAGAAAGGAAAAGGTTAATCCATAAATAATACAAATACTTCAGACTGATCCTGAAAGGTAATTGCTGAACACCTTCAATTCCCATTTAATCCAATGGGGGTTGAGGGCATGCTCTGCACCTCATAGGATCAGGCCCCTATGCACAAACTCATTTAACTACAATTGTTGTAATTGCAATAAAACCATGCTCATGGTTCAGAGCCAGCTAATTATGATATTGTCTTGTAAGTGTGAGCAATAAAATATTCATTTCAAAACTCAAGGCAATGACTTGAACAGTTGTGCAAGGAGTTTTTTTAGCGCACACACATAAATTATTCTGTTATAAAGATACCAAAATTAAACCAGCACCTCGTTTGTTAGTTCTGTTAGGCAGCCCACCTCCCTTTAGAGCTAGTGTAAGTTTCATTCACCACAGGAGTACCTTCTCCTGGCCAGATGTGGCATAGTAGCTTTCTTCCTGTACTGTGCCCCCTGCCAATGGTCACTTCACTGCTGCAGGGGCTTCTCTTCCCATAATTCACAGTGCTCCCTCTTTGAAACTCCATCTTCTGGCTAGGTCTCTATATAGACCTCCCTTTAGCGTATCAACATCTCACCAGACCAGCTGGCACCTCCAACGATCCTGCACCATTTCCCAGTGGCTAGTAGAGGGAACCCAGGCCCTCCCTGCACACTGAGTTGCAGCCCAGAGGCCCTATAATCAGTAGCTGTGGTCCACACAGTCCCCCCCTTGCTGCTGTTTCCCTGGGATTATTCCTACTTTGCCATCTCAGGCATTCTTTCCCCACAATCCCTCTGATATTGCCCCTTCTTCTAGAGCTAAGACCCCAGTGCTTATTCTCCTACCAGTTCTCCCCTCCACCTCTCTACTCCCAGCAAGTGACTACAAACTCTCTCCCTAGAGTTTCCTGATGTTACAAATGTCCTTTCTTTATAATCCTTGCCCAGCTTCTCCCCCAACTGGACTTCATCAGCAATTAGTAATTATAAATCCATTGGCTTCCCATCGGGTACAACTTTTAAAGTTAATTGGCCCCTTCTACCAGTTCCAAAGGGATTAACACTCCATCACATCTAGACTCAGAAATTACTACATACTCACAAAGGGCCTTATCCTAAGGCCATTGAAGTCAATGAGAACCTATCAATCAGGCCCCATATGCAAAGAGTATTAAAAACAGATCTGTGTTCTTCTTTGCTGAATGCTAGAGATGGGAGAAAGGAATTGGGCACAAAGAGTCCTGTACTCATGGTGGAACGTAGTAGATCTTCTACAGCAGACTCCTCCTCTCCTTCACTACCCCATCACCTGCAGATGTCTGCTTGCACAAACACTACACGTTTGGAGCTCTATAGGTTTGAGGGGACATGTAAGGTTGGTGAAGCAGAATTCTGGTTAATTTCTATCCAGAAATTAAACTGTAACGTTAATTCTCCCTTTTGGGGCTTCTACCTCCCTCAGGCAGGAGGCTGGTGTGATGCTTCAGTGGGAAAAGCACAAGCAGCATGGCTTCTGAGTGAGCTGTACTGCCACATGGGCTGGATGCAGAGCCAGAGAAGTATCATGAAAGGAATTGCCTTTCTGCACAGATTCTTGGGGGAAGAACCCAGGTTTTTTCATGAGCTCTTCGATACCTCATATCTTGAAGGCCACATCCAGTCCTATCCCACACATATAGAGGAATGCCTCTGCCCCAGGAGAAAGCATGAAGCTCCAACAGTTGTAACTGAGTTTTCACTATACTGTTTTACCTCCCATTTTGTGGAACCTTTGCTGACAGGAAATTGGAATGTCACTTTTTCTAGTCTGGCTAGCACAGTCTATGGATATTGTAAAAATTGTTTTATCCTTGTCTTGTCCAGGAGTGAACTGACATTTCTTGATCTGCCTTTTTGGCATTCCTCAGGGTGGTTTTCTGGTGCCATAGAGCTTTCAGGACTGGAAAATGGCATCTGGTGTGCTTTCTTTTCACTTGTTTGAAGCTCTAAAGCATGTTCAAATAAACTATTTTAGACTCTCCCTTGGGGCATTTAAAAATTAAGTTAAAATACAACAATCCAGCAGCAATTTGCACCAACTCACAACCAGTGAAGTGGGACAGTGATTTTTTGGCAGCTTTATAGCAGGTTTACAGTTCTTTCAGGGAGTTGAGCAAATGCAGAAGGAAAAGCAAACAACAGATGCAACGGCCTGAACTAATATAACAATGTGATGAAATGAGCCAACAATATGCAGTGGCAAAAACAGTTAGCATTTTCCAACTTGTTACCCTAGTGACCAAGTAGTGAAACACTATAGCTTAGTCCTGTGACTCGCAGTTGGGAAAACAAGCTCCATAGTTGCATAAGATTCTGATAAGGAATTCTGAGGCAAAGCAGTATGGGTAAGGTTTCAATCTCTGGAAGCCTTTGAATACTGTTTAAGACAGAACAGACAATCCTGGGTTTGATGAATTTCATTTCTGTATAAACCAACAGTTCTATCAATATAATTTAGCACATCCAGAAACTGAGGGTATTAGCATGACAGTGCAGTACATCTAACCTAAGGGGAAAATACCACTTCACATCCACACAGTAGATAACCCTGATAACCTTCTCTCCCTACCTATACAGATCTCTTCACATCAATGCAATGTCTGCATATGTAGTGACAGAAAGATATCAGAGTCCAGATCTACACTGAAGATCTGAATTATGCCTGAAGATTTTGCCATTGGCTGGTTGCTTTTTAAAATAGATTTAAGATAATTTTAGATTAAAAACAGAGCTGGACTGCATAATGTAAAGCAAATATGAATTTAGCTTCTTTCTGCTTGCAGAATATTGCGAGCAGATCATAATCTCCTCAAATTTATTTGAATTTAATCATTTTTATTTTTTTATTCTATACATTGCCCTTGAACAGTTCACAGTGAGTATTCAATATTAGGAATTTGAGCTGTCCTAGGTAGTTATTGTTGGTCGTACTGTATTGTTGCTCTCCCCGATAGGCTGACCATAACTGTTATTGCTCCTGATCTTGCAAGTTGATGAGCGCCCTCAACAGCCATTGCACCTTAGGTACATACTCTGGAAGTGGATCTGTGGGATCTCTTAGGGGAAGGAAGTCGTTTAGAGAGAGGCTGAGGGACGACTGAGGGCTTTCAGTTTTAAATCTTTCCCTTTCTGTACTATGCAGGCTTTGCCAGAGATGACATCCCTAGAGAAAGTTAGGCTGCTGTAAGAGTCACTGACTACAGAGCTTAAAGTTAATTTAATTTTGTCACTTTCAAACAAAGTAATTGTACAGGCATAGTTCCAGTGATGAAGGGTGAGTTCAGATCCTTGTTAGTTCATGTTATTGCCTCTGGGCCAGGCCTCCGGATTTTTTGAGAATGCTATCCTCTTGCTGTTTTAAGCACCATGCTACCCTATATAAAATAAAGAGGCAGAGTCCACCACCTGAACTCTTCTAGGGAAAATGGTGACCTGGCCACTGGTTTCCTCTTACTTACTCCATGTCCAAGGGAGTTGTTATTAGGTCTTTCTCCCTTCCTGGCTCTCCATACTGGTGTTTGAGTGGAAGAAGAGTGGGTTGGGGAGAGTGTTGGGGAGAACAAATGTTCTCCTACCGAGTTCTACACTTTGTGCATGTACACACAGCCCCACCACTACTACCCACATGCATAATGCCAGCAAGCTAGAGATACTGAGTAGGTAAACTCAGAGCATTCCCTGTCTAGACATTGGCCCAGTACCCTCAGATGCCTGTGTCTTGGCCTCATCCCAGCACAGTAGAGATAACCTCACTATAACCCTCCATACCTCATAAAGGCTTATGATTAGTATTATCCTCAGTCCAGGGCAATAAAATAATTAAACGAGTGTGCTCAGATGGTTGGATCCTGACATCAGCCCTGCAAGAGAGAAATGCTGAGCTAAGAACTTCAAAGAAGCTTATCCTTTCACATTATTCCAGCAAGGCAGAGATACATAGCTGTTAACCTCACAAAGCTCTGTACTTTGGCACCATCCCAGACAGCTAAAGGTGTTGAGCCATGGACCTCACCAAGATCTATAGTCTGACATCAGCAATGAAAACTATAGATGCTATATGATAGACCTCACAAAAATCTGTGCCTTAACATTATCTCATCAAGTTAGAGGTATGATCCAAAACACCTCATACTGGCCTGTGTCCTAGCATTAACTAATGATGCTGAACAGGCATCAAAATAGAGTGGAGCCAGTGGGAGAACAGCAACACTTCTTCTGCTAAAAATAAACATAAGAACGCCCATACTGGGTCAGAGAAAAGGTCCAGCTAGCTCAGTATCCTGTCTTCCAACACTAGCCAATTCCAAGAGCTTCAGAGAGAATGAACAGAACAGGTATTCCCCCAAGTGATCCATCCCCTGTCGCCCATTCCCAGCTTCTGGCAAACATAGGCTAGGGTCAACATCCCTACCCATTCCAGCTAATAACCTTTGATGGATCTATCTTCCATTAATTTATCTAGTTCTTTTTTGAACCCTGTTACAACTTCACAACAACACAACATAAAGGGAGCGTTCCTCTTCCTTTGCCTCTCTTATCTGTGCTTAGAGATGCTCAGCTTTTGTGGATCTCCACCTCTTCCCATCTTCACAGGCTGGGGAAATGAGAACATGCTGGAAGTATAATAGTCAGAGCTGGGAATTCCCTATCTGCCTCTTGCTTCATGCAAGAAACAGAGTGGCTCAGTCAAGAACTTCTCCTTACCTTCCTCTCCTTAGCAATGTGTATATGGAGAGAGGCTTAGGAAAGATGGATGGGAACACAAGTTGGTCCCCAGGCACAGAGCAGTTTAGACTGAGATGACACAAGCACAGATCATGTTTTCAGTATTTTTAAGTTTATAGTGTACAAGAGCAAGTGTCTTTTATTAGAAAAATACATGCATGTATGCTCCTGGAATAGATCAAGTTATATAAATTAGTTTTTGTTAATATCTAGTAGTAATTTGGAATTTTTGCATTATTGTTTGTATTTCTGTGAATAGACATTAATTTTGTACTTAGATAAATGGGAGCTGCCCCTTTAAAAATAGGATTGGGGCATTCAAAGTTATGGCTGCCAGGTGACCAGTTTTTGACTAAAAAGTCCGGTTAAGGGCATCTGCACAGTCTCCAGTCAGAAGTATTGACTGGACACTAAAAGTCCAGTTACTGCAGTTCTGTTATCTCACATCCCAGCCAGCCCAAGGCTTCTTTAATCCCTGAGCATTGTCCCCAGAGCTGGGGAGGGGCAGAGCTGGAAATGCCCCAGGTGCTAGTCCTGGCCAGGGACACTTCCTCTTCCCCTGCAAGGACTGGGGTAGAGCCACCTCTGAGAACCTCCCACAGCTGCAGGAAGCGCTCCCCCATTTCCTGCCCCCATCACTCCCTGCCTCGGAGCCACTGCTGGATGGCGCAGGAGAGACATTGTTCTCTTCAGTCTCCCTCTTCTCTTTATGGTGAGTTGAGACTTCAGTTGTGGGGGTTCAGGTGAATGGCAAAGGTACCAGCTCCTTGTGTGCTGGAAAGCCCCCCTAGCTGGTCCCAGCAGCTCAGCCTTGTTTTGCTTTGCTGGCGGGGAGTGGGATTGCTAAAGGAAGCCCCTGTGCTTTCTATCAGAAGCCATTCTATCAAAGTGGCACTTCAGGGCAGGATCTTATGGATAATGTAGGACTAGAGCCCAGTGTTTGGATTCTGCCTTGGAAAGCAAGTGCTGCAACAACTGGAAGGATTTGTTTGCTCTGAAGTATATACCAACAATGACAAATCAAAGCCAGTTTCCCTTCTCCCCTGGTCCCACTTATCCATCCCATTTGTAATTGTATCTTGCTAGTATCTCCTTTGCTACTGGCAAGTCTGCATTGTGCCTGTTTGATAGTGTATATGCTGGTTAAGCATTGGGTGCAGAAAATGTTGACCATAGCTGTAGTGTCTGGTTTTGAGAAATTGTAAAGTTAGCAACCCTTATCAGAGTGATCCCTTGCAGGGGCCTGTGAGCAGTGTGTGTGTTGCTGTCTTGAAAGATCTTCATGCAGCATCAGAACTCTAATAATAGATGTAAGCAGGGTCTGAATGAATGCTTCTCTGGCAGATAGCTGGGAGGGGGAGAGACGCTGGGTGTGGTTATGTAAATACAGTTTGCGCCTGCTTTGCTTAGATTTGCTTAGATCTTCAGCAGATGGTGCAGTGTTTTGCTCTTTGTAATCAACGTGGCTGGTGTTGGGTCACAAATCATGTTAGTACTGAATGCAGGAGTAGTGAAATGCTGGTATCAATGTTGTGATTATTGTGGGAATGCAGGGAATGCTGTGCTTAACCTATTCCCAATGGGGGGGCCACCCTTAGCAGAGAGGACCACATTGAGCCAGGGGCTCAATTGCCAAAGCCCTGTGAAAGTAAGAGTGGTGGGGACAGGAGTCCTGGTCAGGAGACTGCACAAACTCCCTCTCCTCCCTGTTCCCCCAGAGGTCCTCTCTAGACTGGATTAACTTGTTCCTCCCTACTGTTCAAAGAATAGATATAAATAGGCTTCAGTAGGAGCCTCTTTTGTTATTTTAATTATTCAATCATAACTGAAACCAGTTGTGGTAGGATTGTATTTCTGCCCTGCCAGCTAAGAGTTAAAATCACTGAGAGCTGAAATCACTTGAGATGGGGCAGTGTTTCTGCCCAGCCTGCAAAAGAGTTGAAAATCACTGACAGACTGATGTGCAGAGGTCACAGCAGAGAGGCAGAAGGTGACTGACAGTCAACTGGCAAATGAGCGACCAGTAGGGCGGCAACGAACAGGGGTGATGAGCAGCCAGCAGGTCGGCGGCAGACAGGCGCGATGAGTGGCGAGGAGGGTGGCAGCAGAGAGGCGCAATAAGTGGCCAGCAAGGCGGCAGTGGAGAGGCACGATGAGCGGCCTGCAGTGTGGCTGGTGGAGGAGCACAGAGCGAGTAATATGGTGGCTGGTGAGTGGCCAGCGGAGCGAGTAATATGCCTCTTTACCCTCCACCCTGGGTGGGAGGTGAACTCTGTAGATGCACCTCTGAACTCTGGGTCTGCAGTGATCAAGAACAGCAACTGTAAGTGGGATGTAGAGAAAAACCTTGAAAAGGCATATGAAAGGGACTTTTGGGTTGCTGGACTTAAGATCCTGAGGGGAAAAGGGCACTGCCCATCCTACTTGGGGGTGGGTCTTATACACTTATGGTTCATGTTTATGAACCCTGTTAGTGGTGTTTTCCCAAATTAATGCCGAGTTATTTCCCTCCTTTTATTAAAAGTTTATTTTCTATACTCGGACCCTCTGCTTCTGAGAGGGGAAGTATTGCCTCTGAGGCACCCACGGGTGATGTGTAATTTTTCCAGGTTACTGGGTAGGGGCTCGAGCCAGTTCTGTGTTGTATCGATGGAAAGGAAGCCCTAGATATTAAACCCGGCCCTGGTTGCTGCTGGATCCACCTGGCAGAAGGGTTACATAATAATAATAGTTACCCTTCAAAAATGAAACCCTTATCACTGACAGTTTAACAAATCCCTGATATAGATTGATACACCCATCCTATCAAATACTCTTACATTGTATTTGAAATACTAGTATGGTCAACATTTTTGAATTTAGGTACTCAAACATAGGCACTTAAACGAACTGATAATGAGGTACTAACCATCGAGAAGCACAGGAGGGTAGAAACATTTTTTTTTAAAACATACTTAGTACTTTCCACTCATCTTTGTTGTTTGAGGATATGTGAGCTAATTGCTAACCACCTCCCCTCTCAGCCACCTCTAGCAACCCAAAAATGACCTAAGGGAGGGGTTCCACTATTCACTGTGTACACAATACATTGTTGCTCAATATTTTGTTGTTTTTATTCTATGACGGGTTTCAGGTTGATGTCTGCCTGTACCTTAAATATTTCTGATAGCGCCTGTCACCAGATATTGGGTACAGTATCTGAACACCACAAGGCTATAAAGAAAGCAGAAAACCTGCCTTTCTTGTTCCACACAAAACAACAAAAAACGCTGTTCCCATATATCTCATGATGCATTTTTATTGCTGCCATCATGGTCCATATGCCCATTGGGCTGTTTTATTGGAACGATGTGGCTTGCATTTCAGCCTGAACTCACTCAGACTCAGGGTCAGTTTGATGGCTTGTCCTATGCTGTGTGCTAATGCACAGGAAGCCAGAGTGTGAATCTACAGCACACTAGTTTGCCACACATTAACTGGCCAGTTGAACTCTGCTACTGCTCACTCAAAGTGAGCTTTGACATAGTGTGCTGTAGATTCACTTACACACTTCCCTGTGCATTAACTTGCCATGTAGACAAGCCCTGATTCCCTCTGCCAAGTGGTTACATAGTTGGGAAATCCCAATACTCTAACCTGGTTCTTTCCATCTGTATTGTCCCAGTGACTTGGAAGGCAGAAGGTGAAGCAGTGTCTGAAATAACTAATACAGTGCTTTGTAGTTTACAAACAGGACTTCAAATCTGGATCTGAAGCAAATAGGGAGCTCATTTACTTCTATGGAGCTAATCAACTAAGTCAATGAGTCTTTCTATCGACTTCAGTGGGCTTGGATGTGGCCACAAGAATTTAAAAAAAGATGGTGCAAGGCTGGCCATATTTTTCACTTGATTTCCCATTCCCCATGAAACTAACTAGAATGTTTTCATTTATATATATATAGCAGTACACAGTCTGCAAAGGGAAGCATGTCAAATACACACTAGTTAATGAGGAAAAATTTGAACCAGAAACGAGTTTTAGATGTTGATCTTAAACTCAAAACAAGAACATTTTTTTTCAAAATACAGGTTTCATATCAGTTGCTTAGGAACCCTAAGAACTACAGAACTACAAGCTGGAAAATGATAGTGTCATACGTTGGGTAAAATGTTTTTATGTCTTTAATACGATGGCCTAATAACATCTCATTGTGTATATGGTACATGCAGTACATTCTGTTTTGCAATGTGTTCTTTGAGAAGCATTTATATCATATTTCTTACTAGCCAGATAATTGATTCATACTGACCATGTCCTTTCAATATGCCGTCGGTATCTAGCAGAAAATTACTCCTCTAGTGTATCCTAACTTCAGGAAGCATGTGTGAATGTGCCTTCCAACTCCGGTTGCTATGGATGCTTACAGCCTCATCTTATTCCATGTGAAAGGCTGGAGAATGGTAAAAAGCTAGTAGTCAAGAGCTACAAATTTGAAATTTTTGAGGAGGGGAAGCAGAGCAAAGAAGAATTCACATTTGCTATGAAACTACAGTATAATTTACCCTTATAAAGATGTAGTGCAATATATTGGGGGGAAATATTTTGCATCCGAGTCTTTCAGCAGTTTTGTAAAAGTTGAAAAGCAATTTTTGTGAAATATATTGAGCTGCTGTGGAAGTAATTGAGAAAAATCATTTTCATCATCATATCTACACTTCAGAGAAAACATTAAAAAGTACTTTTAAAAAAATTGCATTGATTTATTTCCACTTTAGCTACACATGCAAGAGAAATTTAAGATCATAAAACCATACATTGTACAACTTTATCAGTCTAATCCACTCTCGTTCACTCTGCTCACACCAACGAAGGTAAAAAAAAATGCTCCATCTAAATTCCATTGTCTTATTTCATTTAAAATACAGATGGAAGGAACATTTAACATTTCAGCATTATGCTTGTATTTCTTTCTGATGAAGACTGAATAACAAACCTTCCCCCCCCACACTCCATTTGTGTATAAAAAGGAAACAAATCAATGCAACATGGAGATTTTTGAATCAGTAGTTTAAAATCAGAGAGGTACAATTTCTAACAACCGTATGCCACCAAAATATTCTCTTCTATCTGTGTATAACTATCAAATAAAACAACAAGATTTAAACAGATGTAAAATAAATAAATATTTTAAATGATCCTGAAAAATGTCAAGATACAACAGAAAAATATTAAAGGGATACCATACATTTTGTTATACTGCTACATTTTTGTTTATCACCTTTCATTGTTTATAATACCTTCTATTCTTCAAAAGAACTTTGGATTCCCTCACTAGTGATGTCTCTCTTTCCATTTGTCAAACACCTATTTATTTATTTTTTTGTTTGGTATAGAATAAAAACTAACATAGTTTCTTTCATCTGTTGACTTTCCTGTTGTTATAAGCATCCAAGATTTCATCAGTTATGTAAGCCCAGGACAGCTCCTTAGTTACCTTGGGTTCCCTCTGCTAGCTGGCTGCCATTGCAGAAGAGAAATAACATTGCACTGACATCTCTCTAACCCTGTCTACTTCTTAAAAATGTCTTGGCAACACAGCTCTATTGGGGAGCTATTACAATTAACATCAGCTGAAGATCTGCCCCATGGACTTCAGAAGCCAGTCCCCCTCAACTTTCAGTACAACTTCTTAAATTTGTTACACTTTCCTTTCCATACTATATGCAAACAATGTATCTCTCAAAGAAATAAGTGGTGTTTAAATCATACTCTTTTATATGCCTTTTCTTTGATTTTATTTTCCCCTCAAAAACATAACAATCTTTTAGGTAGAACATCACTATCAGCATATCATCATTACAGCACAGTTCCAAATACAGAAAAAGCTTTATAATCTGGCATTTTGAGGGGTTGTGGGGTGCCGGTTAATCAAAAATACCAGTTAACTAAGAGTTATACTTACCAATGGAATATCAGTTTTCAAAAAATTAGAATACAATAAAATGAATAAAGTATAACATAGTATGCAGGTACTCACCAATCCAGTAGCAATCCTACACTGCACAGAGATTGGCTTCTTGAATTGGGTATACTGGTAATGTTTTCTATACAGTAGATTGTCTTATGACACTACAGGCAGGTCGACACTACCTGCCTGAATCGGCGGGTAGAAATCGATCTCTCGGGTATCGAATTATCGTGTCTCGTCGGGACATGACAATCGATCCCCGAATCGACGCTTCTACTCCACCAGCGGAGGTAGGAGTAAGCGCCGTCGACAGGGGAGCCGCGGAGGTCAATTTGCCGCCGTCCTCACAGCGGGGTAGGTTGGCTCCGATATGTCGAATTCAGCTACGCTATTCGCGTGGCTGAATTTGCGTATCTTAAATCGACCCTTCCCCCCCCCCCCCCCCGTAGTGAGGACATAGCCTACGTATCACTATGGGCAGCACGTAGCATACACCCATATCAGTAAAAATACACTTAACACTAAAATGATACTGAACATAATTTAATCTTTCTTTGATGATTCAGAAGGCACTTCAGGATCTTGAAGTGCATCAGGGTCATCATCATCAACATCAATTATCATTGTAGATGTAGAAGGTGTAGGAGATTGTGCTGAATCTGTAATGATCCTATGACACACCCTGGAAACTGTTTTTTTTTTTTAATAAATCCCTGATATCAGCTTTCTTACTTGCTTCTGCCTCTTTTGCATAAAAGCAGAGTGCAGAATGTGCAATTGCAGAACCTCCTGGGCAATATACTAGTCCTGGTTACTAGATTGAAGATTTGTATTGGGAGATATCAGAAATGCTGGTTAATAGAGCTTTCCGGTTGATAAAGTGCAGGATAACAGCTTTTCCTGTACTTCAATATAGTTCATCTTTTGGAAGCCAAGGCAGGAGACAGACATGTTTTATGTAACTGAGTTAAGGAAGAGAAGCAATCCACAGATACATAATAAAAGGGCAGCCAGTCCCTGATTCAGGAAACCATTAAGCATGTGCTTAAGTCCTTGCCTATTGAAATAAATATTGTTTAAGTATATGCAAGATACATTGACTTCAATGGAACTTAAATACGTGCTTAACTTTAAACCACATGCTTAAGTATTCGCCTGATTGGGGCCACTGGTAGAATGGTTTCACTTACCTTGCCCGGAGAAAAAGGAAAGAAATACTAAAGTCCTAAATCTCATGCAAGCTTTGTATTGAGGGGAATTACCAATTTAACAAAAGTGTCAGAGGAGGAAGCAAAGAAAAGCCTGAATAGAGAACCAATGTCAGTCTCTCTTTTGATCAAAAGGACATCAGCAATGCATTCTGCTGTTTATACAGAAAAAAAGTTTTAGCCAAAAAAAAAAAAAAAAAAGGTGTATACAAACATGGAAACATCTGTGCTAGGAAGCCACTTGAAAAATTACTGTGCTATAATGTGAAAAGGAAACATCTGGTTAATGCTCAGCAGACTCTTAGCAACACAAGAAGAGGGATTTTAAAGTAATACTGCAAAATATGTATACATGTTGCATATTTTATTATAGAAAGTTTCAATATATTTCTAATATTCTAATGTCATTTCTTATTTGAAATATTGTTATTTTTAAGGGAACTTTACCCTAGAATGCTTTGAGAGGACATAAAATATCTGGTGTAACGCTCTGTGTGCTTACATTGTTACAAACATTAGGAAAGTAATTACTGCAAATGAACATATGTCATTTTTTAAAATGAGCGTTACTCAGTTTATGAACACTGATAAATGCTATTTAATTAACAGATAGTAAACATTAATGTTGTTCCATTTATTTTAGTAGTCACAATCATTTAATCCATAGTAAGTGTAGAGTATATTCTGATTATGATTTTAAAATCACATTCACTTTCCAGTGTGTTTATAAATAATTTATAAGCCTATTACAGACATAAATGTCAGTTAGTAAGCAGATAATAACAGTATAATATATCTTGTTGTTTAATTAATATATTATTTATACATGTTTGGGGGAATGCGTTATAGTGATAGGTTAATAAGAAACTATAGCTATAACACTGGTGTACAATTTTTGAGAAGTCGTCTGCTTCAGAGATAAAATGTGCTATTTATTATGTATTTTGATGTGCTGAATTCAAATATGACAATTAAAACAACTGTTTGGCTACTGTTTCTAAGATATTTAAGTTTTTACATTTTATGTCTATGTCTATTGTGTAGATAGTAGAGTTTTAATCATAAATTGTAAAGCTAGGTCTTTTCATGTGTTTATGGTTGCTTTACATGATATTTCACCTGTCCTGTTTATGTAACACTTTAAAAATCAGCAAAAGGGTTATATAAATAAAATGTATTATGAAACAAAAGGCAAAAAACTATTATGTACATAGTTTAGTCCTATTCAGTGTCTACTCGACGCTTCTTGGCTTGTCTCTTGTATTCATTAAATGGAGCATCTCTTGTCACTGTTCAGCAATAGTCTGCAAGCATTGATGGGCTCCATTTGCCCTGATAGCGTTTCTCCATTGTTGCAATCTCCTGGTGAAATTGCTCACCGTGCTCGTCGCTCACTGCTCCGCAGTTCGGTGGAAAAAAATCTAGATGAGAGTGCAAAAAATGCATCTTTAGTGACATGTTACCACCAAGGCTTTTGTATGCCTTGAGGAGGTTTTCCACCAACAAGCTGTAGTTGTCTGCCTTGTTGTTTCCGAGAAAATTTATTGCCACTAACTGGAAAGCTTTCCATGCAGATAACACATAAGTGGATTTATCTTTTACTATTACCGCCAATATAGCTTAGTGTTTGGATGAAATCAGCTCATGGATGAAGAACAGCTGGCTGAAACTGAACCTGAGAAAGAAAGAAGTGACATTGGTGGACAGAAGAAAGCACTTTGAGGAATCTACAGCCACAATGCAGTATCCTTGGATTGAATGTGCACAGCCACAGTTGGTCAATTCAGTCCATAGTTTAGGAGTGCTTCTCAATTCCTTGCTGATGCTAAACTTGCACATAGCAGCATCTGTAATTATCACTTTCTGTCATCTCCAGTTAGCTAGGAGACTTTGCCTGATGGACAACAATCAGGCTTTGGCTGTAAACATCTACATCAATCTCCTATCTGGACTAAAACAACACAATATACCTGGGTAGTAAATCATCAGTCAAAACTCTGCAGCAACATGGGTTATTGCAAGCACATCAAACCTGTCCTCCACTCTCTGCACTGACTTCACATAGACTATAGTGTTCATCCTTTCTAAGTCATTCAGTGACCTAGGCCCAGCATATCTAAAAGATCAACTAAACCTCTGGGATGAAGACCATCATAGGCGCCAACTTTGTGGGTGCTCCAGGGCTGGAGCACCCATGGAGAAAAATTAGCAGGTGCTTAGCACCCATCACCAGTCAAGCTCCCGCCCACCCCCCAGTGCCTCTCCCCCACCGGCAGCCCTGCTGATTACTCCTTCCCCACCCTCCCAGCGCCTCCCGCCTGCCACAGACAGCTGTTTCATGGTGTGCAGGTCAGCTCCGGGAGGGAGGGGATGGGGCACACTCAGGGGGAGGGGAAGGAAAAAGGCAGGGAAGAGGCAGGGCAGGGGCTTAGGGAGAGGGATTGAGTGGAGGCGGAGCCTGGACAGGGCAGGCGAGCACCCCCCAGGTAGAGGGGAAATCAGAGCCTATGAAGACCCTGGTCAACAACTCCACTCTCCAGGCACAATGGAGTTTTCCATAGTAAAGGTAAAGTTCATCTGTGCAAGAGAGAGAGCTTTCTTAAGGATAAGTCCCATATTCTGGAACAAAATCCCATAGAAACTAAGGACTAGAGCTGACTGGGAATTTTTTGATTAAGTGTTTTTTCAGTCAGAAAATGCCAATGATCAAAACCAAACTTTTTTGTGAAAACATATCAGTTTCAATTAAACTTTCATAGGGAAGTTTTGTCTGGTCCTGGATGGAATAACTGGTCAAAGCCAAAGAAAGATAGATCCCACCATAACCCCAAAATAGCCAATTGTCTGGTGGTTAGAGCACTCAGTTGGGATAGGAGAGAGGCTTGATTCAGAGCAGGAACTTGAACCTAGATCTCCCCCTAACTCCTGGGCTTTTGGCTATTCAGGGGTTTATGTCTCACACATCTATTCATGCATGTTTTTGAAAGGTCTCATTTTTATTCTACAAAACCGAATTCTGAAGCCTTGAAGTTTTTCACAAAATTGAATTCATACTAAGGACCATCACAGACCTCACTGCCTTCCATGCGAAGTGCATGCTGCACTTCTTCAACCTAGTTTTCGCTGACAAACACTTAAAAACATGTACATATAAAAACATTTTTAAATGAATAACAAAAAGAACCCTACCAAAATAAAACATTAGGATGAGGGAAAGAATGATCCACATATGACAGACATTAGTCACATTACATAAGACACTATAGAACAGTGCTCCGGTGCTCAGATACCTTGGTTATAAGAAACTGTTCAAAACAGAGTAAGAGCTAGATTAAGCAATCCCTAGTAGAACACAAGCAAGTTAAGGATGAGATTCTGGCATATTTACTCATAATGGCATAAATTATTGAGTCGGGTACTCTCAAACTAAAGGTAACAGAATCTGAACCAAAGGGGGAATGTCACTGAGGCACATGTTACTGAGGCACATTTGAGCAGATTAAATGGAAGAAGAAAGTGCATATTTTGTTTAAAAGAAATGTTTATAGATCATTTACATGAGACATAAAAGAAAAATAGCTTTGCATTACGTTCATAAGTATCACACCTTTTGATTGATTAATTTTATACCTTCACACCTTTGAATGATTCATTTATTATACTTCTGTAGCATACAGCCATTGAGAAGATGTCTGTTATCACCACACACTTAATGATATGGGATCTTTTTTGAGCAGTGCACAAATAAAAATACCACTGTAAAAAAAATGGTCAAAAATTTTAGGCTGCTACTCTGCCTGTTACTCTGAGTTTCCCTCCAGTTACTTTATCTACTTTGGTTAGTGCCCATCCTGTGTTGCGCCATCTCAGACAGTTGTCCAAAAGTAAAGTGTAATTTATGAGATCATATGTTCCGGTTTCAGAGTAGCAGCCGTGTTAGTCTGTATCCGCAAAAAGAACAGGAGTACTTGTGGCACCTTAGAGACTAACAAATTTATTAGAGCATAAGCGGCTGTAGTCCACGAAAGCTTATGCTCTAATAAATTTGTTAGTCTCTAAGGTGCCACAAGTACTCCTGTTCTTTTTATGTTCCAATTGTACCACATGTACTCTATGCTCACTAAAACAATTTGCTTAAAAGAAATGTGGTTATCACATATTATTTGCTTTCCCTTTCATTCTCCTCATGTGTCACATGACCCTTCACAACAACACTTGGCAATATCCAGCCCTGCACTCTGTATTTGACACAGCAGCAGTATCACGGCCTTGTCACTGAGTCTAAGGCTTGATCTTTATTTAGGTCAGAGCTTATTTGTCAATATAACTCAAACATGTAATTACTCCACATGTATGTATAGAAACACAATATGAGATACTCATAAGTCTATCAGTGGTTTTTTTTTTTTTTGTCAACCCATGTACAATTGATTAAACACCTGATCTCCCATCCAAGTCCAACAAATCCCTTTGATGTTCCCACCCCTAACATCATGTCTTTTTTTGGCCTTACACCTAGACGTACACACACACACATACATATATTTCTATACATATATGAATCTGTCTATCTATATTAGGGCTGTTGATTAATCACACTTAACTCACGCCATTAACTCAAAAACATTAATTGTGATTGTTCAGTTTTAATCACGCTGCTAAACAATAGAATACCAATTGAAATGTAGTAAATATTTTTGGATGTTTTTCTACATTTTCAAATATATTGGTTTCAATTACAACACAGAATACAAAGTGTACAGTGAATAATACTTTGTATTATTTTTATTCCAAATATTTGCACTGTAAAAGCGATAAAATAAATAGTATTTTTCAATTCACCTCATACAACTCTTGTAGTGCGATCCTTTATGGTGAAAGTGAAATTTACAAATGTAATTTTTTTTTTTTGTTACATAACTGCATTCAAAAACAAAACACTATAAAACTTTAGAGCCTAAAAGTCCACTCAGTCCAACTTGTTCAGCCAAATGCTACGACAAACAAATTTGTTTACATTTATGGGAGGTAATGCTGCCTGCTTATTTACAATGTCACCTGATAGTGAGAACAGGCACTTGCATGGTACTTTTGTAGCAGGCATTTCAAGATATTTACGTGCAAGATATGCTAAACAATCGTATGCCCCTTCATACTTCAACAACCCATTCCAGAGGACACATTTCCATACTGATGATGCTTGTTAAAAAAATAATGCATTAATGAAATTTGTGAATGAACTTAAGGGAGAATTGTATGTCTCAGCTGTTTTACCTGCATTCTGCTATATATTTCATGTTATAGCAGTCTCGGATTATGACCCTGCACATGTTCGTTTCAAGAACACTTTAGCTGAAGACCAACACTCGGATGCAGAAACTACAGAACCCAAAACACACCCCCCCAAAAGATCAACCTTCTGCTGGTGGCATCTGACTCAGATGATAAAAATGAACATGTGTTGGTTCACACTGCTTTGGATCGCTGTCAAGCACAACCTGTCATCAGCATGGACGCATGTCTTCTTGAATGGTGGTTGAAGCATGAAGGGACATACAAAACTTTAGCACATCTGGCATGTAAATATCTTGCAACACCAGCTACAACAGTGCCAGGTGAATGCCTGTTCTCACTTTCAAGTGACATTGTTTACATTTACAAGAGATAATGCTGCCTCCTTCTTGTTTACAAACTAGTTTCTCTTAGCGATTGGCTGAACAAGAAATAGGACTGATTGGACTTGTAGGATCTAAAGTTTTATGTTTTATTTTTGAATGCAGTTATTTGTTGTACATAATTCTACATTTGTAAGTTCAACTTTAATGACAAAGAGATTGTACTGTAGTACTTGTATTAGGTGAATTGAAAAATAAAATTTATTTTGTTTTTTATAGTGCAAATATTTGTAATAAAAATATAAAGTGAGCACTGTACACTTTGTATTCTGTTTTAATTGAAATCAATATATTTGAAAATGTAGAAAACATCAAAAAATATTTAAATAAATGGTATTCTATTATTGTTTAACAGTGCAATTAATCACAATTAATTTTTTAATCGCTTGACAGCTCTAATCTATATATATATCTAGATATAGATATGTCTTGGCTGTTTCATCAGGTCTCTACAGTGGCACTTCTCAGCAGCCCTAGCTGCTGTGCTCAATAGACCCTGTTCAGACTTTAAGTGCACCTGAGGTTCATCTTTCTCATCTCTTCACGGGCTCTGAGCATCAGGCAGTTCTGCTCAACAGCTCTGATCTCTTCTCACTGGATGGAAACACTTCCAGACCACCCAGAAGAAAGACTGTTCGTGCACAGTCTGTGTAGATGACCAGAGCTAAAACAAGAACTGTTATGCTGGCAAGGGAAATGGGAACAATGACTTTTCAATTATTTATCCACACTGGAATAGTCTTGGGGGGAGAGGGGCAAGAAAGACAGAGAAAGAATGACTATGACTCTGTAGTCTAGTGGTTAGGACACCTACCTGGGAGGTTCTCTTCCCTTTTCCTGACCATTCTTTCATTATTTATCCAGAGTTCAACAGCTTCACCAGGAGAAACAGAGGGAGCCCCACACCAGAATACAGCTCAGTGGTTAGAACACTCTCCTGGCAGGTGGAGACCCCTGTTCAAATAGTCTCTCACCCTAGCAGAGAGGGGGAAATTGAACCTGGCTCTCCCACATCCCAGGCAAGTGCTCCAACCCACTGAGATAAAAGTTATAAGGTTGGCACCATCACCTCCTCCTCTGGCCAAAATTTGGAATGGGATTGACCCAGCGGATCATGACCCCGGAAGACTTGGGCAGTGAACACCTACCTTCCCCCAGTTCATGAATTACTCTGAGGCTTAGGCATGGGATAGGTGTCCAAATGCCTAGAGAGAGGCAGCAATGTGCATTCCCATAGGCAGAAACATAGGCATCTAGGAAACTTTTGCTCTGAAAAAAATTAAGGTTCCACAGAAGTTTTGTGGATTGCAGTGGAACCAAAATTGTTTTCTTAAGAGCCTAAACCTGACACTTAGGTGCTTAGCTTGTGGGTTTAGGCATTTAAGCACTTTCATGGATCCTACCCTAATTCCCTTCAGATGGGAGCACAGTCACATTCCCTTAAAGGCCAGGCTACCCAGAAATCTGTATAACAAGGGCAAGCACCTGCAATAATGTGACTGCACAATGAATGTGGGTACTAGTCTTTCCCCATCAGACACAGAATGGAGTATTAATATCCTGTTACAGTGCTCTGTAAAATGTGAATTAATGAGTTGTTCTAATATTACAAGCCTGTTGCTAAACTTACATTTTGATGTTCTAAAACATTATGCTGCTTAGATCGAGCATTCTAATTGGCTGCAAACATATTAACAATGCTTGGCTATTAACTAGAACTTCATACCCATTAAATAATTAATCCTCCAAACATCCCTGTCAGGGCAAATAGGCAAGTGTTATTATCTCCCTTTTACAGACAAGAGGAGTTACGAGTGGCTTGCCTAAGGAGACAGTTAGTGGCTGGCAGAACAGGGTTAAAACTCAGCTATTTCTGGCTCCCTGTCATATATTTAAACTGCTAAACTACATTGGCATGGTCATGCCATGAAGCTACAAAGAAACACACATAAAACTAGATATAAAAAAAACCAGCTGGATCTCCTTTTATCAATGCTCTCAAGAATGCTCTCACAAAATACATCTCTACCTCGATATAACGCGTCCCGATATAACACGTATTCTGATATAATGTGGTAAAGCAATGCTCCGGGGGTGGGAGCGGGGCTGCGCACTCTGGCAGATCAAAGCAAATTCGATATAACGCGGTTTCATCTATAACACGGTAAGATTTTTTGGCTCCCGAGGACAGCGTTATATGGAGGTAGAGGTGTATTTTTTTAATACCTATACTCAGCATGTCAGGAGTAAACCAGAAGAAAGATGGTTTTCAGGCTAAACTTCAGAATGATTGTTGCTATTTCAGCCAAGCAATGGAGAAAAAGAAGTATCTAAAACTCACTATATTTTATAATCACTGTCTACCATTCTTTATGAGATGTAGACAGCAGCATACAAGAGCAATGTAAAAAACAGATGAGAAAACAGTTCACGATACTAATAATTTGTTCATTATGTGTCAAATGTTATTCCTAATTACCACATTATTCCTTCACTTGTATAAATAGTCATTATCTAACCTGTAATTACTGAAAAAATATTAGTGTTTTAAACTCATTTTAATAAAATATGTATATCATTTCAAAATAATTTATCAACTAAGTATTATTTATAAGGCATGCAAGGCCATCTAATAAAATACAATTTTAAACTTAGGGTCCAGTGAACACTGCCTGGCCCTTAATTCTGCAAACTCTCCCTCACTGGCTAGTTTTTACTCACATGAGTAGTTCTATGGGGTTCAATAACTCTATTTGTGTGGGGATTAACAATATAAATTAGGTTTGCAAGACTGGGCCCTGAACTGGGGATGAGGGAGAAAACTAGTTGCCTCCTCTTGTTCTGCAAAACATGTGATAAAGCAAACCGCATCTGCTCCTAATATGCTCATCCCAAGCTCATGCTGATAAAACTTCTATATTACATCAGCATATATTCCCTGGGTATAAAATAACCATCTCTGGAAATATGTAGAACAGCTTTTTCCAGACCAAAATATAGCATGAGCCAGATCCTCAACCTGTGTAATCTGTTGGTTAGTTGAAGTCAATGGAACTACGACAATTTATACTATTTGAAGATTGGGGCTTCTGACTTTAAAGCCTTTATCTCAGACTGTTCTAGGGCTGGAAGGGAGTGCAGTGTATACCATTGGGAGAGAGGGGAAGGAGGAAACATTTATTTGGCAGTTTACATTTTAAAAGTCATGTTTATTTGAAGATGCTCAAGAGATTTGAATGTTGGAATAAATCCAAAGGATTACTGGGTAGAGGATAAATGAGATTGTGGTGCACCGTCAGGTGCACAGTAAACAAATGTATCACCCAGTTATAATATATATATTTTTTTATCAGATGGATATCACTTCCATACCATATTTATATATACATACATATGTTGGAGAGATAATTTGTTTTGCTCCTTTATAAGTTATATAAAAAAACCCCCAAAACACACATACCCTACATAGGTGTACACGCCTACATGTGTAAATATATGGTGTAGGTGTATATATACATATAGGTGTCTGTGTGTGTGTGTGTGTGTATATACACACATACAAATACATACACACACACACACACACACACACATATAGAGTATGTGTACAGATAATAATAATTATACATAATAGCTAATTACTCTACAGTATAGTATACTCTATAGTAAATATAAATAATTGAAATAGCTAGTGTGTTACTGTATTAGTTTTAAGCACCCAATATAGCTGTAAACAGGGGAGTTTGAGTGGGAGTTCTGTTGGAGGAGAAGACATTTGTAGAGGCTGGAAGGGGCAGTGTGCTGGGAAGACACAATGAAGATGATTGGATGTGGAAGCTGCGGTATGTACATGATCCTGGAGGGGATACCTGAAAAGAGTTTCATTTTCATGAATTGTCGCCTGATAGACCTGATGGAAGAAAAGATCCAAGGATTGGAGATGCAGGTGGAAACTCTGGTTGAGATTAGAAGGGGGTTCAAGCAGATAATGGAGCAAAGACATGAGGAGGCTGAAGAGAAAAGCTCAGACTTGCAGATGGAAGCAGGACCAAAGAACTCTGAGGGGAGACTGCTGGGTGAGGAAAGTGGACAGTGGAAGCATGTGACTCAAAGAACCAGGCAGAGGAAAAGACAGGCTGGTGAAGGAGAAATAGAGCTCAGGAACAGGTTAGCGGATCTGGAAAATGAAGAAGGAGCTCAGCAGGTGGTCACTGAAGGTGGGAGGGCAAGGAAGAAGAGAAGAGCAACTAGTTCTATAGGAAGAGGAGAAGAGTAAATGGAGATAACACCACCACATATGAGCCCCAGGAGGACACAGGATGGGTTGCAGAGGATTGCAAAGGAGAATTGGAATCGAGAGGACTTGCAGCCAGAGGGAACAGGTGATACTGGCAGTAGAATGTCTGTGCCTAATTGAGTAAAGAATGTGAGCAAAGCCAAACAGCAAAAATTAAGATGTTTGTACACCAATGTGAGGAGCCTAGGTAACAAAATGGAGGAACTAGAATTACTGGTGCAGGAAGTGAAACCAGATATTATAGGGATAACAGAAACATGGTAGATTAGTAGTCATGACTGGAGTACCTTCAGTAAGGCATTTGATACAGTTCCACATTGGGAATTATTAGTTAAATTGGAAAAGATGGGGGTCAATATGAAAATTGAAAGGTGGATAAGGAACTGGTTAAAGGGGAGATTACAATGGGTCATACTGAAACGTTAACTGTCAGGCTGGAGGGAGGTTACTAGTGGAGTTCCTCAGGGATTGGTTTTGGGACTAATTTTATCTAAACTTTTTATTACTGACCTTGGCACAAAAAGTGGGAGTGTGCTAATAAAGTTTGTGGGTGACACAAAGTTAGGAGGTATTGCCAATACAGAGAAGGACCAGGATATCATACAGGAAGATCTGGATGACCTTGCAAACTGGAGTAATAGTAATAGGATGAAATTTAATAGTGAAAAGTGCAAGGTTTAGGGATTAATAACAAGAATTTTTGTTATAAGCTGGGGACGCATCAGTTGGAAGTAACAGAGGAGGAGAGTATTGGTTGATCACAGGATGACTATGAGCCACCAATGTGATATGGCTGTATAAAAAGCTAATGCGGTCTTGGGATGCATCAGGCGAGGTATTTCCAGTAGAGATAAAGAGGTGTTAGTACCATTATACAAGGCAATGGTGAGACCTCATCTGGAATACTGCGTGTAGTTCTGGTCTCCCATGTTTAAGAAGGATGAATTCAAACTGGAACAGGTACAGAGAAGGGCTACTAGGATGATCTGAGGAATGGAAAACCTGTCTTATGAAAGGAGACTCAAAGAGTTTGGTTTGTTTAGTCTAACTAAAAGAAGGCTGAGGGGAGATATGATTGCTCTCTATAAATATATCAGAGGGATAAATACCAGAGAGGGAGAGGAATTATTTACGCTCAATACCAATGTGGACACAAGAACAAATGGATATAAACTGGCCATCAGGAAGTTTAGACTTGATATTAGATGAAGGTTTCTAACCATCAAAGGAGTGAAGTTCTGGAACAGGGGATGCAGTAGGGACAAAAGACATATCTGGCTTCAAGACTGAGTTTGATAAGTTTATGGAGGGGATGTATGATGGGATAACCTAAATTTGGCAATTAATTGATCTTTGACTATTAGCGGTAAATATGCCCAATACCCTGTGATGAGATGTTAAATTGGGCGGGATCTGAGTTACTACAGAGAATTATTTCCTGGGTGTCTGGCTGGTGAGTCTTGCCCACATGCTCAGGGTTTAGCTAATTGCCATATTTGGGGTCAGGAAGGAATTTTCCTCCAGGGCAGATTGGCAGAGGCCATGGGGGGTTTTTGCCTTCCTCTTCAATGAGGGGCACAGGTCACTTGCTGGAGGATTCTCTGCACCTTGAAGGCTTTAAACCATGATTTGAGGACTTCAATAGCTCAGAAATATGTTAGGGGTTTATTACAGGAGTGGGTGGGTGAGATTCTGTGGCCTGCATTGTTCAGGAGGTCAGACTAGACTTTAAAGTCTATGACTCTATGTCTCCTATGAGGGGTTAAGCTCTGATTTCAACACATCAGACCACGTTTCTTTACATTATTATATTGTTTATTAACGTTTTTACAAAGATTTTGGACATTTAACAAATCTTCATATTCTAAGTAATTTGTTGTCAGTTAATTGTTTTTTATATATATTTTCATTCAGTCTATTACCTTATTCTCAGTTTTCCATTTTTATTTTGAAAATGATGTATGCATAGCTTTTTTTTTTTTTTTTTAAGAACAGAATAACACCTACACTAAGGCCCAGGAACGGCTATCTTTTTATGCATTCCAGAGGATACCACACATGGAGTTTCAGAGGATGTTTTCAAAAAAAATTCAAGATGCTCTTGGTGCAAGACTCATTTGCTTCCCTCCTGCTGATCTGCCAAAGTTTAGAATATTCATAATTCCTATGGCAGCTAGAGGAGAGACACTCTACACAAGGATTATGACCACATACTGATCCGATAATGCCTTTTGTTGATCAATTTTTAATTATTAAATTAGTGCCACTGCAAAGCAATCCACTCTGCTCACTTCCCCATATAACAACGATGTATGAAACAGCAACCTCATTAGTGTAAAAAGCTTTGATTTAAAAAAAAAAAAAAAAAAAAAGACAGACCGACAACTGCTTCTGTGGGTTAAAAATGTCTATCCATAATTCAAAGAGAGAGTGAGGGGCTCCAACATTAATTAGTGAGGAGCATGAAATTTAGGCCCAGATCCTGCAGCAAAATGCATGTAAACAAACCCCTGCGTCTGCACAGAGCACCGCTGAGGTCAATCTACATATTTTCATTATAGGATTGGGTTTCATTTCTGCTTCTCAAAACTAGCTTAATCTATAAATCTGAAGTGTAATTTAATATATATATATATATATATATTTGATCTTGGTCAACTTTCTATGAGCCCAGTGAGGGAAGACACTTAAAAATGTCTCCTAAAGAACACTCAAGCACTTAACTGTGAAATCACTTAACAGATCTTAGAAGGATGTGCTTGAAGTACAATACACAAATGAAAAAGCAATTTTACACATGCAAATCAGATTAAAAGAGCAGATTAATTTAATAGAACTTGCTTCCTGTGGACAAGTTAAAATGCTTAGTGTCAGCTGATAAAGCAAAGATGTTGAATAGCAGGTTCATCTCATCCTTTTTCATTTTTTTTCTGAAATAAATGTCTATCCCTAATAAATGACAATTTCTACAGGGGTGGGGAAAAATTACTTTAGTTTTGGAGCAAATTAGCAACACTTGATCTTGGATAACATTTGAAAATTCCCATGGAAAATAAAAGATTTTGGACACAAATGCCTGCAAATCAAAAAAGTGGTGCTTTTATGTTACCCAGGTCTACTTATCAGAATGCAAACCTACCCACAAAGGTACACAGTCATACAATCAACTATCTACAGACACACACAATCAATTTTCAAGTTAAAGATTGTGTTCTACATAGTGATATCCAATATGTCACAAAATGATATTTTAAAAAAAGATTTAACAAAGCTTTCTTTGTATAGTGTGGCAGTTCGGGTGTCTATATGAAATTTTCTATAAAATCCCAACTTTTCAGGAGTGAGAATTTTCTTCTGATTAAATGGTTATTTTTTAATGCAGACCTGAGATCTTCCAGGCTAAGCAAGCCTTAAAAAATCATAGATTCTGTCTCTATAGGACGCCAAACTGTTTAGCAGAAAGTTTGACCTACTGTGGAAACTGATGACCAAGTAAGAAATACACAGCATTGTGCTGGAAAGTGGTAGAGCTAACTGAGAAGTGGAGAGCTTATGTAATGAATTGCCTTTCTCCCACAGTGACCAAATCACAGAAAATGACGCTGTCAAAATAAATAATATTTTAGAAGTCTTTACCCAACTTACTGACAATTTAAACTGGTAAACTGCAAAAATTTTAAAAATGTATTTTCTTCTCCATAATATATGAATATTAAGTCTTACTCTTTGCATCAAACTTGAGTCCCAATTCAGGTAAGTACTTAAGCATATTCTTAAATCCATAGATCTTCAGTAAAGCACTTTAAGCATGTTCTTAAGCCACATTGACATGCAGAACAGACAATCCTAAAAAGACATACTTTCTGGATCAGGAACTCAGAGAATCTTTCTGCTGACTTTAAGGGGCTTTAAATCAGACCCTCAACTGAACAGTTTCCTTTTCCAGTTCTCTAGCATGGACTGCAGCATCATTTTGTGTTGGGTTTTAAACATTGAAGAACAATGTCTAACCAAAAATAAATGTTTTAATTTATTTGAAAAATATGTTTAATAAAAAATACTTTCATTGAGTGAGTATTTTTTCTTATTTTCATATAATACATTACTATTATAAAGAGGAATTAATCCTTACTTTAGCACACATCATCCACCTTGTATCCTGCATATTATTTTGAATTATTTAAAAATTATGTATATAAACAGGTTTATTATGTTTATTTACCATATAGTAACTGTGGGTTTTTGACATTTCAGTGTGGATCCCACTCTAGGTTGTGCACCCCTAAGAGACTGGATTTTGTCCATCCCCCGGGAAACAACAACAACCTGGAGGACTTCCTGAGTAGACAATTTGTTAGTGCTCACAAGTGATCTTTGCAGAGCTCCATCATAGAATCGATAGTCCTGTGTCGGAGAGTCCTGATGATAGATCTGTTCAACACCAATGTCAATACCAAGTGTTAGAACTTTTACCCCAGAAAGGGTGCGAGCCCAGAATTAGTTTCCTTTTGCAGTGGTCTCAATGCCTTCTATATGCCTTTCCACCACTTTTCCTGACTCCCAAGGTGATTTCCAAGATCAAGAGAGTCAAGGCCACAATCATTCTCATAGCTCCATACTGGCTGAGGTAATTTCTGCTGACAGACCCATCATAGATGTCCATTTATCCTCCAATCCAGGTCTCAGACCTGATCTCAGAGCACTATGGCTAGATACTACATTTATATTCAAAGTAACCTCACATAAGAGCATGGCTTTTGTCTGGCTGAATATCAAGGCCAGAGACTGCTCCCCGCAGGTCTAAAAAATCCTGATACAGAGCAGGAAAATATCAACCAGAAGAACATATTATTCTGAATTGAAGAGGTTCTTGACAGTGGCAGCTTAACATTGTCTGAACCCAGGCCAGCCCTCAATACCAATGATCCTTATGGTATTTAAAGCCGGTGTGCTTTTCATTCAACTTTATTTAGGTCCAGCTTCTAGTAATCTGAGCTTGCCATCCACCTGTACAGTCTCTTCTTACTCAACAATAGCCAAGTTTCTAAAAAGACTATAAAATACTTACCCACTGGTCAGAGAACATACTCTGCCCAGGACATCAGCCTAGTCCTCCTGAGGTTTATGGAGCATTTATTAGACCCTATCAGAATGTTCTCTACACCACCTCACTCTGAAGACTGTCTTCCTAGCAGCTATTTTTTTGGCCAGAAGAGTGAGTATAGTTCATAGAGACAAAATGGTACCGAGACCTCACCTAAAGATCATTCCTAAGGTAGTCTCAGAATTGTATCTAATCCAATCAACCTTACCATTTTCTTACCAAAGTCACACTCTGCACTGGGAGAAGAGAAATCACATATGCTAGATGTCTTTAGGGCTTTTCTTTATTACACTGACAGTGCTAAACCATTCAGACTGTTGCCCATGTATTTCTAGCCATAGCTGGTAACATAAATTAAGAACATCTCATCACATAGGATATGAAAATGGATAACATGGCTTGTCTACCATTCCCACAAATGTCAAGGCTCACTTCACCACAGCACAAACAGCATTCTCTACTTGCTTCAGTTATGTGCCAGTATCAGAAATCTGTAAGGCAACAACATGGAATAACCCAGTGATCATTGTTAAACACTATGCCTGGACTTAGCTGCTAGATCAGATGCCAACTTCGAGAGAGCAGTATTATAGTCACTGATGGGCTGATACAGCTGAAACTCCTCATTCCCAGCATCCTGAGGGGGTTTCTGCCTGTGAGTAACTCACATTGGAATCCACACTGACATACTCGGACAAGAAAGAACAGTTACTTATCCTACTGAACTGTGCTTTAAGATGTTGTCATCAATGTGGATCTCCTCCCCCATTCTCACCATCCCTGCTTTTTTGGAGTCCTCAATTACCATGGACTTCAAATTGTGAGGGAAATGTACTTGCTTAGCCTTTTATAACCTCTTACAGGAGCACATGGAGGCTCAGCATGCATGCGCAGCCCCAATAATTTTTTTGACTAGCAATGTACAATCTGGAGTTCATGAGACACATGCACATGCACAATGAGATCCACACCAACACACACTTGAAGAAGAAGTTTAGTTACTTTATTGCTACATTGAAATTGCAGTGTTTGGTGCCCTATGAATGCTTGAGATATAAAATGTGTTCTTTTATTTATGCTTTATGGTAAACTCAGGATCACTTAACAACAGAGCCCTAGTTCTTGTGTGTGGTTGGAAGGAGGTGAGTATCATCAAGTAAAAGGTACAACATATCATAACTCCCTAAATTATTTTGTTTGAGAAAAAGAGAGAGAGAGAGAGTGCTATCATATAGTGGCAATGTGAAACACTTTAACCTACTCTTCTCCTATTAGAATGTCTTCATCCTTTCAATGTCTATCTACTAGTCATTTTGCTTAAACTGCTGATATTATATTAAATATTTTTAAAACCGTATTAGTACTGGACCAAATTTTAGTCCTGAACTTCTTGGTATTGTCCCTTTAATTCTTAATTCCTCCATCCAACCACTCATGCATGAGGATGCATGGCTCTGACAGGACAGATCCACTGCTGGAACATTCTAATGTAGATAAGACCTAACAACTCACTCCAGTATTATTACATGCAGCTAATAGAGTGTGTGTAATATGAATTACAGTATTCTCCATAAACATGTCTTCTTCATTCATATTTTACCACTAGCTTACTACTAGTGGTGACTAGATATCACAATGATGGGTATACTATTAATACTGAGGAGCTGATCCTCAGCTGGAGTAAATCCCATTGTTTCATCAGCTTCAGTAGAGCTATCATGATTTACACCAGCTGAGGGCCTGCCTTCTAAATTAGGCAGACAATATAGTTTCATGTTTGAGGTCTTTTCGGCTTTTGATAGCTTGGCCCAAATATTATATAATATACTTTAAAAATAAACCTGGTAAGACTATTTCCAAAACAAACTGAAATCTATATGTGATATAAAAGTGTTTGGCAGAGGTTTAAGGTGATTGCATTATTAACCAGTCACCCAAAAGTCTTAAAAGACGATACAGTTCTTTTGTGGAGTCAAGTTCTTCAAGCCGTGGGTTCAAAAAGATGGAGGGGGGGGGTGGGAAATAACAGGCCAACAATCTAAAGCCAGTGATTGCTGAAGAAGTCATCAAGACTCTTATGCAAATATGATGTGCACAAGTAATTACTGAGGAAGGAAGAAATGCCATTCAAGATAACAGGTGCCACTTCCTGGGGTGCTTTTCTACATGGAGCAGTGATGAGCTGCTGTGATTCTATCAAAGATGATGGATTAAGAAAAAAGAACATTTTAATAAGCAAATAGACCGGCACTCAGCTTGTGGAGCCAAATACAATTTAATTAGATTACTTACAAAAGAATTTATATTCTGCTACAAACAGATTTTGATTCTGCTACAAACATGCTTTCTTTTCCAATGAGGTCAGGAGCCCTAAACTCCCTCCCCACCTTTTTTAAAGTGTTTGCATTTTCTACCTGAAGAGAAAATGCCAAATTTTAGCAATACCGAGGTGTTTCCTAAAACTCTGACGGGCATTCTTTAGGAGAAACCGGCACTTGGTTAATGAAGGGCTGACAATGAAGTTCCTCATCATGCCACATCATAACTGCCTGCATGAAGAACCACCATGTGACTACATGATGTGAGGAAAGCATCATCTTTGGAATGTCATGCTACTGAGAGAGAAATCACATTGCCAAAAAAAATGAGCATTTCTTGCTATTAAGTTAAGAAGAGGCATTGGGTCTGAAACCGAAGAGAGTAGGCTCTGAAAACGGAAACTCTCCCCAAGCTAAAAGAACAGCTCCATCAAACTCAGCAATGAAAGGGAATTCTTACACACAGGTAGATACATGTTCTCACAAGCCAGCGCACCACAATCATTGTTATATCATCACCAGAAGATCTATATGCAATGCTCCCCAACTAGGCAAACCATCTAGAAGAAAAGGCATATCAGACATTATTAGCCACTCCAAAACTAAATAAAACTTCTAGTATGGCTGGTTCCAGAGTCTAAACATTTAGGATGTTGGCTGCCTCTTCTGAGTTTCCATAAGCAAACATAAATTATTATTATTCCTACTAGTAGTAATACTTTGTACTTCTATCAAGCCTTGTATTTGAAGGTTGAGTATTTGCAGTTACAGGGCCTAAGTGTCTCATGCTGGTGTAAATCAGGAATATCTTGGCTGAAATCAATGAGTTACACTGGCATGGTGGAGAATAAGGCTTACTAAAGACGTAAGCCTCAGAGCAACCTTGTGAAGAAAGTCTTATTATCCTGATGTTATAAATGGGATAATTGAAGCATAAAGGGAATAAATGACTTGCCCAAGGTAATTTGGAGAGTTGTTTTAGCTGTGTTGATCTAGAATATTAGAGAGACAAGTTTGTGTGCTTATGGAAAGCTCATGTTCAGATCTGAAGAAGAGCCTCTTTATGCTCGAAAGCTTGTCTCTTTCACCAACAGAAGTTGATCCAATAAAAGATATTACCTCACCCACCTTGCCTAAGGTAATATAGGAAATCTACAGTAAAGCTAGGAATAGAACCCACATCTTCTTACTTATAGTCCCATGCATTAGCCGTTAGACCATCCTCCCTAATTTTGCTAAAATTCAAGTGTTTAAGTAAAGACTACAGGCTAGGAAAAATAAGTAAACCACAGGATATCATAAGGACGACATCTATATAAATTGGCTCATTGTTAGTTGGGACATGAGCAAATTTACCTCAGATCTCCTCTACACATAAGTTACTGGTTAGCACGTCCATCTTACAAACCCATAAAGCAATTCACAAATAATAAATGAATAAAATAAATAAACAAATAACTAAATAATAAACAATAAAACAATATTTAAAATAGTCTCGTTTCCACGGCAGGATATTGGTAGTGTGAGCCACCCTACACCTGGGGAGTACACATTGGGTCCTTCTAAAATTCCTGGCCTCTCTGGGCTTGTTGAAGTTCCATTTCAAGTGCAGGTTTTCTTGGGTGAATATACCATTTTGCTCCCATCTGAATTACCAAGTATGAGATCCATTCTGTGTGCAGCAAATTATTATGAGATCCCACACCATAGATGCAGATAAAAGGCCAAAAAGATCAGAACAGAAAATAATACCTTAACCTTTACCTCAATAAATCATTCATAGTTTAAACAACAGCTGGGTCTGTAAAACATCAATTTTTTATGACAACTAAAAAAAAACCCAAGCAGATTATTCTTAAGTGTTCAATAACTTGACGCACTGCTGTCCTATTTTAGACTTTTGGAAATCAATACAAGGAATGAATCTGGTTGCATGGGAGACATCCACTATAAGCTTCCTTTCAGAATCTTATACAAAAAGAGAGCTGGGTTATATTCCTGAGGAAAAGTGTCATGTAGAATTGATTTACTGTGTTGGCAACAAGCATTGAACAAACCAAAGTCAACCCATCCACAAAGAAACAGAGTATACTTAACAAAAAAATGTCAGCTTGGACATAGCGTGCTATATCTACTTCAGTATACTGCATAAACTGGATATATAAAAATATAGCAGAAGGAGGCACTGTGAAAGACACATTAGAAGACAGACAAGATTATCTGCCCTGGGTTCATGTGTGCTGGCACAAAGGAGCCAGAACCTGGCCACACCTGCCGAGAGGAATTCTCAACTGATGCAAACCTGGCGGAGTCAGCTTCAACACTAGTTACCCCTTCCCAGCATGGCATAGGAGAGATGACAGGGAGTGGGAGAAAGGGGCTCTGCTACTGCCAGTTCACAGTTATCCCACATAGGAACCACAGCCAGTTGTCATCAGTTAATTTATGTCAGGGCTGCAGCAGCTAGAAAAGAAGGGAGCTATAACCCTCTCTCTCTCTCTCTCTCTCTCTTTGTTGAATGGATGTTGGTTCAGGAGAGAATCTGGCCCAATAATCTCCTTTGATTGCATTCTTCCAACTCCAGTCTTTTTACTAAATAGAAATGAATGATTATACACCCTATATATAGATAGAGGGTGACCAGATAGCAAGTGTGAAAAATTGGATGAGGGTGGAGGATAATAGATGCCTATATGAGAAGAAGCCCTGGATATCAGGATTGTCCCTATAAAATCAGGACATCTGATCACCTTATGCAAATAGCAAGGTAAGACTATTTCAGGCTTTGGATTTCTGTTTGGCTTTTGTGGAGAGAACTTGTGCTATTTCATGATGTACCTGCTATGACTGGTATGGTAAGATGGCAACAGAGTGCTGCTTCTGGTCTCAAAGATCAGAGAAAGTGCAGATGTGGCATTCTTTGTCTCTTACTAGGAGAGTGAGCTGGAAACATCAGTGGTAACTGGTAAGTGGTAATTGAAGAAAGTGAGCAAACTTAGTACTGTTAACACCAAATATTCAAAAGTCCCGAATCAAGCTCCAAAAATTGAGATTAAATAAACAAATAAAAATGATTTTTAAACCATTTATTAGTAGTACATTTTGGTGTTCTTTTTATTTGCCTTCTGGCTTTTGAGCCCTTGGGATACACTGCAGGGGAGGGGGTGCCACATTTTCACTGCGACCATAAGGGCTAGAAGCTTACTTAAAAAAAAAAGGGAGAGCTGAGGTTCTCAATTATTCACATGACTTCAGAAACTAGGGATTTAGGAAAAAAACTATTACTAGATTTGAGATAAAATTATGAAAGATGGCAACACTAGCTTTGGGACAGAGCAGTAGATGCTACCCCTCTTGTTTTACGAGCATATGAGGCTGCTGGAAGAATGTGAAGATATATATTGCAGTGATGCATTCATTATGTTGATGACGCTTCTACATTTGAAGTCTGTGACCTGGCTACGATGGTGGAACAAATAAGCAAATATCTCTCAATGTGCAGCTTGGATGAGGTTTAGTTGGCTCGGCCTTAGGCAGAAAACAACAGAATACTGTTGGTAGGTTGGGGAAAGTAGCCAGAAGTGTTGGTGGAACTTATATCAGCTCTGGACAGGACTACTCATTGGAACCATATACTGCTGTAATAGAGTTCAGCACAGATCAGCAGAGGTACCTGAGATGGAGCTCACCATAAATAGAAGAGAGTTGCTGGCAGGGCAGGAGTGGGCTTGACTTTGAAACTCATTCTCCAGTCCTGAGCCACCAGATCTTGGATTTGTTACTCTTCCAGGCATGTGCCAAAACCTCTCTCCCCCTCTCCCAGATTTTAAGGTGAGAGTTGAAAGGGTCTGGTAGTTATTTACATATGAACAGTTCCCTTCTATTTCGTTATTGTGTATTGTAATTTACAGGATGGGTGCCTAGAGTGTAGCATGGGGCGCAATAGAGGCTTTCTGTAAATCCAAATAAAAAATAAATTGAAAGGAAAGAGGTGCTTAAGTGTGTAGCTTATCCAATAGTTAAAATACATGAAAGAGATTCAGAAAATCAAGGCTGTATTCCTCACTGCCACAGATTTCTTGTGTCACTGCAGATACTGTCTATCATTTGAACAATCTCTTCCTCAGTTTTCCCATTTGTGAAATGGAGATAATTTGCCTACTTAATAGTCCCAGGAGTGTTCTGAAGGGTAGTTCACTGAAATTTGCAAATATCTTAGGAAAGACATAACATTTAAGAAGCATTATTCTACATTTTTTTTTGGTCTCATAAAAAACACAACATAAAAGTTATAAGTTATAGACTGATGGTGTATTAAACTATGCATGAGAGAGCAAATACATACTATCTGCCCCATTTAGTGCATATTCAGTTTGATAAAGGTGCACAACAGAGATTTCTAGAAAAGTTTTTTTTTTATATATATAACTTTATTTTACATCTGGTGGCATATATTAAAAAAATATCCCATAGCTTGAAAGTCAGGAGTCCATTTGGGTCAATGGTTAACAGATATTTAAATTTATCCATATAGCATTCCCAGGTCCCAAAGCTAGTACAGTACTTTGCATATAAAGTAGCAGTTTAAGATTTCCCTCTTCAGAGATACCCAATTTATTCCAGGTAGCCATATCAGTCTTATGTATTGCTAAGAATAGATCAAGGCAAAACTTTTTTCCCCCATCATATAGATATTTTTGAGATTTAGAAAAAAATCACAAATCAAAATTCTGAAAAATATTTAGTTCAGATCAATTGAAAATATTTTGATTATTTTGCAATTTTGTTTTTTTTATGTTGTATTTACTATTAGCTGAATTTTTAAATGAAAAGTCATTTCAAACTAGAAAAGAGGAATTTTTCATTTAAAAAAAGTAAATATAAATGTTTAAACAATTTCAAATCTTTTTTTTTTTTTCAAAATTTTGTTGAGTTGATATTTTTTTCCCAAACTAACTCTTTCCAGTGAAAAGTTCCTGTTTAAATGAAGTGTCATTTTTGATTAAAAAAAATTAGGCAAAGAATTCCCAACTAGCTGTAACAAAGAAGCTTGAGCCTTCTCACTAGGAACCTAATGAAAGTTTATGTTTGATAACAGTAAAGCATCCCCATAAAGCCAATTGGTAAGGATTCAGTAGGCAATAGGTATTGTCAGCCCTGGAGAGACAAGGAGCAAGGCAGCAATTATGATGTCCAACAAAGGCTATTGTTTATTTTGCTACCACCAGCAAACTATAAGGCTAGCACAGGGTAAGCAGAGAGGAGGCCATAACACATCAAGAGATGAACCAAATCCATGCCAGGCTAATTTGACTTCTTAAAGATGTAAACACTCTCAAGACTTTGGAACAAACTCTCTCTGGCAACATTTTCCATAAGGTGCAAAACTGCTGCTCGGGCCATCTCTAATCGACGTGTTCCACTGTTTCAAATAAAGCATTACAAAAAAATGCCACTGTACTTATTCTCTGTTAGAAATTCTAATCTAGAAAGGTTAGGCAGAGTGTCTCAGTTCTCCAAAATTATAGCTGGTGTGAAAGAATGTTTACTGGGAACATTTATGATACCTATTTTCAGGAAGAAGTTGAAATCATACTCACTAGGAGGGGAGGGATACGGATGTATTGATCATCTCATAAACAATATACTAAAGAGCATGTCATTTTGCTTCACTGCAGCTTGGTGGACACCTGTTACTTTTCATAGAGCACAGGAACACAATTTTCCACACTTTAATCATTTAAGGAGTGTGAAAACCCTACAAAGTAAGTTACGTTTTGCTATTTTGATAATTAATCTCTGCTCCTTTATTTATTTTCATGTTTTCAGAAAGGAATCCACATTAGAATACTAGGTCAAACATCGTGAGAACTATGTGGCATACTTTTCCTCAAGTTTTTCCAACTCCTTGCTTGTTTTCCTACTGATGTAAATGACATCATTTACGCATTTAGTAGTCTTTGATGTGCTATGATGAACCAAGATAGGGACACCCAACTAGAAGTTTTGCATCCAAATATCAGATTGCACACATTTTTGGAAATTATGAGGTAATGCAACATTAATCTTTAAATAAAATAGTTTGCTTTTAAAATTAAAATTTTATTTTAGGGTGTTTTTACTAGAATTTGATATTTTTGTTTGGGAATTCATGTATCAAAGAGCAGGTGTTCCCCTAATTTACCCAACTCTAATCCATTCCAGGTTTTCCTGTGTATGTGAGGACAGAGGAAAGAGGAATTCTTAAAATGTGTTAGATTTAAGTTTATTTTCTTCCTTTAAAACCTCCCCCTGGCCCAGGCTGCAATTTATGTAGAATAATCCATTGATGAGAAAGGTGAGGCAGCTGCACTCTGCAGGATTATACCGTGTAGAATTCCTCTAGGGGGCAGTTCCTCAGCTGATGTAAATCAGCACACTAATTGAAATCAGTGTAGCTACCCCAATATATATCAGCTGAAGAGCCGGCCCCAGGAGTCACTGTAAACATATGTCATGTCTTACAGGTAAGAAGCCTACCATGACTCTTAAAACAAGATTTTTTACACCAAAATATTGTTCTGTATTTAGCTCACCTAAAGCACATTTTTTTGTTTGCAATTTTCTGAATTTGTTGTAGAGAGGATGCTACACTGCCATTTAGAACCAAGCATTATATATTTATTGAATTTGATTTTTTTTAAGTATGCACCTTGCACCTATGCTCTCATACAAGTCATAAATATTATAGTTAAAATAACTCTTTGGAAGCAAATCACTATGCTAAGTAAACTTGTAACGTTAAATGCAATTGCCCTCTGGTTAGTAAGGATCTTAACAAAAAGGGCAACCAATACCCACAATCTAGCCCTAAAAGTCTTAATGTCACCCCTGCTAGAAAAGCTTGCAGTAATCTCCACAGCTTGCAATATGCCCTGAAGGTCAAGAAATTAGGATTCTGCAGGCCCAAGTTCCAGACGGCGTTCTATCTTATATCTCGATCTTATACCACCGTCTTATATAGTTCAAATGCTTCTGGTGTTTGCCACTGTCATGGTATTGCATGATATGGCTGAAATCCAAATAATTTAGGGCTCTAAGTAAAAAGAGTCACATAATTAAGGTGTGATCATTGGAGTTAAACAGCAGTAAAACAGGTATAACACAGAACCCAGCTGTTTGTGTGTGAGAGAAAGAGCAAGAGAAGGGGCACCCTTTCAGTCATCTAATTGACTCATTACACTGTAGTTGTAGTGGTGTTTGTCCCAGGGTATTAGAGACACAAAATGAGTGAGGTAATATATTTTACTGAAGAAACATCTATTGGTAAAAGAGACAAATTTTCGAGCTTATACAGAGCTCTTCTTCAGATGTTTTCGAAGTGCTTTGCAAACCTTGCATTAAACTGTTCCTTTCCTATATAAAACCACACATAGAAGGGAACTAATAAAAAAACTCTACATTTGTTGGCCCTTTCACTTCTCTTATGATCCAACAAAAAGCAGCAATAGATATCAAGGACCCCCAACTAAGGCCTTGGCTACACTTACCCGCTAGTTCGACAGCTGGAAATCGAACTTCTGGGTTCGACTTATCGCGTCTAGTCTGGACGCGATAAGTCGAACCCGGAAGTGCTCGCCGTCGACTGCGGTACTCCAGCTCGCCGAGAGGAGTACCGCGGAGTCGACGGGGGAGCCTGCCTGCCGCGTGTGGACCAAGGTAAGTTCGAACTAATTCGAACTAAGGTACTTCGAACTTCAGCTACGTTATTCACGTAGCTGAAGTTGCGTACCTTAGTTCGAATTAGGGGGGTAGTGTAGACCTGGCCTTAGTGAACTGCAAACCAACCACATGGACTGGTTCTTCCTATCAGCTCCCCTTTGTCCCTGGCTACCACAGCTGTGTTGCCACATGGCTGTACTGTGAGACCTCTCAGAGAATTAAAATGTGCACAAGTTGGAGTTAAAGGCAGCATTCCCTATCTGCAACTTTCACTACGATTCTTCCACAGTTTGGGGAGCACAGGTTGGTACCAGCATGTTCTGCTGAGTGCAGCTCCATCCCAGCCACTGCTCTGCCCCCTTGGAAACACACGGCTAATGGGTCATACATACTTTATGTAGAGGAGATAACGGTGGTTACAAAAAGATGAGGCAATCTGGATGTAGCCATTTTCCCCTTCTATAGAGCCCTTCAATGGCTTTTTCTGCCCTGTACATCCAACAGTAGTCCACCATGTACATAAGCAATTACCGTATACACACAGACCGTGCATTTCTACATATATATATTGTATAGCTGGGTTGTGGGGTAGGTGCAACACTGAATTTAAAGGCTTCTAGGTAGCTCTGTAAAATGCTGCAAGCCAAACTCCCTGGTTTGCAACTGAATTCAGAGAGGTATCAAAGCTCTATCAAATCAGGATGCAGGAAGCTGGATGAATGTCATATGGATGTACCAGAGAGCAGCTTGTTCTCTGAGCATGCTTTGGGCCATTTTGTATCCAGAAATCAGAGAGGAAACAGCTGCCATACCTGTTAGAAATATTTTTTAAGACATACAGTATCTCCCATGGACCTCAAAGAGTTTAAAGTCACTGGCTGGTCATGCAGCAGTCTGCAAACATTTACAGCAGTTTGCTTCATCAAATTAGTTTGCAATGGCCCTATGTGTGTGTGCATGCTAAGCAGATCATGTGAGTATGTGCAGGTGCCTGTGCACTTAGCATGCGATGTGAGTATGTGAAAATGGGCACGGGAGGATTGAGAGACTAGAGAACAACATCAACCCTCCTTATTTAATAACACAAGCAAATCATCGTGCCTTTCACCTAGAGGTCTGAAAGTGCTATCCTCATTTTATTGCCACTTTTCAAGGCGACAGCTACCACCACTAATGGTCCCACTCACTATGGTCACTTCATCCACCATCTGCCACACCCAGTGCTTCATCTGCCAGAGCCACAGCTGCCACCAATCAGAGCCATTATATCATGCCTCCCAAACCAACTCCTCTATGGATGCCGATTCCCCAATAAACAGCAGAAATGCAGTGGTTCTGTGTAAAATGCAGGATTGAACTGATGGGTTTTCTGCATATGCCTTACTAAGCATTTTGCTCTGCTGTGCAGTGATTACCCATATGCCAATGTGCAGGGAATAGATAGGAGCAGGACAGAAAGAAGGGAAGGAAGGGGATTGACCTGGAGCATCTGCTGTTACACACATTCTCATGTCCTCTCTCCCCTACCTGTCAGTCAGCATATTACATTTATGGGATTTCAGCATCCCGAGGACTATAGCAACAAGCACAACGCAGATGGACAGCCTTTCCATAGCCTTGTGGGGGAGATACCAAGAAAAAAGCCTGGTAATTTGGCCTGTGTGCTCAATCAAAAGATTTGTGCCCATCAAAGAAAAAAAAAAGTTTTGGCTGGAAAGCAGGTATGTCCTAAAAATGGGAGAGTCAAAGTTTCTGCCTAAATTTGACCCCTCTCCAAGTTAAAGGGATAAAGAGAGGTACCCTGATTACCTCACACATCATTCCCTGGGCAACAACAATCCTGTAGTCCAGCACTGGGATATGGGGTATTGTTCTCCAGCTCTATCTCATAGCAAGTTCACCCCCTTCCATACAGGTTTGTGAAAGACAGTCCAAACAAAAAGGAAAATAGTTCCAAGGCCTCCTCCCTCATACAAAGTGGGGGAATCAGTATGTCAGGCTCCACGGATAGCCTCAGACCCCTACTACAAGCTTAGTCCTGGAGATTTCAACAAAAGAAACAAACCAGTCTATCTTTTTTTTTCTCAGAGCATTCAGGCTTGGCCATACTCTCAAGCTGTTCCTCAGCAGATAATCCAGTACCCTGGTCTAGGAGCACTATCTCTGCTTATTTCAGAGTGCTACCCCTACCTGGGGCTGAGTTCCTCCCTTTTAAGGGTCTGTCCCCAGGACTGACAAGCCAAATAGGTGAGGTGGGTTGCGCCTGATTGTTACCACAAGAATTCTTTAACCTATTCTTGACTGGAGGGAGGGGGGGTATCTGCCCTATCACAGGGAAAATACACTGTATTTAAACACAAGGAAGAAAAGAGGCATTGGAGCCACGAGCAGAGATATGGTGCCACACACAATTATGTTTAATTTTATACAAAATAAATAAATAAAATAAAGGTACTGTCACCAAAATTTCCAACCTTGGGTGCCAAACTAAAGTTATTCTCCTAAATAAATTTAGGTACCTAAATAAAATTGGGCTGATTTTCAGAAGTACTGAGCAGCCAGCAATTCCCTTTGACCTACAGTGCCTTTAACTCAGCTGGAGTATTGTGTCCAATTCTGGGCACTGCATTTTAAAAAAGATGTGGAGAAATTGGAAAGGGTCCAGAGAAGAGCAACAAGAATGATTAAAGGTCTTGAGAACATGACCTATGAAGGAAGGCTGAAAGAATTGGGTTTGTTTAGTTTGGAAAAGAGAAGACTGAGAGGGGACATGATAGCAGTTTTCAGGTATTTAAAAGGGTGTCATATGGAGGAGGGAGAAAACTTGTTCACCTTAGCCTCTAAGAATAGAACAAGAAGCAATGGGTTTAAACTGCAGCAAGGGAGGTTTAGGTTGGACATTAGGAAAAAGTTCCTAACTGTCAGGGTGGTTAAACACTGGAATAAATTGCCTAGGGAGGTTGTGGAATCTCCATCTCTGGAGATATTTAAGAGTAGGTTAGATAAATGTCTATCAGGGATGGTCTAGACAGTATTTGGTCCTGCCATGTGGGCAGAGGACTGGACTCGATGACCTCTCGAGGTCCCTTCCAGTCCTAGAATCTATGAATCTATAATGCTTAGACAGTGCCAATAAATGTTTAGACAGAATGTAATTGTATAGCTAACTAATAGGGCTGATCAAAAAATGGTGAAAATTAAAATGCTTTTATAAATAACACACAGTCCCATTGATGGAGTTATTGGGAGGAGTTGGCGATGGTGGAAGGCAATGTGTACTGAGAGTCAAAACACCCGAGTTCTATTTCTGCCTTTACTGTTTAACATTGGGCACATCATGCATATGTTGTCCCCTCCCCCGCCAAGTTTGTGCCTAAGCAGCAGCTCTTCTCCTTGGCAACAAGAATTAATTCTTGATTTCACAATGATACTTTCTATGGAGTGCACTAGATTTATCTCCATGGATTTTGTCTTGAAAGAAAATCTAAATTCCTGAGAATACTGCCCTATAGATGCTGTCTTAAACTCTTCCATTATGAAGGTTTTTTTTGCCAACAGGAAGAGAAAAGGTTTCAGCTAATATTTCATGATTTGCTTTTCAGCTCTGAGATAAAATTGTTAAAACTACCTAAATGAATAAGGAGTCTAAGGACTCATTTTCAAAAGTGATATAGGAACCTAGACTCGTAAGTTTCACTGAAAGTTGTGGGTTTTGTTTTGTGCACAGATGTGTGTGCATGTACATGTCATTCATATCTGTTTTTTTCCCAAGGGACTCATCAAAGCCATTTTTCAGAGTAGCAGCCGTGTTAGTCTGTATCCGTAAAAAGAACAGGAGTACTTGTGGCACCTTAGAGACTAACAAATTTATTACAGCATAAGCTTTTACTATCATCTCCTTTCCTGCAAATGTATTAGAAAAACTACTAATTATATTTTCATTTCAGCTAGTGTAATCTAGTAACTATATTTTCTTTCAGTATCTTGCTGAATGTACCAAACTATTTTGGATCCTAGGGGTGCATCCAAAATTATTACACAATGATGCCAAACATATTTTTATTTAAAAAAAAAAAACAACAAAGTGAAACTGAATGGTCCAGACATGGTAGTGGGATACAGAACGTTTCACATTTATGTAACTGTTTCAAATCTGACACAGCATAGGATTGACCAAAAGTCACAACCATGTGATGCTTCTATAGTGGCCTATTTTGTCTCTCTTCAGTTCTTAGTGGACATGTGTCCAGATTATAGAATTTATGATAGCCAGTGGGATGCGCTGGCATTCTCATACAGACATGAAGAGGTGACTGAATAGATCTGAACGCTGACCTATGATGTTACTCCCTAGAGAGGGCCCTCCCAGATTACAGTTGAGATATGTTGGTGTGATAAAGCAGGAAAATGTACACAACAGCTATTTGTGCTGCAGTTGTCTTGCACATAAAGAGATGACTTCAGTTTCTAAAACTAGCAATCCAGCATCTCTTACAAGCAGTAAGTCAACTAAAATTTATATTTTAACGACTACCTAAGAAAATAAGGCTTTTGTTATTTCTTATAAACCAGACTGTATCACCCTTTCTGTATTTAAACTCTGTTATTCAAAGCCAGATGTATATCGTAAGACGCCATAAGAACATCTGAAGAAGTGAGGTTTTTACCTACGAAAGCTTATGCCCAAATAAATCTGTTAGTCTTTAAGGTGCCACCAGACTCCTTGTTGTTTTCATAAGAACAAAGCTATTTGACACACAAAGTTGACAGTCAGCTATCAAAAATTGTTTAGATAGGGATGTTTGTCATGCTAAGAAACATGGTTTGATGTTGTTCTGAGAATGCTTGTCCAGGCATCATTCACAGTCCAATCCAAAGAGCTGAGCTTTAGCCAGCAGGCACAGCTGAGATAAGAATTAGACAAATGCTCTGCTGAAATTGGAGTTACTGTACCATGGCTCGAGTGAGATCTTAATGTATTTTCTGCCTTATTAACAGGTTAGATTGGGTGAAGTGTAACAAGAGACCTAGGACCAGTGTATGAGTGGGATTGTGCTAACTACATCGTTGCAATCAATTAGTGCAGTATCAATGAATGTAACTCCAAAAGTCTTGTGTATCAAGATGACCAAACTCAACACACTGTGCTATGTACTTATAATCAACACCCACAGTAGTTTCTGGAGCTATTAGTGCCTGCAGTTTATATAGATAACAGCATGCTACATGATCAAGAGAACAGCAGTGCATTCTGGTAAAAATAAACATAAATAATGAATAGTGTAGCAATAGCTGTAATCATTACATAAGTTGTTTCTTCCAAAAATACTTTTGCTGTAGAAAAAATAAATATATTTTTAGCAGAGTTTATGCAGCAAACAGAGCAAACCACAATGTCAGCCCCCTAATGACTCCTTAGACCAATCATACATCTTTCAAAGCAAACTTTATTTATTTAAAAATCCTATCACCATTCATTTACCTGGCTTCACATTGTCAAGATAACAAATCTTGATTATGGAATCATTTAAAACGAAATTGTTCTGCCACCTAATTTAGAAACTTATCAAAAGTCAAGTCTGAACAAGAAAATTAGACTCACAGTTCCAACACTTAGCATTACATTTGGGAAGACAACTTAATTTCTTTCTCAATAAACTTATTTGTTTGCATGGAAAGTGCTTTTATTAATGTAACTAAAATGTAAACCATGTAATTAACAGGACCCCCAAAGTGTATCTGTTGTATGGTCAATTTTATATTTATGTCACACTCTCTTAGAAAGAATTGGATGCTATAGGTTAAACCCTGTCCTATCACAATCAGGTAGTTTTGCTGTTGACTTCAGCTCTGAAGACAATCTTTTGATCCCTAATCTCGTTAGGATCCCTTCACTAGAGTGCAAGGCTAACTCAGGGAGAACAGGGGTTTAAAAAGCCAGCTCCTAGGTGGCCAGACAAACTAGTAAACAGGGGAGTTTTGCAAGGGAGGTTAGAAAGGGAACGTCAGAGCCTGATTCACCCAATAAACATTCTGGGAGTGGACCCCAGTTATTAGGAGGAGACAGGTCATGGTAATGGGGGATTCAATTATTAGAAATATAGATGTGTTTGTGATGATCGGGAGATGCAAAGATTGTGTACCTCTCAAGTCATTTAAATAAATTTATGAGCAGTACTGGGGAAGAGCCTGTGCCCTTGGTAGATACCAATGACATAAGGAAAGGTAGGAGAGAGGTCGTGGAAGCCAAATTTGGGCTGCTGGGTAAGAGATTAGAGTCCAGAATCTCCATAGTAGCATCCTCTGAAATGCTTCCAGTTCTATGCCTAGGGCCAGTTAGAAAGGCCGAACTACAGGGTTTAATGTATGGATGAGGTGATGGTGTTTGGAGGAGGGATTTCGTTTTATTAGGAACTGGGGAACCTTTTGGGAAAGAAGGATCCTGTACATGAAGGACCAAACCAAAAAGGAATTAGATAGCTGGCAGCTAAATTTAAAGAGGTTGTCAAGGAAATTTTAAACTTTTAAATATTAAGGGATGGGGGAAAGCTGACAGGTAGAGAGGAGAACATGATTCACATGGAAGTCTCTTAGGGGACGATTTATTAAAGGGGATTCTCTATTCTAGTAAAGACAGGATAGAAGTTGATAAAGTACAGGCAGGAACTGAAGAGGAACCATCAAATGAAACATAGTCCCATTCAATTATATCATGTGAATGCAGACAACTAAATATTGACAAATTTTATAAGTGCTTGTGTCAAGGCTGTATCCCCACTTTGAACTTTAGGGTACAAATGTAGGGGCCTGCATGAAAACTTCTAAGCTTAACTATCAGCTTAGCCCTGGTCCGCTGCCACCATTTCCAATGGATTCCCTCCCTGGGAAGCCTTGAAAAACCTTCACCAATTCCCTGGTGAATACAGATCCAAACCCCTTGGATCTTAAAACAAGGAGAAATTAACCATCCCCCCTCCTTCCTCCCACCAACTCCTGGTGAATACAGATCCAACCCCCTTGGATCTAAAACAAGGAGAAATTAACCATTCCCCTCCTTCCTCCCACCAACTCCTGGTGAATCAAGATCCAAACCCCTTGGATCTTAAAACAAGGAAAAGTCAATCAGGTTCTTAAAAAGAAGGCTTTTAATTAAAGAAAAAGGTAAAAATCATCTCTGTAAAATCAGTATGGAAATTAACCTTACAGGGTAATCAAACTTAAAGAGCTCAGAGGACTTCCCTCTAGTCTTAGGTTCAAAGTACAGCAAACAAAGATAAACACTCTAGTAAAAGGTACATTTACAAGTTGAGAAACCAAAGGAAAACTAACGCGCCTTGCCTGGCTATTTACTTATAAGTTTGAAATAGGAGAGACTTGTTTAGAAAGATGTGGAGAACCTGGATTGATGTCTGGTCCCTCTCAGTCCCGAGAGCGAACACACTCCCAAACAAAGAACACAAACAAAAGCCTTTCCCCCCCACCCAAGATTTGAAAGTATCTTGTCCCCTTATTGGTCCTTTGGGTCAGATGCCAGTCAGGTTACCTGAGCTTCTTAACCCTTTACAGGGCAAAGGATTTTGGAGTCTCTGGCCAGGGGGGATTTTATAGTACTGTACACAGGACAGCTGTTACCCTTCCCTTTATAGTTATGACAGCTTGTACACAAATGCAAGCAGTCTAACTACTAAGATAGGTGAACTTACATGCCTGATATTAAATGAGTATCCTGATGTAGAAACTTGATGGAACAATGATAATTAATGGGACATGGTAACACCAGGGCACAAAATATATAGGAATGATAGAGTAGGTCATGCTGGTGGGAGAGAGGCACTATAAGTGAAAGAAAGCATAATGTCAAATATAGTCAACATTTTAAATGAATCAAACTGTACCATAGAATCTCTATGGATAGAAATCCCATGCTTGAATAATAAAGGTATAGCAGCAAGAATATACTACTGACCACCTGACCAGGATGGTGATGTTTTTTTGTGAAATGCTCAGGGAGATTAGAGAGGCTATAAAAATAAAATAAAATAAAATAAAATAAAATAAAATAAAAACCCTTGATAATAATGGGGGATTTCAACTATTCCCATATTGATATGTCACTTGGTAAAAACATCACAGTAAAGTCTAAACTAAATGTATACTCCAAATTAAAAAATAAAATAAAAAGCATTAAGAGTCCAAACCTCTCCGCTGCAAAAAATAGCACCATGACTAAACAACAGAGTAAAAGAGGTAGTGAAAGACAAAAAAGCATCCTTTAAAAATTGCAAGTCATATCCTACTGTGGAAAATAGAAACTGCATAAACTGTGGACAAGTTAGGCATAATAAAGTCCGCCAAAAAAGAATTTGAAGAGCAACTAGCAAAAGACAAATAAAACTAACAGCAATTATTTTTAATTACATGAGAAACAGGAAGCCTGACAAACAATCAGTGGGGTCACTGGACTATTGAGATGCTAAAGGAGCATTCAGGAAGACAAGACCACTGTGGAGAAGCTAAATAAAAGTTTGTTAGTCTTCATTGCAGAGGATTCAAGGGAGATTCCCACACCTGAGCCATTCTTTTAAGTGACAAATCTGAGTAACTGTCCCAGATTGAGGCGTCAGTAGAGGAGGTTTTGAAACAAAATGAGAAATTAAATTAAAAAGTAATGTCACCAGGACCAGATGGTATTTGCCCAAGTGTCCTGAAGGAACTCTGATATAAAATTGCAGATCTACTAACTAAGGCATGTAACCTATCATTTGAATCAGTCGCTGTACCAGGTGACTGGAGAGGGTAGCTAATGTTACACCAATTTAAAAAAAAAGGCTCCAGAGGTGATCCTGGCAATTACAGGTTGGTAAGCTTACCTACAGTACCAGACAAATTGGTTGAAACAATAGTAAAGAACAGAATTATCAGACACATAGATGAACACAATTTGTTGGGAAAGAGTCTTTTGTAAGCCTTTGTAAAGGGAAAACATCCCTTATCAATGTATTAGAATTCTTTGAAAGGGGTCAACAAACATGGAAAAGGGTGATCCATTGGATATTGTCTAGTTGGACTTTCAAAAATCCTTTGACAACATCACTCACCAAAAGCTTTTAAGAAAAATAAGCAGTCAAGGGATAAGCTGAAGGTCCTCTCATGAATCTCTAATCAGTTACATGATAGGAAACCAAAGGTAGGGATAAATAGTCAGTTTTCACAGTGGAAAGAAGTAAATAGTGGGGTTCCCCCCAGAATCTGGGTGGATTCAGTTCTGTTCAGCATATTCATAAATGATTTGGAAAAAGGGATTACCAATGAGGTGGCAAAGTTTATAAAAGTAAAGTAATACAAAATTACTCAAAATAGTTAAGGCCAAAGCTGATTGCGAAGAGTTAGAAAGGGATCTCACAAAATTGGGTGACTGAGCAACAGAATGGCAGATGACATTCAATGTTTATAAATGCAGAATCATGTACATTGGGAAACATAATCCCACATATACAGACAAAATGATGGGGTCTAAATTAGCTGTTACCACTCAAGAAAGAGATCTTGGAGTCATTGTAGATAGTTCTCTTAAAACATCCGCTCAATGTACCATCAAGACGGGGACAGAAATTAAGACAGAAAATATCATAATGCCATTATATAAATACATGGTACAGTCTCAACTTGAAGACAGCATGCAGTTCTGGTCACTGCATCACAAAAAAATTGGAAAAGTTATAGAAAAGTGCAACCAAATTGTTCGTGGGGAAAAAACAACTTCCATCCGAGCAGAGATTAAAAAGACTGGGACTGTTCATTTTAGAAAGGAGAAAGGTGTGGAGAAAGAATACGAAAGTGTTACTTACCCCTTCATATAAGACAAGAACCAGGGGTGTGGCAATGAAATTAATAGGCAGCAGATTTAGAACAACCACAATGCACAACCTGTAGAATTCGTTGCCAGGGAATGTTGTCATGGCCCAATATATAACAAGGTTCAAAAAAGAATTAGACAAGTTAATGGAGGATAGGTCTATCAATGGCTATTAGCCAAGATAGTAAGGGATGCAACACCAGTGTCCCTAAGCCTCTGACTGCCAGAAGTTGGGATTGGATGACAGGGGATGACAGAGGATTAACCCCTCAATAATCGCCCTGTTCTGTTTATTCCTCCTTAATCATCTGGCACTGGCCACTGTCAGAAGACAGGATACTGGGTTAGGTGGACCATTGGTGTAACCCAGTATGGCAATTCTTATGCTCTTAAGTTCAACAATGCTTGGAACACAACATGTAGGACAGCTAGATTGGCAACCAAATTCACTGTATGTTATAGGGCATCAATTATACAGCCAATATTTCAGCAGGTTAAAAACATGAATATTTCTGAATTTCATAGTAGCCATGTGTCTATTAGATTTGAGCAGAATATAGCACCATTCTAGTTAAAAGCCAGACTGTTGAATATGTAAGACATGTTACCGATTAGAAGTATCTGGTGCAGTATAGTCACTATGAAGGGACTATGTAAATAAATGGAAGAAAAAAATTAAGGGGTGGCTTACAGGAAAAGTCCCACATTTCTAATTGTTGGACAAATGAACAAAAAGGACACCACTTCCTTAAGATCTTCAGGATATGAATTCCATTTAAACTTTAAAAAAAAAAACATTCTCATTGAATATTTCTCATAGAATATAAAAACAATAATTTAAGCAATGCAATTAGAATCAATATTGTACAAATCTTTTCCACATGTAGAAAGGAACTGTTACAAACAACAAATATAGAATATAGTGTTTTGGGGAACCTCTTCAACCATGAACAAGTTAACCCATCTCTGTTTTCACTTTGAATAGGCAGCAGCTATCCTTTAAGTCACCCACAAATATATCTTTTAAAAATATGGAATGAACCCAGAGATTTTCAATTTAGTTTTCCTTTTAAGGTGAAATACTGGAGATGAAAGAAACTAAATAGAGAATTTAGTTAGGAGATTGTATCACTTACCTAGGGGTAAGTGCTGATTCTGACTGTTTTTGTGTGATTTAGTAGGTGTGCTGGAGTTCTTGCTGAAAGGGGAAAAAATGAAACACTGTGTGAAATAATTCTAGAGCCATCACGTTTTTTTGTGGTTTCTTCTTAGATTGCTTTCTGCTCCTGCTGTACGTTATACTTTCACAACATTTTGGTTGATTTGACCATTTTGATACTATAGCATGATGTAATAAAAACAATCCATTTCTTTTGTGAGGACATGGCAAAACTGTGGTGGCTTTACAGACCAGTTGTTAAATCTCAGTTAATGAAACAGTCTGATTGTTGTTCTGTAGCTCAGCTTCTTCATCAAGCATTCTGGTTACTTCTCCTCATTATTAGAATTACGTCTTTCAGCTATGGAGACCAAAACCATTAATATACGATTTAGGCAACAAGAATATTAAATGTGTGTGCAAATGAAATACTGTCTAGGCTAAAGAGAAAATATGAAATTAGCCTTTTAAGACTGAACATCCTGCCTCAACTGGATTATCAACAGCACTTTTATATCAATCTTAGGGGTACATTTGCAATGCAAGGAATTCTGCACATGTTTCTGCTTAGTATTAATGACAGTGTCACACCTAAAATTGCATGCAGCTTTTTGAAAATTTAGCCATCAGACTATCAGGCCTTCGAATGACATGCTAAACATAATCTTTATGGCCAAAATAGCAGGATTTATTTAATCTTTAGAGCTGCACTGTACAATAATAGTTTAACCACTACTGCTAAGCTGACTGACTTATTACCCACAGCACCTCTGAGACTAGGCCCAAAAAGCCAACAAAACCATAAACACCCACATTTGAATAAAGGAGAGTATATGTGAACATTCTTCTTGGGTAAAAAGCTCTGAAAGGCTTATGTCCAGATATAATATTTCAGCATCTGGCAATTATCAATGTATGACACTAAAATGATTTTTGAAAGCACCTTTGAATTTATAGAAATGATGCAAAAAAAAAAAAAAATCCCTAAACCACTTACATTTTCAAAAGTGAGATTTTCAAAACCACAATGTATTTGGCTAACTCTGCTCCTGCTGAAATTAATGGTAATATTTCCATTGACTTCAATAGAAGCAGGTAGGCCAGTGCTGAGAACCTTTTTGAATATTTTTCCCCCAGCACATGGCTCTGGACTCTTCAAACCTCACTCAGAAGTATTCATACTTATCTTCTTTCAGGTTTTTAGTATGACATACAAAGCATTCTGTTAATTATTATTTAGACTGGTTATATTCCAGTAACACCCACAACATGTTAAGCATTTTCCAAATACAAAGGAAGACACTGTCTTTGCCATAAGGGCTCACTAGTTAGAAAGCACAATTGGAAGGGGGCGAGCAGAATGTATAAGACATTCTACATACCAACAGAGTGATGAGAACGATGGTTGGCAAACATTTTGTGAGCTCATTTCATTCATTCATTCATTCATTCATTGAATTTAGGCTGGCATTTTCAAAGGACCCCAGAAAAGTCAATAGGAATTGGGCGCCAAATTGGGGGGGGGGGCTGTGAAAGTCTTAGACTTAATGATTTGAAGTAGATTATGGGGCCAAGTTTGATGAGGGGAAGACAGGACAGGATGAATTATACAAGTAAAGCAATAGAAGAGAGAGGGGGACACTGTGGGGAGAGGAAGAAAAAAGGTAGAGAGAGAGAGAACGGAAGGAGGAAAATTAAGAGGAAAAGATAGAGAGGAATAAGGGATTCATGAGAGTAAGGATAGCAAAGACGCTACTGTGAGGAAAAAGGGAAGTTGGAACAAACCATCAATCACTGGAGAAGAAAAAATGACTGAAGTTCAAGCTGAAGAAAGCAGAGTCTGATGGCCTAACTGTATTCCAGGGGTCATGAAGGGGGGAATCTATTGGCAGTGAAAGAGGAAGCTCTTCCTGTTCTGCTGGCACAGGGGAGGATACAGACTGGAACTGGGGAACTAACTGTCTTGTGCACAGGCAAGATCGGGACATTGTGAGTGAGTCAGATACCAGGAAGCTATCTAGATCCTTTAACTGTTAACTTCCAGACTTCACCTTTTTATTTTATTTTTTTATTTTGTAAAGCCTTTAACTTGATTAAGTTTTTGTCTGAGGATTTTTTTTTAATTATGATCAGGTGCAAGGATTGGCGCAGACAATGTCAGGGTATGAGTAATTATGGAGGACTGTGTTTTTTGGTGGGCAATGAGAAATGAGGGTGGTTGTTTAATCTACAAGAAGAGGAAGGGTGTTATGCAGCACCAAATATGATTTACTGTTTGGATTCTGGTAGTGCGCCCAATGTACTTGCTGTTTTCCAAACATATAATAAGATGCACTGCCTGGCCCAGATAGTTCACAGTGTGAAAAGAAAAGTGACATATGGCAGGTGAGTGGGGGGAGAGATAAAACATCCCATTTTTATTTTAAATAAGTATAATTTATCCCAGCTGCTGTTAACTGTCAATTTTGTGTAGACATCCTGGCAGGAGCATATCTATAAGGGATTTGAAGATGATGGGGAGTCACTTCAATGACTATCTCAGGGAAAGATGTTCCAAGATGAAGGGGTGGGAGCAGACGACCATCCCCCCCTCCAGCAGCCTTTAGATGTATGTGTGGTGCCTTTTCAAGCCACGAGGTATAACTGAAGGTGGCACTGCCAATGACCTGTGCCCTTCATCCCCACTCCATCACTGCTCAACATGTGACTCCACTATTTTGACAAAGGAGGAGTGTGGACAAAGCACAAAAACCATTATTGGAGAGGTAGAAACACGGTTAGCTAAGGTTGCATCATTGACACAGAAGGAATGGTGGAGTAGAGCAGTGTGGTAAAGGATAGAACCAAATAAGTAGATTCTCAGTGTCAAGGTATGTCGACACAATAGCAGCACAGCTATGGCACTGCAGCTATGCCACTGAAGCACTGTAGGGTAGACACCTGCAACAATGACAGAAAGGTTTTTTCTGCAGTAGCTGTAGTTAATCCAACTCATCAAGAGGTGGTAGCTAAATCAACCAAATAATTCTTCCATCTACCTAGTGAGGTCCATACCAGAGCTTAGGGATGTGAATTTTTCACACTTTCGAGCGACAAAGCTAGATCAACCTAAGTTTTAGGTATCACCCAGATCTCAGAGTTCTGAAGGGGTTTGAAAATGAAGGAAAGTAGCTTGAATTTGATGCAGTGGAAAATGGGAAGCCAGTGGATGGATTAAAAGAAAGGGAGTGATGTTGTGAAAAAGATAGGGAAGGAAAATATTAGCACTATTTTCATTTTGTGTGTACTAGAGAAGGGCAATATTGGTGCCAGAAACAGACAAAGGAAGATGAGAAGGATTTGGTTGTGAGTTGCATCTGTGTGAGAAAAGAGACTGGATTTGAGAAATGATACAGAGGAAGAAGTGATAAGATCTGAAAATATCCTGGAGTTCCAGGAAAGTGAGGAGGAGGCAAGGTGGACCCTACATTATTGGCCTGAATGACAGAAAAGACGGCGATGGTGTCAACAGGGAGAGAAAATGCAGGAAGTTGTGTGGGTTTGTAAGGAAAGAGAAAACATTCAGCTTGGTCGATGCGTAGTCTAAACTGATGGCAAGACATCCAGGTGGAGATGTTAAGACAGACCAGCTGAAAAATGGGATTGGATGCATGGAGATAAATCAAGTGGAATTGTAGGTTTACAAATTGTACAGAAGCTCCAAGATGCACTCAGAAGGCAGACTTCATAATGCAGTGTAGATAGATACAGTGCTTAAATAATTAATTATTATACCTTTCTCACACCAATGTTGGCACAGGACAGAAACTGATCTCTTCCATTTCTTTCTGTCATTAGCCGTTGCTTTCATCTGCTCTATAGTGTTGTGATAGACTGTTCTACCCTCCCTGCTAAAGGTTCTTCTTAAGGCTTTATTTGGACACCCTTATTTCCTCACACCAGATAGTTTTCTGTGGAAGTCTGTGTTGGCATGCAGAATACATGCCTCAAATAATCCAATACTTCCTTCTAATTCTAGAGAAGACAAGCTGCTGATTGGTGATTTCTCAACTCTCTTTGGTGGTGATAAAGTCTCTCCATCCAATGCCCAGAATCTTTCATAGGCACTTATTTTCATAGGCATCTAGTTTTCTGTCTAACATTTTAATAGCTCTCCAGTTCTTGAAGCCATATGTCAATATGTCTGAGTTGAAAATTCTCAGTTTTGGCTCACATAATGCTTGCTGTATTATCATGATTTCTTTGGTTTCTTGGCATAATGCTAAGAATACTACAGAACTCTCTACAGGAAATAACCTCCTTGCTTTTTGAGTTGCACATTTTTTTTCTATTAAAAGAGTCTATTCTTTAAGCTATGGATGAATGGGAGGACAGGCAGAAAAAAACAAAAATACCCTATTGAGTTCTTTATTAGCCATTTCTCATTCTTGAGTGGCAGCCATTTAGAAGGTCACGTAAAGGTAGAGCAGGACAGATCCACTTGATTCACTGTATAACCAGTACATTTACTTATTGTAAAATTCTGCCACAAAAGCTTTCACTTGTCCAGATGTTTTGTGTACTACAGGAATGGCCCTCCCTCCCCCAAGACCATGGGCAGACAGGCACAATTTAAGAAAACTCCAAGACAATTGTAAATTGTACAATGGGCCAAATCAGTCCTTGGTTGACCCCAGGATTGGGAACTGCAAAGCTGGTATAAAGGACACTTACCTCAGTCCCATGGTGAGCACAGCTCAGTTGGATCAGAGGATATGGCTGTAGAGATGTATTCCAATATATATGCTACAATTATGGCAGTTATAATGAAAGAAAAAATCAGGATCCCACTATCATAATAAATATTTATTTTATTCTAATTGAAAATATAAGGTATTTATCATTAAAAGATACATTTTATTAATTGATTTAGGAATATTCCAATCTTCCTTCAACATAATTTACCTAGTCAAAATCACAAGTCAGTTATATTGTATCAATCTTTCATTTGCAGAGCACTAATTCCTAATTTTCAGATTTTTAGTACTTGCTCTGTGCCTATGTTATTTTACTTTTCATTGTATTTAGCTGTGAACCACCAACAAAGTTTGGCTCATAATTAGATTTTTCATTTTTAAACACATCCTTTACAAGTGTTTGGTTTCTCATTTACTTCCAGTCTTCACTGATGTTACATGTTAACATTATGAACATAGAATTTATATGTTATAGTATTTACATAGCCTTTATTATGTGCATACCTGTGAACATTATTTAATTGACTGGAAGCAATGGACTACAAAGTAAATCTTTAATCTTCATGATATTAAGTAATGCATTAGCAATCCAAACATTAGGAATCAATATACAGATAACATACGTAATGACAATGAGATGATTCATTATTTGGATAGACAGAAGAATTCTATAAAGACACTTACAATGTAAGGAATATTTACAAATCAATAATTGATAAAACTTTTTATCCCAGCTAAGTGGATTTTTATGTTTCTAGTTAGAGTCTAATTAATATAGGTTACTATACAACTTCCTGAACAGTTCAGGATTGATTCGAGCTGTAACCTTCCCTTACTGTTGTACGGCTGCAAAACATGGACACTACGCTGCTCAGACAGGACAAAGCTGAAGGCTTTCCACACAAAATGTCTATGTTGTATATTGGGCATAAAGTGGAATGACTTAATCTGAAATACAGATGTTTATGGTCGCTTGGGCCTACAGACTACCTGGGCCATTGTCCGCAGGTGGTGCCTTATGCTTTTCGGACATGTCGCAAGGATACCTCATGGAGTTCCAGTGAATGCCGTTTCCCAGGTGGCTTGTAACATCTGGGATAAAATTCCACCAACGGAGGGCAAGAGGCAGCCCAGAGACAGACCCCCTATTGCATGGGTTTATCAAGTCTGTGCCAATGTTGGACTCTCAGGCTGTCAAGCCTTTGTGGTTGCGCAGGAATGGACCAAATGGTGAACAATCAGTATGGCCGACTGGCTAAGCGTTGAAGAAGAGAAGACTGTACAACTTGGCAGAAATATGGAATGAACTTTGTTTCACCATAATTGCTGTACATTTATATACAAACAACTGAACAACATTTTAAAAATTTCGATCCAAACTTTGAAACCACAATGTGAACTTTAGTTTTAATACTCTAAAGAAGTGCATCCTAGTTTGTTTAACATTGGGGCAAAAATTGTACAGGAGTTCTGCTATGTTCCCAGAATCCCCTCCTACTCCATGCAACAACATATTAATTGATTTGCTGTATTTGAGACCTTCTGTGGCACCGGAGAAGCACTCAGAGACGAAGTGGGGGTGAGGAAGTCAAGTTTCTTAGAACATTTTGTATACTATTCCATAATGGTTCTATTTTTTTCAGTCAAACACATATTGGGAGGCCATGGGGGAGAACAGACATGTTATCTGGGCTATGGTGACATCAGTATTCAGAAAATTGTGATGTAAAGGAATTGCATAGTATCCCTTTGAATAGTTTGTGAGCCCTCCAACGATTGTCTCTATCCTCAATCTTCATTTATATATAAGGCTGGGCTAGGTCAACTGTGGATACATTTCTGTCACCTGCAAATTTTATCAGTGATAATTTTATGTTTTCCTCCAGGTCATGGATAAAAAATTAACTAGTATAGGACCAAGAACCTATCCCTGTGGGACCCCACTATAAACACACCCACTTGATGATGATTCTCCATTTACAATGAGATCTATTAATTAGCTATTTTTAATCCATTGAATGTGGCCATGTTAATTTTATAGCATTCTAGTTTTTTAATCAAAATATCAGGTGGTACCAAGTCTAATGCTTTACAAGAGGCTACGTATATTATTTCAACACTATTATTTTTATCTACTAAACTTGTAAGCATAGAAAAAAGTTATCAAGAAAGTAAGTCAATTTTCCCCCAAAAAGCCAGACATTTTTAACCTTTTATGTTTCCCCCTCCCTCCCCTCTAAATAAGCAGTTAACTCTCAGTCCTAGTATTGCAGGCTACAGTTTCCTTTTCACTTTTATTAGACCTCACTATATTCCAGGATTAGGATTTCCATTTGTCATGCTTTTTTTTGCTCTTTACACAACAAACATGATATGAAGGAATCACACAGGCATGGCAGGATCCAAATAATTGTTACTAACTATATACAACATGCTGGGTCTAGCTATATATATGCAACATAACTATATACATAACTATATACTATAACTATATAGCTATATATATGCAACATAACTATATACAACATGCAAGGCCTAGCTCTGGCAGGGTTCTGGTGGCTTCTGAAACACAGAAGAAGGCCACGGGAGGGCTCACAAACTATTTAAAGGGATACTACCCAGTTCTATGCACTATAAAGATTCATCTGCATGTTTTCAGTTTTGTTAGAACAGGATGGGACTGTATTTGTTTCTATGGTTTGCTAGTGCCATGACTGAGATTGGAACTTGCATGAGAGAGTGCACTGTGAGTAACAGCTTGGGGCTGGGTGCAGGGTGGGGAGACTGCAGAACTGAGTGCAGGGGGAAGAACTTGGAGCTGAGTGTGGGGCAACAGGAGCGGAGTGTGTGTGGCATTGAGGAGAAAGCATACATCTGGGTGCAAAGGGACCATGAGAAAGCTCAGGGATTGGATTTGGGGGCAGTTGCAGAGGGAGAGCTCAGGGAACAATTAAAGGCAGTGAGCTACTCTCTGGGCCCCCACAGGAAAATTCAGGTTGCCTCACTGAACACATGTAGAGGGTAATGGAGCATTTATGTTGCCTACTCTGGCCCACTGAACCACAACTATTTGGTCTTGACCATGAGAGATATTGGCATGATAATTTCATTCATTTTCAGTGTGCTAAAATATATATACAAAATTATATGAAAAATTATATTCCACTTTTCAAGAAAAGTAATACATAGCCACATAAATGTGCATGGGACTTTACAATACAGAAAAAATAACTGGTTTGGGATTGTCATAACTATAAGGGAAGGGTAACAACCCTCCTGTATACAATACGATAGCATCCTTTTACCTGTAAATGGTTAAGAAGCTTAGGTAACCTGGATGACACCTGACCCAAAGGACCAATAAGGGGACAAGATACTTTCAAATTTTGTGGGGAGGGGGAGGCTTTTGTTTGTGCTCTTTGTTTTGGTGGGTGTTCGCTCTTGGGACTAAGAGGGACTGGACATCAATTCATGCTCTCCAAATCTTTCTGAACAAGTCTTTCATATTTCAAACTTGTAAATAATAGCCAGGCAAGGCGTATTAGTTTATCTTTGTTTTTCTCAACTTGTGAATGTTCCCTTTGCTAGAGGGAGGTATCCCTGTTTTGTTGTAACTTTGAAACTAAGGCTAGAGGGGGTTCCTCTGGGCTCTTTGAATCTGATTACCCTGTAAAGTTATTTTCCATCCTGATTTTACAGAGATGATTTTTACCTTTTCTTTTTAATAAAATCCTTCTTTTAAGAACCTGACCGATTTTTCCATTATCCAAAGACCCAGGGGTTTGGGTCTTTGATCACTTTGTAATCAATTGGATAGGATATTATTCTAAAGCCTCCCCAGGAAATGGGGGGTAAGGGCTTGGGGGAATATTTTGGGGGAAGAGGAACTCCAAGTGATCCTTTCCCTGTTTCTCCCTGTTAATCACTTGGTGGTGGCAGCATCCCAGGTTTTAACCTAAGCTGGTAGAATTAAGCTTAGGGCACTTTCCTGTGGGTCCCCACATCTGTACGCTAGAGTTCAGAGTGGGGAAGGAACCCTGACAGGGACAGATACAAAGAAAGACTACTCAGGTGACTTTTAGACACCATGGTTGCCCTGCTATGACATGAGGAGGAGAATCCAATAATGCAGTCAGAGCTAAAAGTTTAGGTTTTTTTATTGTACTGCAATTACTTAATTACTAGATGAGTAAAACTTTATAGTGGGAAACCCTATAAAAATGTGTTAAAGTTACTAGTACACAACCATGTATTTTCTTCCCTTACCTTTTGGAATATGAACCCTGGAAAAAAATCTCAAGGAATATTCAGTTAAGTCTTCACCAAAATCCCTTAGAACAAAACAACAACAACAAAAGAACCATAAATTTAAGACAACCAAGAAATGCAAAGTTCAGGCAACACTTTCCATCCAAGACACCTAGACAACTTTATCTCAGTGCCTTATGGAGCGCCAGCATACAGAGACCGGGTAGCACCTTGATACTTGGATGTCACATTGCATCAGACTTGAACTTGCCTTCCATATACTTTATCAGTCCGATGTATTAATTCTCTGCCAGGCAAAAGACTGCAAAGTTCCTAATTTTATACCATTACAGACACAACTGAACTGAGAAATTTTCCATGCCTGTGAAAATTCAAGTGTTCAATACCTCCCGCACCACAAATTCTCATTTTTTCCCTAAGATATAATAATCAAGTAGTTTCATGTTTGGCTGCTCCATAAAGCATGTGAGAGGCAGGTTTCAGACTTCTGATAGAAACTTTGTTTTACTCTTACACTGATAAAAAGTTACACTCATGCTGGTTTCCTTTATCTACTGTCTTTGTTTATGGCTTTCTATTTCGCACATGTAAAACAGCAGAACAAGGACATTATTCCAGATCTTGAAAAGATAACATGTCAGTCAGTGACTAAAAATCGCCACACATGTATCCTAAAAATAATTTTCCAATTCTTCTTATTCATGTAAAAAGCTGGCAGTGGAAGAGATGCATACAGCAACTTCCAGTGGCTACAAACTTAGCATATCACCTATTGACCCTAGCCTGAAAAAGCTTTATTTTGTTGCTGACATGGTAGAGAGGCTGTCTATGCACCACAGATTTCCCTTGGTTGCAGTAATGGACAGAATATGCACAAAGGGAGAAATTCACTTCTGCACAGAAGACTAGCACAAAGTGTAGGCACCATTTATATCCCACACATTATTTGGTTGGGGCATCAGTGATCCGTCCTTGCACTGACCCACTACACAGGGATGAATTCCAGCCATTGAACCGTGGACCCTGATAATTAGTTAGGTGTGCTCTAGGGACTGGCATCTAGAGCTTAGGAGCTTTTTTCACATTGCCAAACATTCTGGTAAATAGTTTTTGCAGTTGATTCATGTTAAAAATAGCAATGATAAGTAATGTGTCTTATGTTCCCTTTGATTCAAAAATAACCAACATCACAAAAGCAAACCTCATTTATTTTTCTCTCTCCTCCTTTCCTTTCTGTGAACGTACTAAAGTAATGACAGATTCACATAGGGATGATTTGTAATTAAATTAAATTCAGCAACAAAAAGTGTGTAAAATGCATTTAATCCAAAACAATAAACAAGTACATGATTAATTGCTTGCAATGTGCCTAGCTTTGATGTGTGAAAATAAAGATGATGCAGCAGCTGAGTGCCTTTGAATCAATTCAACATCCACCTGGTATAAAAGCTCATCATTTACTGCAGACTTAGCCAGTTTCCATGAAAAAATTTCCAAGTTCTCTAGTGGAAATTCATCACAATAGACATACTTTATATGGTGCTCCTCTCCCACCACCATTTAGGTCGATTCCCAGAGTAATTAGAGGAACAAAAAAAAAACCCAACTATCTATAAATCAAATAATATGGCGGGAAAAAACATTTTACTGAAACATAATTGTACATTTTGTGTGCATGCTTGCATAACTGAGCAAAATAAATCAGCATTTGGCTATTAAGATTTCTCTTTTGTCCTAATTATCTGTGTATTGAGAGATTATATCCATACAAAATGAAACAAAGAAGACACCATACAAAGGGAGTCATTAGTAATGGCACCTAATCCCATTACTTGGTATTGTGCACCACATCCCCTAGCACCGTGCCCTACCACAGTGTAAAATAGTAACATCCATTATATATACAGAATGAACACAATGAAGACAAAGAATAAGCTTTAGTTGTAAAAAAAAGACCTTGCCTTCTGTAAAATATCAGCCTACAATATATTAGCCCATCTGTGTTTCAGATGTATAAGATATGCTGCTTTACCTCCTCTCCTAAAATGATATGTAGTATTGCTGAACAGCCTGAAATAGTTGTTTTAGAAGAGAATTTTCTCCATTTCAGTGGTAACTTAGGATAGCTAGAAACATTCTTTAGGATCAAAGTACTATGGCCCTGATCCACAGACCATTGAAGCCAATGGAATAGCAACTTATATTGGACTTTAGTGGGAAACAGGTGAGGCATTATCTATATAGAAGATATATTCTGTACCATCCTGTTTTTCCAGCATGTTCTAGAGACATTCAAAATCTCATTCAAATGGGAAAGGAAGCAACTCATTGCTGATAAGCAATATAACAGAATTTGATTAGCTGGAAGTAGAATGAACAAATTTACACTGTAGTTTTAAAATATTTATCTTTTTATCTGTATATGCACATACAGTTATATTATACGCACACACAACACAACAAGCAGATATAAACACACACACACATCCTACATGTTACACTCCAGAAATATTCCTCTCGTCAATGGCTGACGTATGCTTCACCTCCCACTTTTATGATGGTCTAGTTAGATGTATATTTAAAGGATGGTGGGAAAAGAATAAAGGATTACAAAACACTGAGCAACCAGTACCTTCTGGTTTTGTTTTCTTCTAGTAACTAGTTTACTAACAGTTTAATAGCAAGAGGACAACCATGGCTTGAGCAGCACCAGCAATCCAGTGCAATACCAAGTGGCTCAGGCAGATATCAGTACTCAGAAATCTTTCTTTTATAATTAATACACACAAACTCACATACACACAGAGAAGTAGGCCTGATGTTTGCATAAGCACTTGGCTGGAGGTGAAAATACCAGCAGAGAGAGAGACCAGAATAGAGATAGTAATGATAACTGCATGGCAACTGACAAAAAGTAGCATTTTATTATTGAATGGAACAACAAAAGCTCAGACAAATGTGGGTAGATAAATTATATTATGACCAAGAGCAACTGATGTTGCTAATAACTGCTTTAGTTCCTAAGAAATGAATGCAGCCATTCTCTCATCATATGAACACTTGAGTTTCACACTGTGCTCTGCAGCATCGTTACAATAGGGAGCATTCGGCACAAACCCTTGTAAGTTGTCATTGATTGTTTCAAATGTTCTGTACTCAGCAATTCAAACAAGTGTCTGTCTTTTCAAACTGTAAGTGGGCCTAGTCTGTCAAGTATGCTTCTGAAGATAAAGGCATTTGTAAATGTAAAGGCATCTGTAAATGCAAAAGTTGCTTTGCAATTTATGCAGCCTTTACAAAGCTCATGTACCAAGCCTGATCCTGGAGACAAAGAAAATAATTCAAAATAGTTTTATTCACTGAACTGGGATTTCAAAATAAAGATTTCACAGACTTACATATAAGAAAATTATGTGTTTTAACAATACATTGGTCTTGTCCTACCACTACTTTTCAATTTTCTGTACCAATAAAGTGTTGCTACTGAGGTCCTCAAAAGAGCTAAGATCCTTTTACAATATATACAGTACATAAATACAGAGACTGGGAGGCCTCAGGATATCAAACTGCTAACATCCAGACTGCAAAAACCAATTGATCACAGATCTTCATATGTTTAACTAAAGAGATGGGGTGGGGAAAGCAAGGGAAACAGAGAAGACCCTCTCTCCCTAAACCTTTCCTCAAATCAGAATTTCTTTTCCCCCTGACATGCTATCATTTTATTAAATCCCCCTGTACTCTCTCTCACCTTTTAGAAGCTGAGAAGCAGAGGTAGCACAAATAAGATTTCACCTGCGAACCTCCCTCTCCCCCTTATTCCCCATCCCCCTCAAGGACCAGGCCTGTGAAAAGGTTAACAGTGGCAGGATCTTCAGCTACTCCCAGACCTGGCAAGAAGGCCAAGAACCCCCAGACAAGCTGTGCTGCTGCGGAACAGGGCCAAGTGAACATGGAGGACTGAGTCCTGCTGCAGCATTCTAGCCTTGTGCTTTGTGGGAAGGGGTGAGCATTAATTGTTCCCTGTGCTAAGGGAGCAAATGATCACTTAGCACATAGGGGCCCCACTGATTGTCTGCTTTCCTCAGAAGGTAGGAGAATAGGAAGACGCAGTCAGTCAGGACAAGGATTTCCCCAAATAGAAGGGTCCAGTACCTGAAGTCCACATGGAAAACGCATAGACTTGGAAGGTTGGAGTGTACATTGGTTGGAATACAGGTCTGAAGTTGAGATATTTTTATGTTCATATTTACTGTGGTGCAAAGCACTTTAAGATCTTCATATAAAACACACTGCAAGTGCAAAGTACTATGCTTGGCACCAATCATCCCCTCCCTCACAAAATCTCACAGGAAAGGGTTCTGGAGAAAGAAACCTCCACAAGGATTCCTTCTCAGAGCTCACCAGACGTCATCCTATCTGTCATTAGGATTCATCCCCATTGCTGTGATAAAGGATGTAGGGCCCACGCTCAAATCTAGCCATTCCCTATGGACCTGATAAAAGCTGAGGCCATCCTAATTTAGGTCTTGATGCTGGTGCTCCCCACCTCATAGGTCCCCAGCAGCACGGCTACAGTTCTGCACAGTGAAATCTGCTGGCCTTTTTTTTCCCCTACTGAAAGAAAATGCAGATTTGACTGAAACATTTTACAAGTTCATGTCAAATTCACCTTTTTTGTTGTTGCTAGAAACAGACCTCCCCCCGACACACACACAATCTAAAAAATTCAAAAAAAAGTCAACAAAATTGTTTTGATGGTTTTGAAATACAACATTTTGATTTTCCAATTGAAAATGACTTTTTTCAATTGTCTTCCATTTTATTTAAAACATTTAAAAAATCTAAATACAAAAAAAAAAAAGCCCCCCCATATGAAACAAAAGTTCTTGTTCAATCCAAAACAATTTTTCTTTCAACTTTTCAGGTCACTGAAAGATTTGAAAATTTTCATTTTTGGGTCAACCCAAAATGAAATTATTTCTCTCAATTTTTTGGTACAGCCAGAGAATCAAAAATAAAATAAAACAAAATAAATAAAAAAACAGCTCTTTGCACAGCTCCAAGTGCAGCCCCTGGGTCGCACCTGGTTCTGGCTGTCAGGGGGAAATTTGGGGTTTGGTTCCATGGGAAACATAACACAATCAGAGGCTATTGCCATTTCTAGAGGACTAAATGAGGGATCATGTGCTTTGCCCCGTATCCTCCTGTGAGGACCCTGTGTTAGACAGAGAAACTTCGGGCCTCATCCAGGCCCGTGCAGAGCACAATGCCACAGAGAGGTGGCTGAACTCACTTTTCTGTGTGGAAGGGTGAGAGAGGCTCCCCCTCTTTGAATGGATCCCGAGGATGGAGGGAAACACAGTCTAGCCCATTATCTATTATCTATTAATTATTATTATTATTATTATTATCAAAGACCTTTCTTTACTAAATGATTAAGCACAGTTTTTTCCTAGTGGGGTTGAATTCCTTCCGTTCTTAACTTGTGGAAAGCAAGTTATTTCTCTGCTTCAATTTTCCATGAACAGGATGAAGGCAGGATGTTACTGAAAATGATTAAATGACACATTTTAGTTTCAGTTTAGTATTTTAAGATTTTGCACATAAGGTATGATAGCCCTATAAGGGAATTAATAGGAAGGTCGACACTGCTTTACTCCTAATAGCCTAATCTGCTTGAGGGGACTGATAATATGCGGTGGGGTCTTCCACGTACTTGGTATTAGTCCTAGTTTTACACTGTTATGAAATAGCCAGTGTTGAACCATTTGTTTTGATTGCTTTTCTCCATCCACCATGCCGGCCTCTTATCTCTTACTATGTAAAATGTGGTGAGGGTAGCTAGCAGCTCTGGTGTTCTCTCTGCTAAGCCTGTCTACCGCTCCACTCTAAATCTGGTGGCACTGGAATTGGGGTCTGGATAATAAACAACCTCCAACATGTATGTGTGTCTGAAAAGTCCCAGAAAATGCTGCTGAGGGCTTGTGTAAACCAACATGATTACTTGTGACAGATTGAAAGGAAAGAATAGCTGAGCAGCATTCTGGTCACCCAGCGCCAATCAAACAACTCAGAATGGGGCTGGTTAAACAGAGCAGTGCCTAATTTGTTGGTGGAGCAGACCTGGAACACTAATTAAACCATTAAGCAGAGGCTACAAATAGACATAGGTAGGTATTAGAAAGGGGGGAAAGCAAACAATGAAGGGAGGAGATTGCCTTTCCCTGCTTGTTATAGGAGTTGGGGGCTCCCTAGGACTATTGGAGCAGAGCTATATATAGTGTGAAAGTGGTGGGAACCCACATTGTAAATAAATTACACAAGGTGTTTGACCAGCACAAAGGTCTCCGAGCAGACTGTGAACCAAAGCAGAGGCAAGAGCCAGAGGGCTCTGTCACATATTTCAGTTTTTGGGGTTGGTCTCTAGGCATCATTTATCAGCTATGCCCAGACTTTTAAACACTGACATACATGAACAAAGAGCAAAATATATACAGTAGCAGGAAATCAAGTGGGAGGCGGGGCAAAGTCTATTCCAACATTATTAAACATTACTTAACATCCAAAAAGGAAGTTTGATTGAAAAACTCAATCTCAACCCAGGAGGATACAGGTACAAAGTGAAAATATATGAAGGCCAAATTCTCACCTGATGTAAACTGAGCTGGCTGAGAATCTGGTTCACAGTTTTAATCACTCTAAGTCTCATTTCAGAAACACCTAAAGAATAATCACTGTAGGAGGGTCAATACTTTCTCAGTTATTGATAGACAGGGCACTGGAAAGAATCTTAGTGCTAGAGTTGACCAAGTATTTTGTAGCGTAAAATGACGATTTGGCTGGAAAGTTTCTCACATCAAATTTCTGGTCAGAGAGAGAGAGAGAGAGAGAGAGAGAGAGTCACTATAGTCCATTCAGGATGTTAGTGGCTCTCTGAGGTGTCTCCAGGAGTTTCCATCACACGCCTAACCAATTTCTTGCCAGCTTGCTTGGTGGGCTGCTGGGGAGCCCATGTTTTCAGTGTCTGTGGCTCCAGAGAAGCTATACCATGTGGACTGGGACACGGACCCCAGGACCTTCAGGGTTTATGGTTCTGCAGCAGCTGCTCTTGGCAGATTGCCTCAGAGTCATGAACCCCATGTTTCCAGGCTCTTTGTCATGGAGCTGGGAGCCTGGAAGTCCTGAGATCCCCAACTCAAGATGGGGTCTCAGGACTCCTAAGCTTTCCACTCCTCAGCAAGTAGTCTGATCGCTCCAAATGGACTCAGGGCTCAAAAATAGGCTTCAGCATGAAAATAATATCATGTCTGTTTCTGTCTAGCTGTATCAAAATAGCTGGATACACACATAAGAACTCTTTGAACACTTCCCAGTCTTCCTGTGCTGCTGAGTTGCTTTCAAATTTTCTACTGGAAGATACAGAAGCCTATCATTTTCAGACACTCTGCTATGATAGTTAGGGCTACTACATTAGAAAATGTAGCATAAAAAAGAAGCTGCTAGTAAGAATATACTCAGGTGTGTATAAAGAGCTGAAGAGCTCCCTTCCATACTGAAAGTAGTCCACCTTCTTACTGGGGGTCTCTCTCACAAATATGCTGAACTAAAACACTATCAGACTGAAAATGTAAGTCCCATCTCACTCCCACTGAAATCAATAGGACTTTCCCCCCATTTTTAATGGAGCAGAATTGAGGCCTTATATTTACTGCTGCTTGTACAGTGCACACTTATAATGTGGTTTGAAAGATTCTGGGCCCAGTTCTCCCATGCAATAGAGGAGCTTTATATAATTTTGGTGGTAGGAAGCTTGCTTCACTCTGCTGTCTTTCCCACATCTTTGTTGCTAGCCGATGGGTGTGGCTGGGTCTCCCTTATACCCTAGTTATCCCTGGTTGCTTGAATGGCACCTGGGAATGCTGGTATTGGTCCAGTGTGCAAGCAAACCCAGGATTAGGTCAGTACAAATATACCTCAAAGCCACCTTTCTTCACACACTCACCCCCTTCCCCCGCCCCCACATTTAGAATTATGGTTCCCACAGTAGCTTTATCTCTGTACCCTTGTGTGTATGTATTATATAACAAGATCTTTCATTACATGATCACATACATCATTTAAGGGGAAAACAAACTTCTGCCTACTGTGTGCATCTATAGCTGGGTGTAGGGGAGGGAGTGTGGTTCCTTACCGTACTGCTGTTTATTGTGTGACATTGGCCTGCATTGTTTAATCTTGTAAAGAAATACCCTGTTTTCTTGTCCCTCAGAAATGTGCTGTTTTTTTCCCTTAGTATCAATTTCCTACTGAAATAAGGGGAAACTTGAGGAGACAATAACAGATAAATTGCATGGCTTCCATATCTATAGAATATTTAGAAGAGATAAAATGCTGTTACTCCTTCAGACAACAGGTGCTTCAGTCTACTCATGATATAAAATATAGTGCTGTCTAACATCTGAAAAATAGTTCCACACACCTTGTCATCCAAATCTATGTTGCTCCCCATACTATGGAGGTTGCTTAATAGTTAGTTCTTTCTCAAATTAGAATAATTTCTCTATGATAGTGTAATGAATGGGCTGTTCAGTGTCAAAGTGCATCAATCCCCCAATGGCATGCCAGGTGTAGCACAACTCTGAGGCAAGCACTAAAAGTGTTTCAACAGCTATGCCTCATAGGTGCTAGTCCTGGTGGGCCCCAATAACCGCTCAGACACATGGCTAAGTAAAAAGGTATTTTAGTAAAGCTGGCAGGAAAGGGAAACTTGCAAATACCTTAGGTATTAGCTACAGTTCAAAGTGAGCAATTGTGGTTCCTGGGTGGGGTCCCTAGGGCCAATCAGTCTCTCCTGTTCTATTGTGGGTAAATAATTAAAGAGTCATACAGAGAGAGAATGAAACACAAGCACGAGAATGACTCTGTAGCTTGGTGGTTAAAGTACTCACCCAGGGTGTAGGAGACGCAGGATACAGTCTCCCCTGCTCCAATGACTTCAATTATTTTTCCAGAGTGCAACAGCTTCAACAAGAAAGACTGAGTGAGCCCCGCATCAGGATGCCCCATATTCCCAAGATTACAGCACTTACCTGAGAGGTGGTGGAGCCGTGTTCAACCCTCTTCTCACACTCAGAGGGAGGACTTGAAGCAGGTGTCTCCCACATCCCAAGGGGTACTCCAGCCACTGGGCTCCTCCCCACCCCTGCAAACCCTGGCTTCTTGCAAAAATGGCTTAAGCACCTAATTCCAAAGAGGGGTTCCTGGCTGTGAATCCCTAGGAGAGATAGGTGCCTCCCTGCAGACCAGACTCTATCTTTGTGAAAGGGATGGGGTTAGCACACAGCCCTCTGATTAGCATCTCCATCGGCTAGCACAGGGAACTCTCTGCCTAAAATGCTGGGGTTTTTTTGTCAATCACATTCCAACTCTCTCTCCCCATTCATTGTGTAGGAAGCCTCAACACCTAACTCAGGCTTTGTGAAGCATGGTGTGCCCCCATGATTTTCTAGGTGCCTAACTCCTTTTGTTAATCCAGGCCTATGATCCTAGTAAGAGTGGACTTGCAGAAACTTAAGGAAAGTCCTACCAGCAATATGTAGCAATACTGGAGGAGTTATCCTCAAAGGAAACAAGCTATTCATTTTTCAAGTCCTCAATGCTCATACAGAAAACAGAAGGAAAGGACTAACGCCAGTATAGCAAGAACTAGTTAACTAGAAGCCTCAGTTTTATTTTCTGCCAACTTTAGAATCATCTTTATAGTTTGCATTTTCTGGAATACTACTTTGGTTAGACATCTTTTGGGAAAACAAAACAAAACAAAAAGCATACATAAAGAACATCATAAAGCCAACTTATATGTGGGGAACTTTTAGCATTACCCGTTTCAAAGACTTTGGCTGGATAGCATCACAGTCCAGATTCTCAAAATTTAGGCTCCAGATTTCCACTGATTTCACATGAATGGGCCCATATAAATATGGACATCAATAATCAGTCTAGATTATACTAAACAGAAAAATAATGGTTTCTTTTTTAAGGCCAGGGAATCTCTCTCCTCTTCTGTTTGGTGTCCATGTTGCCAACAAGGATGGAGTGTCCTCTCCCTTTGATGTGGCTGCAATAGCCTGAGCAGTTGATATGGAGGCGCTGCTTTTCCCAAGTGTCAATGTCCCCCTCTTGACTTCACTGGTTTGGACCAAAGGAAGGATGGGGGTCGATACATTTGGAACCAGCTATGCTGTAGGAGTTGCCAGAACAGAGGAGATCTTCCATCTGCCTACCTTTCGGGGTTCCACTCCTAGATTGGTTGTCAGCCACAGCTGAAGGACCCAATCTGTCCTTTGTGGATGTTGTTGGCCAAAACACTGAGTGAATTTGCTCATCCACCTTTTGATGGCATTTCCTCCATCAAGGGTTCCAATACCCTCAGGCGCTCATCAGCTCAAAGCCATTGACGTTTCCTGAGTTCATTAACTGCTGCCCAGCACTCGGCATTGACCAGTAAAGGTTGTACTGCTTATGGTCATAGCACTAGCAGGTTTTCAATTCTGACCTGCCCAGCTACAGCACTGGATTTAACAGAGAACCTTGTTTAAGCAAGAGGGCCCTGTTAGTAGGTTGTTTTCTTTGAGGGACTCTCAGCTCTGTAACTCACTTGTGCATTTCCTCCAACACAGTTTGGACTTGGAGACCATCAGATCAAGCAGCAAGGCTTAGCTGTTCTCCTAGAAATACCTGATGTAGAGAAACACATTACCTCTCACTTTTGCAGATGCTGTTGCTGTGTCAATTGTCACTGGGCTATGATCTAAGAAAGAACACTACAGTGTGAGTGCTGTCTGCAAACCTCAGTGCAAACATCTGTCATTCTAATTAAACAGCACCAAGAGATGTTTTCCCAGTTTATTTAGTGATGGTGGAGAATATAGAAAGGGAAACTACCAACTCTGCAGCTGGGATAATTCTTGCTCAAGAACTTGCACCTGTTATACGTGGAGGCCCTGAGCTTTATGGTGCCAGTTCCCATTCAGGTTCAGCCAAATATTTAAAAAAAAATATTATCCACCTATCTGCACAGGAAGCTGATGACAGTTCACAGTCCAAAAAAAAAAAAGAAAGTGGAACTAAAGACTTAGTTGACAGAAAGGTCAAAACTGAGATGGAAAAAATCTTAAAGGCAAAGCTAGTGCTGAAAAATTCTCTCAAACAGTATATTAGCAAAACACGGAGCAATAAAAAGACCCAGTTGGTCAGCCACATTCCAAAGAACCCTCAGAAATGCCTGAAAAGTTCAGTCATTGCCCTCCTTAACCCGCAATTGATACAATGTAATGGTGATGAAGAAAAAACAGCTGGTAAGCCTTTTTGACTGTTTCTTTTATTGTTGGAGCAAATGCATGCTTAGTCATTCCCACCATCTGCTGCACAAGTGTTATTTAACAAAAGGATAGTGAACACCAGGATATGTCAGTGTTGAAATTCTGTTTACAGGGGAAAACACCAAGATTAGATGCCATAAAAGTAGAGAACCTGAGTGGCCAAGAGACACAAGCTGAGGCTATATAGTAGGAAGGAGCTACAGCACTTTAGGGAAGCAAGCATAGTAATGTTTTTGAATTTGACTGATATCTGCTTCACTGCAGTCGCAAAATCAAGAAGCAATATTGCTGCTTATAGCAAATCAAAATCAAGACTTAACCAGCTAAATTGCTCTCACACCCTAAAATCAGTGGAACTCATGAAAGGGATAATTATGTGCTGGCAGCTTTGCTTGATCCACTTGCTTGAAGGATGCTTTTCTAAGAGAGCTGGCACCTGTCATCCACCTTCTCTTCCTCCTCTGCATCTTTTCCCAGTGTAGGTAAATTACATGATGCAAAACGTCTTTGACACTCACAGCATAGGCAAAAGGGCTTGTTTCCTAAAAATACAAGCACATTGCCACTGCCATGTTCAACACTGGTGGTAATCCACCCATAAAGCATGCAAGTCGCTTTATTGAAAATGGGAAGAGAGACAAATGGATGCAAAGTCAGAAAATCATATTTTAAGAGTGCCTGCCCACATAGTGTGCCCTTCATTTCAACAGCTAAAGCAATAGCGCTTTGTGACCATGAAATAAAACAATTTAGACAGTCATTTCAAATAACTTATCCAACTAGCCTATGGTTTCTTAGAGACATGATTATTCAGGTGATAACTTGAGGTGTCTGGAACTGTTGGGCATTTTCATACACACTTACCTTTTACTAACTCTGTTTTTAAAGATAAGCCCAGGGAATATTGATTGCTTATGGAAGTGTTTGCTAGCACTAAAGCTGCATAATAGTTTCCATTTTAACCCTCGCTATTCAGACATTCATAAACCTTCTGAAACTTTCACCTTTGCAGTGAAATTTTGCATGTTTGATATCTGCTCAAAATTTTGTTTGTTTTTAAAATTCAGGTAAGAGCAATAAATCATAGAATCATAGATTCCTCCTTAGCTCTTTTCTGCATTATCTGAAGCTTTAGGACCTCTATCTCCTCATACACCCTTACTTTAGGCCTGATTCAATGCCCACTGGTGTCCATGGAAAGACTCCTACTTACTTCAATGGACATTGGAACAGGCCTTTAAACTCCTGTATAACTGGGGGCCTAGGTTGTGGAAAGAATGGACATGACTCCTTTTGTGAACACCACTTTTCAATCAATAAGTGCCTCAAAGTACACCCTCAAGGGCTGGTTATGCTGCCTCAGCAGCACTTCCTACTATTCCTGACAGTGGGTCTGATCCAAATCCTCTTGAACTCAATGGGAGTCTGGCCATTGACTTTAGTGGACTCTGGATCAGCCCCAAACAGCGAAAAGGATTAATAGCTTGATTCCAGAGGACTGTACTAAAAACACTGCAGTAATGAACCCAATAAAAAAAATAACAGGAAGCCAAATTTATATAAACAAGGAGAACTAATGGCATTGGAGAGGAGATGGAGGGGAAGAAAGGGTTAATAGTCAAACAGAGGACACAGCTGTAACCCAGACAAAAAAACTTCTTTACATTCTACAGGGTTTTTGCACATGCGAGAGCAGGGATAAACACTCTTTGTTAAATTTTGGCAGGATAGCTAAAGATTATATAAAGAATACCGGTAAGAAAAGTAAGGCCATTTTCCAATACATCTGATGAAGAGTGACAAAGTGAAACAGTAAATAATAGTTAAACCATATCCTGAATTGATATATTTGATGAAGAGTAATGATCAGGAAAAGGGGGCTATATAATTAAATTTCATCCACAATCCTTAAAATATATATGTAGACTAAGTTTTACCCAAGAGGAATTGTGTGGATGAAAGAAAAATCTTTCTAATATTAAACTAGTTCAGCAGAGGGGCTAATATTTAGAATGTATTAATGTTATCAATTGATGTAAAATGAACATTAAAACTTGCCTGACCTGTCTACTTGAGAGAATAAAATATTTCTCAGCTTCATAGCCTGTACCTTTATGAGAACCTTAAAACCTGTGCACAGTAGTGAGCTATAATTCTCCTTCTTCTAATATCCTTAATCTGCATCTGAAATATTACAGCAAGGTTAAGAGAGTCTGACAAGTATTAAGTGAGATTATCCTATACATACAAACCAGGGGATACAACTGTTGTAACTCAAAATGCTTATGAAACTTGAAATAGAAGCTGTCACAACCTTCTCTTTCTATAAGACTGATAGAGCTGAGCCTGTTTCATTCTTACTGATAATAGTCCAATGGGGATTTTGCTATGGGGACAAGAAAGGGCAAAATATACTAATTCAAGAAACTTAAAAAAAAAAAAAAAAAGCACCATTGCTAGGAGATTGTGGCATCTATAATGAGGTACAAAAGTCATGGAATCTCACATTAATGAGCTGGGTTTGTAGAGGACAAGGAACCACTTGGGAATTCTGCTACATGTAGAGTGCATTTGAAGGAAAGGCATTTCAGCTCTAGTGCAATTGGTGACCTGCCTTGACACCCTGATCATCATATCTCTGATTTGTGTGCCTAATGGCCATTTCCAATGAATATCAGCTTTGAAAATATGTTGCCAGCTTTCAATTAATTAGACAGAGAATGTGGAGAGGGGTCACCTGTTGTAAAAGGAACTCCCTTTGAAGGTTATCAGCTTGGTTCCTAGGGTAGTGACCTAGGCATAATATTTGCCTCTACCACTAACAAAGGGTGCTATATTATGTACTTGAATTAGAATTTGAATAAAGAACTGTTAGGCAGTCCCGCTAGCTGTTCAATGGTATATAGACTATAAATAGGCTTATGGTATCTAAGGTTGCCAATTATCTGATGGAAAATCGGGTCAGCTTTTTCTACCCAATTCATTACCAGGTCACAGACATATTTGAAAGTTGTTTTTTTTTCCTCTCCAAGTTGCATAACAATACATTGTCATGTAAGACAGTATCTTGCTTTATTATAAAAATCATCCTCTTATGTAACAATATGGCACCTCCCATGTCCACCTAAATAGGAGGTCCCTATCTATATACAATACATACATACATTTCCACTCCACTATGCAGTAGCAGTAAAGAAGGGATGTAAGCTTGCATAGAGCATATGACAGAAGTTCAAGAACACTCAGTTATTATTTTACCCTGCATCAGTCAGGCCACATTTAGAGTGCAGGATGTAGTTTGTGTTTCATGTACCACATATTGGTTACAATATGATAGGATTCCATACTTCTAAAACTAAATAGGCTTTTTAGGAAGAACTATTTACAGATATGCCGCTGTACTGCAGCTAGCATTCCAGCCAAGGACATACAGACCAAGTCCCACTTGCCTCCTCCCAACTCTTCCCTCCTGCAACCTGTGGTCCTCCCTCCAAGTTCCAGGAATATTGCTACAGTTTGGGCCATTTTCCTTAACAATATATTTTTATTAGATTTATTTATTTTAATTTAAAATGGAAGAACATACCATGGTACAACTAGATCCAAACTTTGAATTTAAAGTGAAATCAGGGTTTGGGTTTAGACTCAATAATGTCAAATCCTCATAAGCTCAGTGTAGGAAATCTCTGTGAGATCAACCAGCCTTGTGAGATTTCCTACTATCACGAATGGAGGAACACTCACAACAGCAGCTGTTTTCATGTCATTTCATTTTCATCTAACATGAAAGAATGGATGAGTTTAGGAGAATGGATATAGTTTAGGACAGGGGTCGGCAACGTTTGGCACGCGGCTTGCCAGGGTAAACACCCTGGCGGGCCGGGCCAGTTTATTTACCTGCTGACGCGGCAGGTTCGGCCGATCGTGGCCCCCACTGGCCGCGGTTCGCCATCCCGGGCCAATGGGGGCGGCAAGAAGCCACGGCCAGCACATCGCTCGCCCGCGCCGAGTCTGAGAGTTTTAGGGTTTTTAAATAAATTTTTTTGTAAATTAATATTAAACAAGAAACAGAGAATGTTTAGCACATGATATTTCTAATAATTTTAAGTTAAGTATCAACATTAATTTTGTAAATGTTAACATTCATCACCAGATTCACTGGTGTGATCTGGCTGCTTTATCTCACTCTGGACCAGTGCAAAGAGGCCAGAACCTACTGGCCAGTTTAACTGGAAATACTGTTTCACTTGAACTACTGATAGGAGTGATCAAAAACTTGAGCTGACCTAAGATAGTATGATTGTAGTGGTGTGGCTGCAGCAGTGCCCCCTTATGGACCTTCTGGTTTCCCCAACTAGGCCATGAGTCTCCCTGAGGAGACGACTATCTCCATTGTCCACTGAGATGAGCTACAACCCACGAGCTAATTGTCCCTTCAGTCGTATCCTTTTCTTGTCAGAGTTCAGGGGCTGCATCCCAAAATGTTCTGTGACAAAAAAAGAAAAAAGAAAGGAAAAGAACCTGGGCCATCTCCCAGTCTTCTGGGGCATTTCTGTCATTTTTCCCATCAGGCTGGATTCCATGAAGCCCACCTTCCTCTTCCTTGTAAACCCCATCCAACCATGTGATAGGCAGGAACTCTTAACCCTTTCCCAGCTGTACTATTTTGTCACAGTTTGTAACATGTAAATGGTAATTAAGATATTTAGATATGTACCGCTTCTATGTACACTATTGCCAATCTCATGCTTTCAAAAAAATCACAAATCAGGTCCCTGAAAAAATAATCAAATTGGCTTAAATATCAGGAGGGTTTTTTGTTTTTGTTTTTTAATATATTTTGGCTTCTGGTTTGACCCTTCAGGATGAACTTGGGTCACAATTTCCAGCTTTTGTGCACAACCATGAAGAACAGAAATTTAACTGAAAGCTCAAATTCTCATATATTCACATAGTTGCAGGAGCTGGGCTTCAAAGAAAACATCAACTATTGTCTGATATAATTAAATGGCAAGAATTTGCAATACTCTTTCTGTCTAGTTTCTTATACTTTGCACACCACAGTGGTATCTAGAACTTTTTGTATTATTATTACTTATGTTGTATGCCAAGAAGCTTGCAGTTAACACAGGAGGGTAAATGAGCTAGTGCCAGAAGTTATTTTGTTTATAAATTTGATCACAGAACACAGATAAGTTCTATAACTAGATGCTGGGAATTCGTTTTCTTTTCTTGTAAATTACTTCTGAGCAGGGCCAGCTCCAGGCACCAGCTGAGCAAGCTGGTGCTTGGGGCGGCAGATTGTTGGAGGCGGCATTCTGCCCAATCCTAGGGCGGCACGGCCGCTTTTTTTGTTTGTTTAGTTTTTTTTGTTCTTGTTCTGCTCCAGGGCAGTCCTCTTCCTTCCCTCTCCGCTGACCGGAACGGAGCCCTCGCGGCAGGCGGCGGCGCAGCGGGAGGGACCGCGTGGCAGTGCCCTTGCTGTAGCCCTGGCTGGTCCCCCTGCACCTGCGCTCCGGCCACGCCACAGGTTTTTGGGTTTTTTTTGCTTTGCCGTTCTGGCCGTTCCGTTTTCTTTTTTTTTTTTTTGCTTGGGGCGGCCAAAAAGCCAGAGCCAGCCCTGCTTCTGAAACAGACCAAACCTTTCAGTTAAACAAGTTGTCCTTCTAGAAAAAAAATATGCATCTTCCTGGGACTAGCACCATTTCATGGCATAGAGAAAGCACTGGATGAACCTGGGGCTTTCAAGTGGCAATTCAATATGATCACACAAAAGAGAGGTGAGTTTTGGGATCAAGCTCCATCCCTCATTCCCCAAATCTAGAAAGGGCTGTGATACTTTCCAGCCAATCTGAAACCCTCCATATGGACAGAAGAAATGGCTGATCCTGATTAAGGAGTCCTTTGAGTAGAAGGATTAGAAGCAGTTCATTCTTAAAAATGGCAACAAAATATCCTGCAACATTCCATATCCCATAATTCTTGTGGCATTTGGGCCCCAGGGCAATTTCTAATGTACTGTGGGTTGCAGATCAAACTCGGTGGATGTCGGTGGGCAGGAGTGGAGCAAGTGGCTAGGGATGGTGCTGAGTTGTTGGGGGCTTTGGAGAAGGGCTGCTTGGCTGGAGGTAGAAAAAAAGTCTGACAACTCAGAATAGCGTTTATGTTTAAAATTAAAAATGAAGAGAGAATAGCCAGCACGGACATATGTAAGTGTTACAGTATAACCACAGTTGCTTGGACATCTGTATAAAGGGCACTAAACTAAGGCAGTTTAAAATTAAATAGCTGCCAAACAGTCATGACTCCGGTAGCACTGACACAGTAAGAGATTTTCTTTGCTCCTTAAGCATGAGAAAAAGAAGCAATGCCTAAGGCCATTTTCACAAATTACTCCTCAGCAAAATGTTGGCTTTGTAGAACTTTGTGCATCAGGATGGAAACGTTGGATCTCTTGATCTAAACATTGGCTTTTGATTACAAAGAAACAAACAGGGAATTAAAAAGTAATGGTAGTTCTTTCTGTTTGACGGCAAACCAGGGGGAAAAAATTATCTTTGTTTTTAACATTATCAAGCGTGGGACAATACAAACACAAATTGAACAGATGCCTTCAACCTTTTTTTCATTCATTCTACTATAAATTCTCTCCTTTTCAAACAGTCACTTCTAATATTCTGCAAAGAAAACATGACAACCAAACCTTTTGTATTAAAAAATTGCAATTTTCTTTGTGAGAACAGACACTGGACTTTTAATTTTACTTTCTGTGCCTCCTTCTTTAAAATGTTGCATTAAGACCAACATATTGGGTGCACACAGAATTTAGAGTGAAATCTGACAAAATCCTGCAGTAACTATATTTTATTCAAAGGGAAAAAAAGTGGAGATACCAGAAATGATATTATATGATGCTTCACTGCGGGATCCCTATAAAAGCATCATCAGTAACTGTATTCAATTATTCTGTGAAACTATTTGTTTAGCCAGATCATTAGAGTAGGTATTGTAATGCTACAGGAGATGGGCTGAGGAGAGGCTGGGTTTTGGTTATCCATGCTTCAGATTGCGAGTTGGGTTTTGGTTCTGAAAAACCAGGAGTTGACTCTTATGACTCATTTCAGTTAAACAACCAAAGTGCAGAGGATGTGGAAGAGATTGGGCACCTAGTTCCAGCTCTGGCTCCTCTGTAAATACCACTGCATTATATAGTGCTTTATTTAGCCATATTAAAGAGGATACTATACTAAAATTAAGTCCTTATTAAATCAAATCAGTACGCACAGTACAAAGTCCCACAAAATTATTTTAAGATTTGAACTAAAGATACTGGTCAAATTCTCCATCGCTGTCCATCTGGTTTATGATAATCTGGCAGTGTAAAGTGCCTAGATACCTAATGGAATGTACCAGGAACCATCTCCAGCATATAAAGTTTCTCTGGATAGCACAGAGCTGATGGAATGGCCATACACAGACATCACAGCTCCCAGAGTGTGAGCTGTGTCAGGGAATGGAGGGGCATGACCAGAGCTCACTGCAATCTGGTTGATTTTTGTCTATGGAATGGCCCAAGGTGTCGATTGCAATTAAGCATCATTTAAAGAAGCATTCAAGTGCTCTAATTTATTTTTGTATGCAGTGTTGGTGTAGCTATGTAGATCCCAGGATATGAGAGAGACAATGTGGGTGATTTAATATCTTTCATTGGACCAATGTTGCTGGTGAGAGAGACAAGTTTTCAAACTTACAAAGAGCTCTGTGTAAGTTTGAAAGCTTGTCTCTCTCACCTGCAAAGTTGGTCCAATAAAAGATATTACCTCACCCACATTGTCTCTCTAGCTTCTTTGGCAGCTTGGGCCAGAATACCAGAGGTATAAAGTTGGCTTAAAGTCACCCTTCCCGTACCACTTCAGTTCATACACCAAGCCTGGCCCAGCTAGAGTGGAAAATTATACCCATAGTATTTAAGTGTGAAATTGAATCAGAATTATGAATCAGTAATATGAAATGGTTTTCCATTTGAGAGGGTTTTGGACCCAGATCTTCCCCTGCACTCCCCACAATGAAAATGAATCAGTTCTGCAGGAAAAACTACAAAACCATTTCCAGGAATTTTGAAAAAATGTCACCTACTATGATTTAATTGATCCAAAGTGAACCACATATATAATTATTTGTTAAGAAAAAAGTTGCCATTCATTCATCACAGTGCACAAGAATTTACATGTTTAACTCGTTAGCATTCAGAGTTGTGTGTGCAAAGTCACACATATTGCAATGAGAGCACACCTCATAAATTCAAATAGATTATTATCCTCACTTAATATGTTACATCAGAGTAAGCATTTGGAACCATGTCAGACAAGTGTAAGAAATTCACAGAGATTAATGAATTTAAGCTTCTTCAAATCTAATAGTGTGCCTTTGAATATAGCACATCTACAAGCTCGTTTGCAAAGATATATCTGTGTTAATTTATTAGACATATATCTGAATTGATGCCTGTCCTTTCTAGCTGCCTGCACTACTCCCACATCCTCAGCTCTCTCCCCACCCACAGTGAATCTTAACAAATATGGTACACTTAATATCACAGAACATCAGGCTGTAAATATACCTTATTCTGGTTGATTTGTTGAGTTAATAATTCAGGTATTGACCAACCAACTTGTAGTAAGGGAGGGTATTACTTCAGAAACACCTACCACCCCATTTTCCCCAGGCTTGCTACCAGATGCTGGCAATAAATATACAGAAACCAATAGTTGGCATTTTTATGCTTAAACTTTATTGCTACTTTTGGGGGTTGTCATGCTATTTTATCCTTATCGGCTTTATATCCCCTGCGTACATTTTAATTAAACACTAAATAACTATTAGTAGAACATGGATAATTACTATAGGTATATTAGGAATGAAAATCCCTTACTATAGCTCTGTCTGATTCAATGAAAACATTAGTTATAGAAATATGCACTTTATAGTCAAATTCAATTACATACACATTTTAATCAATGGGAGTGTACCATTTACTACTATGAAGAAGCTGAGAATTTAAGAAGCCTAAGGAACAAACTCACAGCTGTAAAGAATCCTGGAACATGTGAAAATTGACTCTTCCTTCTTTATCAGAAAGCATATTTGTTTGTCTCAATTTTTGTAAGTTAATATTTTGCTGCTTCAATTCCCTATATGCAACTGCCTATCAACAAGAAAAGCACTCACTCCCTTTGTCAGGAGCAAAGAGATGCATTCCTTCTTCCCACCATACACATCATGGGAGTTGGTTTTAAACAAAGCTATTTATTAAAGCAGCAAAGACAAAATAATATAAGTTGACATGCTCTCTAATGAAATGTACCAACACAGAACATTTACCCACAACTATATAAAAATACTGGCAGCATTTTTTATTATCATTATTGACTCCCTCATATTTCAACTTCACCTTCTCCAGCACTTACACAGTAGTTTGTTGGAATCCTAAGCTGTTACCTGAAAGATGAACTCTACCTGCTGTTTCCTTAACTTTTCTACACAGAAATGCTTTCATTCAGCCACCTCCTTTCTCTTCCTTTTTTTCTTGTCCAAGGAATAAGGGCTCTTGCATTAAGGACTCCTGATGCACCCCTTTCCAAAAGTGCTCAGCATTTTGTTTAAAATTGAGATCTGCTAGGCCTTCCCTAACTCCACCCTAACAGTGTGGCTTAGGAACATCTTAAGTCTCTCAGGGTACATCTACACTGTAATTAAGCCCAGGGTTAGTGGAAATCAAGTCAGCTGACCCATGTTAGGAAAACCTAATCTTGAGCTCTACATAGGTTTCTAACCCCTACATTAAGACTTTTCTAACCCACGTTCGAACCAGGAGCTCTGGTGTCTACACTGCAGCGCATACATCCAAGTCAAAATAATCATAGCCCAGAGTCCTTAGTGCCCCCCAATGTGGCTGCTCCAGCCCTAAGACAGTGGTGCACTGTGGGAAAACTTTACTGCCCACCATGTATGTTACAGGAAGTTTGAACAGCCCACCAACACAGCGCGCTGACCACTCATTTTGGTCTGTGCACTCCCAGCTACCAGAGCCAGCAACATGGAGGCGGCACCTTCTGACAAACTTCTCCTGCTGGTCCTTTCACTACTGTTTCAGAAAATGGGCAGAGCATCCACAAGGCACTGGTGGATATTTCAGCAGCTTTTTCTGTACCTGACGGATTTCCTGCTGGAGCTGCAGGTAGAGGAGTACCACCGCCGCCCTCGCCATCGCAGACACTCACTGGCAGATGCTGCCAGTATGCCAGTAAACGGCATAGCCCCTGAGGCCCCTGACATAGATTACTGCTTCTGACACAGGGTTACAATCATAGACTGATGGGACCACACTGTCATGCAGACTTCGGATGCTCAGCAGTGAATCCAGTACTTTCAAATGAAGAAACCACATTTCTGGAGCTTTGAGAGCAGCTTGCCCTGACCCTCCAGCATAAATAGACACAACTGATGTCACACTTGCCGGTCCAGAAATGTGTTGCTATAATAATCTGGAAGCTAGCTACCCTAGACTGCTACAGGTCCATTGCCAATCTGGTTGCAGTTGGAAATTCGACTCTGGTTAAAGTGGTGATAGAGGTAACTGAGACAATCAGGCATATGGTTTACCCCAAAATGGCAGGCATTAAAGATATTCCTGAGGTAATTACTGGCTTTGAGAGAGCAGGGTTCCCTGACTATGGCAGGGCTGTTGATGGAACTCACGTGTCCATAGTTTGCCCTCCTCAAGGAGCACACAAGTACATAAACCAGAAAGGGTACTACTCCATTGCTATGCAGGCACTAGTGGACCAAAGAGGAAGATTTATGAATGTTAATGTGGGTTGTAAAGGAAAAGTTCATGATGCCAGAGTTTTTCACCACTCAGGAGTCAACTTCCATGGACAGGTTGGGACACTATTCTTACCAAATGACATTGACATAAATAGTGTTACTGTCCCCACTGTTATTCTGGGGGACCCCACATTACCCCTTTTGCCTTGGCTTGTAACCTGATTTCAGAGGCCCTGGCAAAAGGTTTAATTACAGCTTCAGCAGGTATAAAATAGTTGTTGAATGTGCGATTGTGTGAATTGAAATCACATTGGAGATAACAGAGCCATTTGGGTGCCAGTGTTTTTATTGTATTACCTCAAATAATGATTGTATGATGTGACACAGTGATAACAATAAGCTTTCCTGAAGATATAACATGCTTTATTTGTAAACGTATCTTAAAATAGTAAAGCACTCACACAGTGTTGGGCTGGCCAGGTGCCATTACAAAACCACACACACAAGGAAATAGTTAATGCCACACACAATCCCCCACCACTACATATCCTTTGGCTTCACATTCTCCTTTTCCTTCTTTACACATTTCCCTCTCACTTGGTGGAAGGAGAGGGGAATGGAGGTTTCCACAGAGAGGGGTTGAAGAAGGAAGGCTGCATGGGGTTTAGTTGCCCTGCACAGCCACTCATGAGTCTTGAATGTATGGGCTGCCCAAACATGGAGTTGTCCAAGCTACTGGTGGTGTTGAGGAGCAGCAGGAGATGCTACTCTTGCAGCCATTATGGACTGGAGTTGCTGAAACAGTTCTTTCTTTTGAACTCCGTCCTACTCCCTTAACCATGGTTCCTGTCCATGGAACTGCTTTGCAAGTACCTGCTCCCTTGCTGAAACCCTGTCCTCCACCTGGGTGAAGCACCTCAGCCTTTCCTCCTGCCTGTTGTTCCAGTCTTTTGTCTATCTACTTCTGTTACTGGACCTGCTGGTCTGCCCTCTCAAGAACATTGACCATAGCTTCATCACTGAAATGCTTCTTTTGGGAAAAGCCTGGGAAGGTGCGTTGGGCCAAGGAAAGGGTTCCCGAAGAACAGCGGGCAGTATACGCTGAGGATCCTGAAATAGGACAGGAAACAGAAGGTTATTGTCTAAATTAGCTGAGTGGAGTAGCACAGAATTAATTTTGGTGGAATCTCAAGGACATCAAATGTGACATTTCTGAAGTGAAATAGCATAGATTGTGAAGGGGATGCTTCAGTCCTTATACTGTCTCTGGACTCAGCCTTGTTAATCACAGCTAAGGAAGTTCAGAGACAATGGCAAGTTTAAATTATAACTTTTTTTGTTTCATAAAAAAATCATAACTAATTGCCATGGGAGAGAGGGCAGGTGTGTATAGTGCCATTTCTGCAATAAGGCTTTTCTCTGTCATTTTGGGACTTTCATACTTTGGAATACATATTTGTTCTCGTGGTGCCATACTGGCAGAGGGAGATTTATTCCAAGCTGCTGAAGGGAAACCTGCAGCGTATGCAGCTGAAGTATTCAAACATATAATGACCAAACAGCACATTTGTGAGTGGAGTGGGCTAGTTCAGCTATACCGCAGTGTTACTGACTAGCTGGCATTCCTGCCTGAGGAAACGTCTGCAACAATTGGCAGCCAGAATTGGGTCAGAATCTATAAGGGAATTAACATGATAGTGCATTAGCTCACACACGGCTTTTACCCTGTTATTACTTCACCCAAACACTCTGAAATCTGCAGCTTTCCTCCATCCAGCACAGTTCTGGAAAAAGACTTGCACCCCTCTCCTACTTTGGAGAAATGATTTTGTAACACACAGACGGCCTGGATAACCTCTAACTGAAATGGACTAACTGTTTCCCAAACACCCACACTCAGTTCACTGTTTAGAGCAGATCCATAGGCCCAAGGGGAATGATTACACAGTGGCAAATTTCTCATTACTGAAAGGAAAACAAGAATGACCCTAGCAAACATCTTTGACTTAGTTAAAGTAACCTTTACAGCTGTTAATGAGTTTTAAAATTCCAAGTCACCATTTTAAACTCCACATAGTGGGAGGGGAGAGGCGGGGGGCGGGGGGGGGGAGAGACACACCAAGGCACTGTGATAAAATCTGCCATTAGTTGCCAAGCACCGGTAGCTGGGATTTATGTTTGCATTGCTTCTTAGAGCAGAAATCTCCCCCATTACTATAATAATAGACTGTTAAATTGAGTCATACACTCTGGGGAGGCTTCTGTCTCCAAGGGGTTTGCTGCAGGCATGGCAGTGGGCTGTTCCTGGGGGTGGGGGTCAGTGGGAAAGCAAAGAGCTCTTCCAAATAGAGACCAAGAATTTGCTGTTGATCCTGAAACACAGCCTGGTCTGGGACTGGTTTCATTAAAAGAGTCACTTCATGCTCCTCACTGGGAAGCTGCTGCTGACCACCATCAGTCCCTATTATGGATTCAGGAGCCAACAGAACACCCTCTTGGCTGACTGGTCATTATGAAGCCCAGTTGGCTCCATGCTGGGCACAGTGCCCAGAACCTGGTCAAAGTCCGAAGCCTGGGCTAGCACAATTACAGTGTAGATGCAGGGATGTTAGGCTGGAGACGGAGCTCAAGCACTGGCTTATGTTGCAGTGTACATATACCCTTCATCATTATTTGGAAGGGTTAGCCAGTACTTTTTAACTTCTAGCTTGTGGAGCTCTCCCAGAAAGTGTTTTACAAAGGCCCCAAGTAAAGCTCTGAGAGGAGTGAGAATCAGAACTCTCCACTGTTTAGGAATGTCTCCAGTTTTATGCAATCAAAACAGAAGTAAGGAACACACAAGAAAGGTGTGACAATAGAGTTCTTGAGATTACATGAATTCTTCCAAGTGGACCAGAAAGAAAATATGAGAGATAAGTATTATGCAGTCATGATACTGAAGCTTTTTCTGTAACTGACTGAATTTATGGAAGTATGAAGTTTCAACCTACTAATCCTGTAACAACTACACGCAGGACCTTCAGATATCAGTATTCTTTGCCTAAGGTTTTTAACTCAAGCTTACGTCACAGATGTCTAATTTTGTCTCAGCCATTCTGAGATTTTCGTCTTGGAAAGAGATTTTATTTGGAGAAATGGCCTCAGTTTAGATGGAAAAAAAAATATTCAGCTTCCAACATCAGTGAAATTTAATTTCAGAGAAATCTCTGAGGCATACAAAATAGGAAGAGTTACCTGGAAAATGCCCCCAAATGTTCTGCCCCCTTGGGAAATTTTGACTTTTTGGAAGAAAGTTTTCAAATTAAAAGTTTAAGGAAATACCATTTTCTGTGGAAGCAGACATTTTTCACCCACCCACCCTCAAAAAAAAGGTAATCAAAAACCCAATTTCCCATTGGAAAAAAGAAGTGTCAACAGAAAAATTTTAATCAGCCTGTGACAGGGTTCACTCACCACAGTGACACCTTCTGCTGACTGTCCTGGTGATTATCTCTGCCAGTCGGTGTGGCCTCTTCCAGTGGCGCCTTTCTAGTAGTCATCTCTGCCTGCTGACCCATGTCACTCCAGGAACCTCAGCATCCTCTTCCTGATTCGGTCCTCTGGCCAGGTCACCATCTGTTTCTCTCCCTTCTGGGGGTGAGTACCATTGTTCAGTAGTCAAACCACTTCCCCAGTGGTGAATGGGAGGGGGGATGACCCAGGCCAGCCCACTACTCTGGATGCAGAGACCCTGTAGATAGCAGCTTCCTACTGCATCTGTTTAACTAAACTCTAAACTGCTTTGATTCCCTGGGTCACTTCCTGATGGCCCCAGCACCTTCTTTGCCCTTACCTCATGGCATTGAGCTAGCAAGTCCCATGAGCTAGCCAGGAGCTCTCTCTTGCTCCCACAGACTCTGCCAATAACTTGCTCCCCCAGACTCTGCCAAGGTGCTACACTTCCTGCAGCCTACAAGGTCCTCACTCCTTGAGCTCCCGGCAGCAACTGACCCTGTTCTACCCTGCAGCTCCTCTTATAGGGGCCTACTGAGCCCAGATTGGTTGCTCCCTGTAGCTCTTTTCTGATTGGCTGCACCCTACACAGCCTCTCAATGCTGTTTGGAGGACTCCCTTCCACTGCTCCACTCTCAGGAAGGGCATGATTACTCCTTTCACACCTGTGTGGGGTGGGCACCCCATCACACTAAAAGACAATCTTTTAGTTTTAGACAGAATGTCTCACCTCTTCCTTTTCGTACACATAAGCTGTTTCTTTTAGGTGTGATTTTATCAATGTGTCATCCTTACCAAGGAGGTTCTATTCTTATAGTCCTGAAACTCTGTCCATCCTGATAGATTTGTTACTAAAATTTAGATCTAAAGCATCTACAGTTCACTTTTAAAAATTTCTTTTATGTCTCTTGCATTCAACACTCTCCACCAGACCAAGGATAAAAATCCTTGGATCCTGTTTTCAAGATCCTCTTGGTGATTCCAAGGTTCTCCTGGGTTATTTCTAAGAAGCTCGTATATTTTCATGAGATAGAAATTAGAATGGGCATTAAATCTAATTCTTTGAAGAGCTGATAATGGATTCCATTTGCTCCACCCAGCACAGGACTCAAGTGGTCACCCTTATCCACATCGAGTCAAACTTGGGAACCAAATACCAACTGATGGATGATGTTGATCACTACCTTTCTTTTTATTTTCCAGAAACATCCTATCACAGACGTCTTGGTTCACAGCATATTGAAAGCTAGTGGGTACCACCAGACAAGCAAGAACATATCCAGATGGCATTTCTTGGCCTGTATGGTGAGTTTTAGATAAAAAAGACTTTCTACATTTTTATTTCCAAACAGAATAACTCTGCTGTATTTCTGCTACAAAAGTAACAGATTTCCACAAAGTTCGATATAGAATTAATTAGATGTCCCTCATTATTTATAGAACATAATTTCTAAAACCAACATGGCTGTAAGAAAGAACACCAACTGGTATTTTTTGTGATGTGGTCAGCCTATGTTGTCAGTAACCAACCCACACATTTTTCAATTAGTTTCATACCAATTTTTAAGTAAATATTAAGTGCTATAATTTCAAAAATCAATATGTTCTGAAAAGGTGAAAAATTTAATTGCGACATAAAGGGCTAAATTTTCAAAAGCCGCCTCAAAATTTGAGCCTACTAGTTTTAGGGTACAACCCTGAGTGACAAATTCATATTTGCTCACATATGGCATTTGCATATTTATATATTTCTGAAAGCAAAAATCCCAGTTTTGAACCACCAAAACGTATTTTCATGCTCAGAACTGGACTCTGAGACTAGTGTGTCCAGATGTGCAGACACATAATATTTAAAAATATGTGAAGGCCATTTAAAAAAATTAGCCAGGAAAATACTTTAAAAAAATATGTTGTTTCCTCTAGTAGGCTTCCAGCTGGTAAACACTACAGAAAAACCCTCAGAAAGATTTGGAAATTTATTTTCAAATGATTGAAAATGAAATGTTTCATTTGTGACACTAGGTTTATTTAGAACTCTGTTTCTAAAATAAAGTAGGAAAAGAATTCACAAAGAAAACACTTTAGCTAGGAGTAACACAGAGGGCTGTATGAAGTTTCAGTTGTAATAGTATACCTGAATATTAAAATGAACTTTCATATCTCATTGCTGATAATAAAATACCTAGGAAGATTTAATAGAAATTTATTCATTTTTATGGAGAGGATGTCAAGATCCTAGGTTTAAAATATACTCTGCATGTATTCAATAATGCAGAATAGATAAATCTATTTTCAGGTAGAAAAGTACGTATATCTAGTATATATTTTAAATTATTTTCCTTTCTAAAAAGCAGTATTAAGGAAGTTTTTATGGTGTATGTATTACTTAGAATAGGAGTTATAAGGATAAACACTGATAAGATTAGGAAAATAAATGTATAGGGTCAGATGCTTAGTGGGTGTAAACTGTTGCAGCTCCATTGATTTAGACAACTGTGACTATTATAAGCTACACAGGTTGCTCAAGACAATGCTCAAGACAATCTAATTAGATGCAGAGATTGCAAAGCAGTGCTGTGAGGGTTTACAAAACTGCACTCCCTTTGTCCCAGCCATGCCCAGTTTGCAGCAGTCTCCAAACCAAGGTAACGCTGTCTACAAAAAGGTTTGGATAAGTAGAAATTCACCTCACTGGTGTCTTTTTGCCTCATGTTGTGGGTGGAATCCCTTTACATTAAGTTCACATAGGCTTAAGTCACTATACCTGGGAGAATCAAGCTCTTTGATTCCACTTTCTCCAGGTGGAAGCAACAAGTCCTGCAGTCCCCCAGGGATCAAGGACCAACAGTGATGACCCTACACTGCAGTATATACTGTGTGGGGAGAGACTGTGCGGGAGGCCTCACTAAGATGCCTGACAGACACTGTTGAACATATGTGGTTACAGTAGCCGACCTCTTTGCTTGGTGTTCTCTGAGCATTAAATAAGGCTGATATGTGGGATAAGGAAGAGGGGGAAGGGAGAGAAACTCTCTTTCCTCTCTACTTCTCCTCATTCTTGTAGCATATTCTTTCCCCCGAGTTGTCACACCTGGGAGTGGATCTCACTTTTTCTTCTGAAACAGGTTCATAACATTTGGATTCATTAACACCCACATCATTTTAAAACCACACACTACAGAAGCAATGAGGCCTGACACTAACAAGATAAAGGACAAGCATCAGGGAGATCGAAAACACCAAAACCAATTTCACACTGATTAATACAGGCTTAATAAATCTAATTGCAAGTTCAGTTATGTGCTGCAAAGTTCACTTGAATTTGGACAGACGCAGTTACATCACCCACTATGTTCAAAGAACAGGTATATTAGAACCAAGCAAAATAGTCATTAAGAAAAACATATTTAGGGAATTTACACTACCCACTAACCAGTAAAGATTTTCGCAAACATATTTATTATTTTTATTGTTCATCAAAACTTTTGTCTGAACAAATTGCGGCCCCTAGATCACTGCAAATAGAGTGCAAATCATTTGGTTACCTAGCCTTCAAATATGGGTGCCTACAGTTCAACTCTCAATATATGTTCTGATTTTATGAGGTGCAGAGTCCCTGAAGCTTCCATTGATTTTAATAATTATGGGTGCTGAGCACCTCTACAAATGATGTCATTTACTTTAAGCACCATGACTGATCCAATGGCTAGGGGCATCGCCGGAGACCCTGGTTCAGTTCCCTAAACTGCCACAACTTTCTGTGTGACTTTGGTCAAGTTACTTTGTCTGTGCCTCAGATTCCCCATCTATAACATGGGGATAACAGCACTTCCCTATTTCACAGAGGTGTTGTGAGGAGAAATATGTTAAAGATTGTGAGGTTCTCATATAATAATGAGGGCTATATAAGTGCCTTAAATATAAAGTTTGAAAATGTTGGTTGATGTCACATGTTGTTATTTCTGTACTCTGATTGGATAAATAAAACTTTTGACTAAGGCAATAATTAGGAACACATAGTGAATAATGAGTGACAAGTAGTAAACAATGAATACCCTTGCTTGTCTGTGAATATGGCTTTTGTGTGTGTCATAGCTGGTCTATAAATGTTAATGCAGAAACATCTGTCATATGCTAACAGAAAATTAACAAAAAGAGATATAAATATGTTGGATTCAAATCAATAATTGGATTTTGAAATTATGCTCACAAATGTATTTGCCCAGTATTTCATTTAAAAATTATTAATTTGCAAAGTCAAACACTGAGAAATTAAGAACTGCGAGAATTTAGGTTGCCCATGCAATTTATTCCTAACCCCTTGCATGTATTTATTTACATGCTCCTATATTTATTACAGTTCCTATGCCTTGTTCATTGAAAAGATGGATGATGCTCAAGAAACAAGGCAGCTGTTTCATACATTTAATTTCCCCATTCAGTGTGTGGCCCCATTCCTTATGTACTGCGGTGCACATCACCCAAACCTTGCACTAAGTACAGAATATTTTTTCTCCCTATGGCTTTTCTAATGTATTCACTGTACTATCCGATTGCCTCACAAACAATTAATTTATCTTCACAAGTAAGGAAATATTGTTAACCTCATTTTCCAGATGGGGAACTGAGGTAGAGAGAGATTAAGGACAACATTTACAAGAGCATCCACTAATTTTGGGTGCCAAGGTGAGATGCCAGATGCCTGAATTTTCAGACCAGATAAGCATCTGCAGTTCCCATTGCTTTCAGCTGAACTTGGGAGTGGTCAGCATTTCTAAATAGTAAGCTTCAGGCATAGCAAGTTCTAAACCCTTAAAATGAGAAATATAAAATAAGATTCTGGTATAAGTGACTTACCTAACACCATGTAGGAATGTTTGGCAGGACCCGAGTTAGATCCCACTTCTCCTGTGTCCTCATCCAGTACCGTGGTCACTAAACCTCAACCGATTTCTTTATACAATGTTGCTGTTTCCTCATTTGCTGGATATCTGAAAGATCTGCATTTCTTAATTCAAAAATAATGTTACATTGTCTTGCTACTTAGAAAAAGTCAAAAAGTAATATTTTTATTCCCTATTCAGAGAGAAATGAAAGGGGGCTTAATACTTACCTCAAAAACACATCAATGTTACTGAGGCTAAGTCTACACTACCCGCCTGAATCGGCGGGTAGAAATCGACCTCGCGGGGATCGATTTATTGCGTCCCGTCGGGACGCGACAATCGATCCCCGAATCGGCGCTCTTACTCCACCAGCGGAGGTGGGAGTAAGCGCCGTCGACAGAAAGCCGCAGAAGTCGATTTTGCCGCCGTCCTCACAGCGGGGTAAGTCGGCTGTGATACGTCGAATTCAGCTACGCTATTCACGTAGCTGAATTTGCATATCTTAAATCGACTCCCCCCTGTAGTGTAGATGTACCCCCAGAGTGATGATAAAACCTCCCCATTTCTCATACAGTGGATGGAATATAGAGTTACAGGAAGTGAGCACAGTACCTTCACACCCCTTAAAAAAATCAAAGCTGTACTGTTTTCCCCTTTTGCCTTACTAAAGACAGAAACATTGGCTGGAAAACCAGAGTAGAAAGGCAAACATAATGTCCCCCAGGACAGTTATCTATTTCCAGTGGAAGTCTTGGGGAGAGGGGGGTGGGTGGGGGTTTCTGGTTATATACTTAGAAAACCATTCTTCCCCAGTAATGAAAGCATGCCTTTTCTTTCAAGATATTTGGCTCCCAGGATTGACTATTCTCTCATTAGTATTTAAAATTGATGTTCCAGAAGTTGTCAAAAAACACCAATTAAAAATTGATCCCTTGTGCTAGGATCAATACAAAACACATAGAATGACACAGTACCTATCCTGAGGAGCTTAAAATTTAAACAGATAAATACACAATAACAGAAAGACAAGACATGAACAAGGCACATATAGGTGTTTATTGCTTTATTATTATTGTTGTTGTGCTGCAAGTTGTAAAATGCAGTCATCAAATAGGTCTTTGATCTGTAGACATCACAGACCTGGGGAAAGCTGATGGGTATGCTTAGTACATTTCTTTCAGGCTAAATGCAAGGAGCAATTAAGCCCTTTGTGTGGTGGGATAGCTGGAAATACTAAAAGCCACAACCCAAGGGTTTAGGCTGCAAGACAAGGCCTGATCAGATGGTGAACTGTATGGGCAGAGTGGTTCTGCATTTCAGGAGGCATTTTTTTTATAAACTCTGTGTGTTTTCCAAGGAGAAAAGTGGGGAGGATGTCAGCAGACACTGGAGAAGCAGTTCTGAGTGTGGCCTGAGGGGGAACAGAGACACTGCTCCTTGGGGCACAGAACTGACTGGAGAGGCAGACTTGGAAATTGTGAGTAAAGCAACTGCCTGCTGTTGTGTCTACTATGTTGAGGGAAACAAGACTTTGTGTACTTTTTTTGTAAATAATCAGGATTGTACCAAAGAATATATCTGATGCGTATCATCCATTCTCCTAACTGAAAAAAACAACAACAACAATGTGTAAGGCCCTGAATATTGGCTAACCTGTGATGCAAAGAGGCAACATTATTATTGTTTATCCAAGCCATTTTTCCACCACACACTATCTATAAACCTATGCCCAAGTTCCTTAGCCACTATGGTCCACCATTTATGATCCAGTTCTTCCAATCTCATGCTCATCTTACAGATGTTTCATTTTGTTTGTTAACCTTTCCAGTTACATAGTTTATTAGCAACACATATTACTTTATTTACTGCCTCCCCACAGCTCTATCCCAGGATTGTTTCAACGATTATCCTACCACATCTTGTGTTTTCACAGTTCAGTAGGTTTAAAGAATCCTTCTGGTTTCCAATAGGTTCCAAAGTCATCCTGAGTCACTGAAGGAATGAATATTCCACCCAACCTGACTGCTCCTCCAGTTTCTCCTGTCATACTCTATGCCTCACAGGAGAATAGATATTTAATGGGCCATCGCTGATGGAGGAAGTTGTTGGTGTCCTATCTTCACTCTGTGGAATTTGTGAGGAACAAGACTTAATTCCTTGCCATTCCCAAAAATATTTAATACTCAAGTAAGCAGGATTTTCTCTCATTGTGGTAGTACCCCCCTTGCTAATTATCCATTGTAAAATGGTTTCTGGCATTTGCTATCTTTATTTTATTCTCCTCATTGATTATGCTTTTCAAAACAATTACTTGTCATGTTTCTAGAAAATGAAACAATATGTTTTCAGAGTAAAGTCTCTATTAATACAGAAAGAAAAGTTATAAAAAGCAGCCAGTGTTTTGTTGTAGTTGTTTTCCAAGCCATCTCTCTTGCCTGCAGTTCTAACTAACGCCGAATCCTGCAATTGAATCTTTAGAGTCAGGACTGAGTTCCATTGAAGTCAGGATCTTGCCTCATCTCCAAGGATATGTCCATTTCCCACTGAAACATAACAACAGTAATTATGTGCAATTTGGAGGGAAAAAAGTAGATACCATCTAGAAGTGAAAACATACTGTAATTAGGATTGCTGTTGTTCTAGACACTACGGATATTTATTAATATATATATATTCCACAGTAAAGTTAGCTACCATTTAAGAGCCAGTGATAAATGATGACCACTTCAGTAAAGAAGCGGTAGGACAAATTTAGAACTCCCATTTTCTTTTTACGATAGCAATCAAAATGTAAAAGAATAGAATAAAAACGTGGGTTGCATGTCACTTGGACTATATTTCTCTAAAAGAAAGAAAAAAAAACAGACAACTTTAAATTGTTACATAGAGTTATGATTCCACTACTCATTGTTTTTGATACTAACATTCCTCTCAAACACACTTACCTATGAGAATGGATGTACTAGTGTTGGGGTTTGGTTGTTCTGTTCTTAATAAGAGATCAAATAGAACATGGAATTTATTAATCAAAGATTATTAGTCAAGATTAATACACAGCACAATACAGAATGGTTTAATATGTATAGTCTACCTAGAGACTTTGCATTATAGAAGATTAGGGTGGGAAGAGACTTCAGAAGGTCATCTAGCCCAACTCAAAGCAGGAGCAACACCAATTAAATCATTCCAATCAGGGCTTTGTCAAGCCGGGCCTTAAAAACCTCTAAAGATCGAGATTCCACCACCATCCTAGGTAACCCATTCCAGTGCTTCACCTCCTAGTGCAATAGTGTTTCCTAATATCCAACCTAGACGTCCCCCACTGCAACTTGAGACCATTGCTCCTTGTTCTATTACCTGCCACCACACAGAACAGCTGAGCACCATCCTCTTTGGAACCTCCCTTCAGATAGTTGAAGGCTGCTATCAAATCCCCCCTCACTCTTTCTTATGCAGACTAAACAAACCCACTTCCCTCAGCCTCTCCTCATAAGTCATGTGCCCCAGCACCCCGATCATTTCTGTTGCTCTCTGCTGGACTCTCTCCAATTTGTCCACATCCTTTCAGTAGTGGGAGGGGGCACAAAACTGGATGTAATACTCCAGATGTTGCCTCACCAGTGTTGAATAAAGGGGGATAATCACTTCCCTCAATCTGCTGGCAATGCTCCTACTAATGCAGCCCAATATGCCGTTAGCCTTCTTGACAACAAGGGCACACTGCTGACTCATATCCAGCTTCTCATCCACTGTAATTCCCAGGTCCTTTTCTGCAGAGCTGCTGCTTAGCCAGTCAGTCCCCAGCTGCATGGGATTCTTCTGTCCTAAATGCAGGACTCTGCACTTGTCCTTGATTCACTCCTAACCAACTCCCAGAAACTCTGCTCTTTATAATGTGTCTAGGATCTACACATGGAATTCCTTTTCAGGTATTTCAAGAAAGCTAATCAATAAGCTAAATATATCTGTTATCAAGTCCTTATTATAGAAAACATCTGTGTCAACAAGTAATTTCTAATGAGCTAAAAACATTTTCAATAGATCATTATCTCATCGCTCATGGAAGACATTTTCAATAATAAGCATCCCTCATTAATCACAAGTGATCCCTTTTGGGACATCTGATATGTTCTCCACAGGTAAAAATATTATATATATTCCATCACACATTAAAACTCAATCTAAGTTCAATGTCCCTAGAATCATAGATAAAAAGTATCCAAGAAAATTCTATAGCAGGCAGATATATTCCTTGCTTTTCTGAGTTACAGATCAATACCAATAGCAGCAATGGGATATAGCCCAGTATAACTCCTGATGGGAAGACAATTCCAGTTCTGTTTCATACTTGAAAGAGTATTTCTAACTCCAAAATGGCCAGACATGAAGATAGTAGCCAAATTGGATAAAAAAAAAAAACACAACAATTATAGATACAAAACACTTGGTGTATAAAACTCAACCATCCTTTGTGCATGAACCAAAGAATTATGGAAATACTAAGAATCATGGTTTATTCACTAACACTGGTATACATCTAACACCGGACTAGTTAAAATTGAAGATTGGCCAAGGACACAATGTTTTGACAGTCCCAAATCTCTATCATGTTTTTGCTTTTCAGAACAAGAATAAAGAGTGGTTCAGGTCTGGGAGCTATTTTATCTCAACCAGAATTCATAGGCAGTCTGTGGTGAGTTCAAAAAACATTTGCAGTTTAGACCCATTTCTATTTAGGGAAAGTGAAAGTGAAAGCCATAGTGATGGGTATATTGAGGAAGGTGTGAAGAAATGTAGTACTGGGGAAGTAAGCAGCGGGGACAGAAGAAAACAGAAAGGAAGATGGAGATCAGATTTATTGGATTTCCTGTGTCTGTGTAGGGGAATAGGAGGATCAAAAGTAGAACCTGTGAGTCAGGACAGTAGATGCTGTCAAATTTGCTTATACTCAGGAACCTCACAAACCCACAGTAACAGCAAAATGGAAAGACAGAAGAGCTCGTATGTAGACTGACACTGACATGTGGCATTGTTTGAAACCAACCACTTAGAACAATGACTCTACCAAACACAGATTATCCTATCAAAATTATTCCATAGAAAAGCCTTTTGACATTATCATATAGCCATGCCTTCAGGTGCTCTGTAGCATCTGGTAACAAAATTGTAGGTCATTTATTCAGTTCAGATCACTTAGGTGTTACAGATTATGCAGATATTTGCTATTAAATGTTTGTCAATATAAAATTTTAAGCCTAAAAAGTCAGCCACAATGATGACTGCATTAGAAGTAGCATAACCCAAGCTGACATTTGTGCTATTAGCAGACTTTATTACCTTTTATGGCTTCAGCAGCCCATTATGTCCAACTCACTACTTCTCTTCAAAACACTGTAAATAAGAAGCTGAAAAGGAAGAACCACCAGAGACAATATGTTTTAGTGTTCCTAATGAAGACAACATTTAAGCTACAATTATTTAGGTTTCAAGCACTGATCACCAGGAAAAAAAAAAGATTCTTGCAAATAAAAGTATATTTGATCCCATCACTTTTTCTAATGACTAATTAGTACAGAGCAGGAACTCAGTATTTGAGCTATTTAATGGCAATACACCCACCATTTGACAGAACAAGAAGAGAGGAATCAGTGCAATAGTGACACAGCAGCAACCAAAATGTCTCAAATAGGAATATAACCTGTAAAATAATGCATCTATACAGACCCAGGGTGAAATCCTGTTTTACTTGAAGGCAGTGGATTTTTGCCATTAACTTTAACAGGACCAAGATTTCATCCCTAATCCTTTCCTATAATAGTGGAAGGATTATTTTATATCATTCAATAGTCAAAGATTAAATGAGCATGTTAGTTTTGTGGAGAATACAACATATTTTTCATACATATCAAAGAAACTGAGTCCCTGCTTTAAGTGCAACATCCAACTGATGATTAAACAAACATTGGGTTGAGGTTAGCTAATTTTGTCCATTTTCTGCTATTGGGAATTATATCAAGTCCAGTACTCTCTACTTTCATATATCTTGCCCTATCAGTCTATGAGTAGAACAGGTCTCTCTCTCTCCCTTTCATATAGCCCAACCATAAATAATTCATGTAAAGCTGAAGCACCCCAAGCAATTATTCAATTGGTTCCACAGTGGCAAGGCCAAGATGAAGAATGTGACTTTCTCCTTAACATTTGTGCCTAACTGGGAAGGGATGGCAGCACTGAGGAATGTGTCCAGAAACAGGTGCCTTTCTGGAGCAAGGGGAAGAATAGATGTAGGTTTCCTGTTAAACAGAAGAGGTTAAATTCTGGCCTCAGTGGACAAAACAGCAAAACCCCCACTGACTTCAGTAGGGCCAGGATTTAATGAAAAGACCGGAAGAACCTGTGATATTTCCCCTGGCTCTTCAGCCCTAGTAGAGTCACATCCTAATTCATCAAGTAGCTCATGTTTTCCTTGCAGAGCTCTCAGTCAACAAGTAGCCACTCTTACAACACACAGCTCTGCAGTAAATGCTCCACTGGCATTTCAGCTTGTCCCTGATTGGGCAAGGTCCCAATAGCTCATCAGCCTCCCTGCAACTCCAAGTTTGATAACATTGCCTGAACCTGCCCTGGGCCCAAAAGCCTAACAAAAGTCTGGGTAAGGATTTGTTACCATTAACAGCCATTTCTCAGTTCTTACTATCTCCCTCATCTTCTCTCCTTTGCAAATTCTCCTTCTTTTGTTTTTCTCATGTACAAGCAGTTTGTTTACTGTTCTATAGTAAATCAAATACCTTCCGACAGCCATTTATAAAGTGTAATATTTGCAAACTCATTTCCTATTATGTCTCCTACAAACTGAACAATCTCCATTGAACAGCAAATTAATTTAGGTTAGCACTGCCGAACACATGACCTGAATTTTTGTGAGTAATTACTAGGTTGGGTTATCTGTTGAAGGGAGATACAAGCAGTTTAGGCTAGGTGATTTAACCTGTTTCTGCAAAGAGGTCCCTGTTTGGAGCATACGTTGATTCAGTGGACCCATTTATATGGTGGTAAATGCAAGCTTTGATAAGCTAGGGTACTATTATAATCAAACATTGCCTGCATTTTAAATTACCACTCTTTCTCATGAAATATATAATGAAGGATAATACATGTAACTTTAGAGCTCATTTTGAGTTTCAAAACAAGTTACAATGCAATCACCTGTTAACCTTTTCATCCCATGGGTTTCTCTACAAAAAGCTAATATTCCTGACAGCTCCTTGTTTATTTTCAGATCCATGCACTGTTTGCTACTAGTGACCTTGCAAGCAGATTCATACCTTGCAAAGTCCCTGACCTTGTAGTCATTAAAATCCAATCACACACTGGGCAGGCTTCCATATTCATTAGGACAGCTAAAAGATAGATTTGAACATGCCTCTGAAGTGACCAATACATTCATCAGCCAATTTCCATCTTCTTCAACAATTCTAGCTTGCTGAGGGATATTACTAGATTAATTGATACAGAAAATCTTTTGCTCCAAAACACTAGCAATGTTAAACAGATAGAGTGTTTCTAATTATAAGGACTGTGATCAAACATAAGTTGTAAATTATACGATGTCCTGCAAATACCTGTACAAAGTTATTAGAACAATCCTATTTGTTTACACCTTTGGTGAACGTCAGGAGTTTTCTTCATATACACTTTAGCGGAACTGACATTAAAAAAAAAAAAAAAAAACGAACACCTTTTTCTACAACTATTGGTATACCTACACTGCAATTAAATATCTGCATCAGGCCCACACCTGCTGATTCAGGGTAAGGGGCTGGGCCTCAGCGATTGTTTAATTGTGTGTAGACATTTGGGCTTGAGCTAGAGCCTAGGCTCTATGACCCTGCAAGGGGGAGGGTCCCAGAGCTCAAGCTGCAGCTCAAGCCCAAACATAGACACTGACCCTTAGCCTGAGCCCAAGTCAGCTGACACATGTCAGCTGTGGGTGTCTAATTGTAGTAGACATACCCTAAGAGAAACTTCACGTAGAACAATAAGCAGAAAAATTGCTGCTAAATGGATGAACGTGCCAGGAACACCAGGAAGTTCCCCTTGCACATTTCATAAACATATTTGAAAGTTAAAACATGTCCCCTCTTTAAAATAACCAAATTCATCTGTGTCCATATTACTTTGATTTATATTCTCTTTTCTATGCAGCTGTGTAACTCCCATGGGGATAATGGAATATGTGGGAATACTGAGAGAAAAACCAAGAGACTCTTCAGATTTGGGAGCACTTAAGCAAAACGTTCTGTGCGTGTGTGGGGCATAGGGGTGGAAAGAGAGCAGGGCAGAGGAAGATTTTGCTAAGGATGCAAATCACAGGTCTCACATTAATTGCTAAACAGTAAAAAGGTATGTTCTACTCTCATCATTTAAGAGATGCTACTTTACAGAATGTCAGTTGACAAATATTTACGATTACTTTGGAATATACTTTATGAGTCAGAGTGGTATCAAATACGAATTTTCAGATGGACTATGCATAGATAGTGCAGACAAAAAGACTCTCTCTGTTCCTGCTTCAGTCAATTCAGGTTGTGGGTATAAAACTTGCATTGAATTCTGTAGGAGTAGGAACAGACCTCCCAATAGGCTAATTCTCAGTGTAGTGCATGAGTTTCATTATCATAGGGAGGGAGAGCTTGCTACATAAATAAAGTTTTCCTTTCTTCAAAATCCAATTGCATTGATAATTGACTTTGCAATCTCCTTCTGGAAGCCATTTTGGTTAGTCTTTTACTGAAATCTGGATAAGGGACATGATCACTACCCACAAGCATAGAGTCAATGTTTGTAATGGCTCAGCCATTCCCAGTCCTTATTCAAACCGGAGTTGATAGTGTCTAGTTTGCATATCAATTCTAGCTCAGCAGTCTCACCAGCAACCACACATCACTGAACAAAACCACTAACCCAGGAACCTATCCTTGTAACAAACCCCGATGCCAACTCTGTCCACATATCTATTCAAGTGACATCATCATAGGACCTAATCACATCAGCCATACCATCAGGGGCTCGTTCACCTGCACATCTACCAATGTGATATATGCCATCATGTGCCAGCAATGCCCCTCTGCCATGTACATTGGCCAAACTGGGCAGTCTCTACGCAAAAGAATTAATGGACACAAATCTGACATCAGGAATCAAAATACTCAAAAACCAGTGGGAGAACACTTTAACCTGTCTGGTCATTCAGTGACAGATCTGCGGGTGGCTATATTACAACAGAAAAACTTCAAAAACAGACTCCAAAGAGAGACTGCTGAGCTAGAATTGATATGCAAACTAGACACTATCAATTCCGGTTTGAATAAGGACTGGGAATGGCTGAGCCATTACAAACATTGACTCTATCTCCCCTTGTAAGTATTCTCACACTTATTATCAAACTGTCTGTACTGGGCTAGCTTGATTATCACTTCAAAAGTTTTTTTTTTCTCTTAATTAATTGGCCTCTCAGAGTTGGTAAGACAACTCCCACCTGTTTATGCTCTCTGTATGTGTGTATATATATCTCCTCAATATATGTTCCATTCTATATGCATCCGAAGAAGTGGGCTGTAGTCCACGAAAGCTTATGCTCTAATAAATTTGTTAGTCTCTAAGGTGCCACAAGTACTCCTGTTCTTCTTTTTGCGGATACAGACTAACACGGCTGTTACTCTGAAATCAGTATGACAAAGGTATCCATGCTCTTCCCAGTCACATAAGCTACAGGATGCTGAGGGTAATTGCTCAAAAATTGGGATAACCGATTTGGGATAACTGGTCTGCTGTGTAAGGCCAAACAACTAAACCAGGCATTTTGGGGAGTCACTCAGGGGTAAGAGAACTCAGCATAAAAAGAGAGTTGAAAAACCTGAAATTCACAGTTGCTTCTCCTCATTGTGTCCCTTCAACCTCTACCCCCATGTAGAGTGCAGGAACCCCTAATACCCTAGCTCTGACCTAACACCCCCACGTGGCCCCCAAGAGGGAAAATAAAGACAAATCCGAACCAATGTATAGGTCACGTAAAAAACAAACTACCTACTTTTTAGAGATTGTCTTTTTATCCCGTCATTTTGATGGGAGGGCCTTCTGCACCAGTCACACTGGATAGTGCTGGGCAGAGAGGGTACCTATTGTCTCCTGTTTTTTTCCTCCTCCTTTTCTGTTCAGGGTGAGGGATATTATATTTGTCACTTTATGGGTCACATTTTATTTCTCCTGACCAAGTTCTAGAATGAAGCAGTCAGCTTGGGAATATTTTCTGACTGCTTGGTTAGTAGTCGGACAGAAAAGCAGACACTTCAAAAGCTGACATTAGAACACTAGGGGGTGCACTGAGAAGTATGACTTTATACCTAGGAAGGACAACCTTGTGGGGAAGCCACATATTCCCCATACTGCGTAGCCACTACTTAGAGGGAAATACCCATTCACAATAGGCTTTATGGATTCGCAGTCAAGGAGGACTGCAGAGCTTCCCTTGGCCAGCAACCACAGAGGCTGCCTTTGTCCTGCATAGCAATTAAGATTCTGAATCATGCATTTGGAAGCAGTGCAATAATTACAAAGAAAAATAAAATGTTTTTGATGGAAAGAAAAACGTAAATGCTATTGATGTAGTTAGTAGTCCAAAACTAAAACTTAACATGAAAAGCTCTCTGCAGTATAAAATACTAGCAGCTAAAAAGTGGGTGGTGATTCTTCTGGCATGATAGAGTTTCTTCGGGCACTTTGTATTGAATTAGCTAGAAATATATAGGAAATTTTCATAAAGAGCCAGGGCAATCTCAGTGTGGGTTGTCATTCTGAGAAAAACAGGGATATAATTTAACACCACAAAGGCCTACTTACCCTTTAACATTCTCCTCCTCTTCAAAGAAAGTTTGTCAGAGATTGATAAGGAGGAAAATAAACATGGTTTCCCCATGTGCCTGTCAATGTTGCATGTGAAAATATTATAAAAGACAAGTCTTCCACCCAGGTGTGAGGATGGAAAGTAACACTGAACCACGTGTAAGGTGAAGGCATGAATGAGGATTAAGGAAAGAACTCAGAAAAAGTATTAATTACTAGAGATGTGCTGAGGATGAAAGTTCCATTTCATGAAGGATTTCAAAATTTCATTCTCAATCGAAACAAAATCAAAGAAATTTTGAAATTCTCCAGGAAGGAAAACATCATAAAGCAGTTCAGTTTTGATGACATATGGTTCCAAGAAATTTTTGTGATCATCTTGAGAAATCACAAAGGGCACATGCAGAACTTATATTTGATTAATTATTGCTAACATGTCCCAAAGCAATTTGTCTGAAGGGAGACTGGCATGGCGTTGATTGTCATAAGAAGCAAAAACCGAGAAAAAGTCATTTCCTACTCAAGTCCTAAAAAACTAAAAGAATTTGATACAATTATTTTCATCTGATATTCTATTTATGGAGCTATTTGTGCCAGGACAAAAATGTGTCAGATTTCTTCCTCGTGCCCCACACCGATCCATCAGGTACAGACAGGCCAAACTAGCTACAATCCATCATAGAAGGCACGGATTACACTTGAGAACGTCAGTGGTGACGGACCAGTTAGAAGAGAAAAATTCTCTTTGAAAGTATAGCCTATGAAAACAAAGCCACAGCAAACAGGAAGCTGAATTTAATCATGAGGGACAAAGAAGTCATAACTGATAGTTTCCAACCATTAGGTCAATGATTAAATTTCTTTTCTTACCAGTTAACATCTGAGTGATGAGATGGGTGAAGTAATCTCTTTTATTAGAACAACTTCTATTGGTAAAAGAGACAAGTTTTTGAGCTATACAGAGAAGAAGACCTCTGTGTAGCTCAAAAGTTTGTCTCTTTCACCAACAGAAAGTGGTCCAATAAAAGAGATTACCTCACCCACCTTGTCTCTCAATATCCTGGGGTCAACACAGCTACAATACTGCAAACAGTTAGCACTTGATCATTCAGTTACACAGATGTAACCAGCTTTTCAACATTTAACAGTAGTAGCACACCCAAAATGGAAAAGAAAAGAGGAAGACATTCTATCAGCCCATGTCTCATGTTCACTCTCTAGGAAAAGATATATACTGAAAGCAAATAAAAATGTATTGTATCACTCAGCTAAGAAGGCCTGAAACAAGAAAATCAAAGTCCAACTCAGGAAACTCAGAGATTAGAGAAGCACTATCTGGATAGTGCTTATTTTATAGTGGATATTGAAATCATTGACTTACAGATAGGAAACCAAGGAAGTAGTGAAGTTATTGTGATTATTTGGGTGCTTAAAGGTAAGCACTCACATAAGTCTTTTTTTTTAAATGCTTATGGGGATTTAATGCTGAATGGAAGGGAGAATCTCCATGGTGAGATCCCACAGAGGCTGGGATTGAATCTAATATTATCCAGAATATTCACTAGACATCTCAAGAAGGCAAATTAAGCATAAATTAAATGGCAGATTACACCAAATCAGGAAATACCTAAGGCATTGCAATGAAAATTCAGTTACATATAAATGTGGGTTATTTCCTAGTCTGAATTCAATGAGGTTTAACAAATACAACTCTCAGGCTGAAATATACCCATTTTGATGGTCATAAGATGAGGGATGGGGGATCTAGTCTTTCTCGTCCTCTCACGTATAGCCCCAACTTCCCTTTCCTTTACCAAATTATGACACACTGTCTACTTGGCTGTGCTCTCTTCCTTCTCCTCAACTGACCATGAATGTTTTCTCCCTTCCAGCAGACATAAAGCTTCATGTGCTGGTTCCTCTACACCTATAGTCTGATCACCTGAAATATTCCTCCTCCTTCTGCTTTTCTTGGCCTGAGGGAGAAATCAAGGTCAGTCACAGAGTTATGTAACCCCACTCCCTCCAGGAAGATCCAGCGCTGCCTCGGAGACACCGAGAGCTGCCCTCCCCACCGCAGCAGGACCCCCGCCTCAAGACCAACCTGAACACTGCTCCCCAGTCCAAGGGACAACTAGGCCACAGACCGTCCCCACAGCACATGAACCCACAGAGACAACGCAGCAGGGGGAGCGATGGCCACGAGCAAGGGTCGCCAAGCCGTAACAACACTGCCAGAGAAGGCAGGAGAGAGGACATCGGCCGCTGCTACGATCCAGCAGCTGCATCCCGTATTCAGAAAGTATACAGGATGAACCCGACGAAAGCCATGAGGGAGATCCTTGATGGGACCTCCTACTGTGCCATCCAGCTCGAGAGGCTCTACTCCAACTTCAAGGATGTGTGTGATCACGAGGCCCAGACCAACTTGCGACGCCCAGAGTGCTTTCCCTCACTACCCCGGATTGACCTCACGGAGGACCTGGAGCGAGATTTTTCCCCGCAGGAGGTGCAGGCGAGGCTGATGAGGACCAAAAACACCGCCCCTGGAAAAGATGGCATCCATTGCAGAAGAACCGAGACCCCGGCTGCTTGGTGTTCACTGCCATCTTCAACAAATGCAAGCAGTTCCATCACGTTCCCCACTCCTGGAAAAAGTCCATGACCGTTCTCATCCACAAAAAAGGTGAACTAGATGACCCCAGCAACTGGAGGCCTATCTCCCTCTGCTCCACCATCTACAAGCTGTATGCCAGCTGCTTCGCGGCAAGGATCACAGACTGGTGAGTGTGCGGGGGCGCCATCAGCTCAGTGCAGAAGGGTTTCATGTCCTGTGAGGGATGTTACGAGCACAACTTCCTCCTTCAGATGGCCATCCAGGAGGCCCAAGAGGCAGTGCGCAGTAGCATGGCTTGACCTGACCAATGCCTTTGGGTCCATACCCCACCATCACATCTTTGCCCCTCTGGGAGAGTTTGGGATGCCAGAAACCTTCACCCAGATCCTCCAGGACCTCTACAAGGACTGCACCACCATCATCTGCGCCACGGATGGAGAGACGGATGCCATCCCCATCCGCCACGGCGTGAAACAAGGATGTCCCCTTAGCCCCATCATCTTCAACCTGGCCATGGAACCGCTCATCCGAGCCATCTCCAGCGGCCCGACCGGCTTCAACCTGCATGGCAAGAAAATCAGCATTCTGGCCTATGTGGACGATCTGGTCCTGACTGCAGACGACCCAGAGAGCCTCCAAGGTATGCTAGATGCCACCAGCCAAGCTACTGACTGGATGAGGCTCTGCTTCAATGCGAAGAAGTGCGCGACTCTGCACATTGACGGCAGCAAAAGGGACTCGGTGCAGGCAACGGGGTTCCAGATCCAGGGTGAGCCTGTCATCCCCCTGGCAGAGGGGCAGGCATACCAGCACCTGGGCATGCCAACAGGTTTCCGTGTCCGGCAGACACCTGGGGACACCATCCAGGAGATCTTGCAGGATGTCGCCAAGATTGATGCCTCTCTGCTGGCACCGTGGCAGAAGATAAATGCCCTGAACACCTTCCTGATCCCACATTCATCCTAAGGGGATCCGCCGTGGCGAAGGTGCCCCTCAACAAGGCAGACAAGATCATCAGGAAGCTGGTGAAGAAGTGGCTGTTCCTTCCCCAGAGAGCCAGCAACGAGCTGGTCTACATCGCCCACAGGACGGCAGCGCCAACGTCCCCCGCATGGGTGACCTGTGTGACGTCGCGGTGATCACCCACGCTTTCCGCCTGCTGACATGTCCCGATGCCAAAGTAAGGAACATCGCAGTGAACACCCTGCGTGATGCAACAGAGAAGCAGATCAGCAGAGCCCCCTCCAACCAAGACATCGCCACCTTCCTGAGCGTTTCCCTGGATGGGGAATTCGGACGGGACAGGCGCGACATCGCTTCACTGTGGTCCCACACTCGCAACGCCACCCGTCGCCTACGGAAGTGCATCGGCTGCCCCTGGGAGTGGTGCGAGGAGCACCAGGAGCTGGGAGTCCGGGTGCCGCACATCAGGTCCGACGACAACACCATCATCACCCCGAGTGCCAGGGGCTTGCTGGAGAGGACTCTGAAGGCTGCTATCCACTTGCTGTACGTGGAAACTCTGAAGTGTACCAGACCAGGGTAAAGCCTTTGAGTTGACCAGCAAGTGGGATGCCAGCAACCACTTCCTCGCCGGGGACGGCTTCACCTGTTTCGCCAACTGGCGGTTCATCCACCATGCCCTGCTCAACTGCGTCCCGCTCAATGGAGCCGTCTGCCACGGGAACCGAGACAAGCGTTGCAGGAAGTGCGGCTACTCCAACGAGACCTTGCCTCACGTCGTGTGCAGCTGCAAACCCCACTCCAGAGCCTGGCAACTGCGCCACAACGCCATCCAGAACCTCCTGGTGAAAGCCATTGCACCACGTCTGGGGGAGATCTCCGTGAACCGCACCATCCCCGGTACCGACAGCCAGCTATGACCTGACGTGGTCGTCACCGACGAGGCCCAGACAAACATCATCTTCGTCGACGTCACGGTCTCCTTTGAGAACAGGACCCCAGCATTTCGCGAAGCCCGAGCTTGTAAGCTGGAAAAGTACGCTTCCCTGGCTGACATCCTGAGAGCGAAGGGCTATGAGGTGCAGATGGACACCCTTATTGTCAGAGCCCTGGGCGCCTGGGACCCCTGCAACGAGTGTGTGCTGTGGACCTGCGGGATCGGTCGACGCTACGCATGGCTCATGTAGCGCCTCATGGTCTCAGACACCATCCAATGGTCCAGGAACATCTACATCGAGCACATCACCGGCCACCGACAGTACCAGGAAGCATGAGCCAGAGTGACATCGTTCTCCCCCTACGAGAAAGGGACCAAGTGACCTTCTCCGTTGGATCATATGAACTGGAACCATAAACTCCCTGAACATTAAATCTCACCAAATGAGGGTCAATCCATCCTCATCATCATATCCACTCATTATACTCCACACCCGAACATAGCCACTCTATGAACTTCATACCCTCATTTCTCAATGCCTGTACTTTGACCCATCAACCTTTTACCCCTAATCGGGGATATTGCAGATTATGTATTCCTTATGCCACCTGATTTTAAACCAAACTTTGCACCCTCAATAATCTGTACGTTATTCCCTGATAACCAGAAACTTCTATGCTCAAACTCTGTTCACTTTTTTTTTTAACATCATCTTAATAAAATTTGTAATGCCATGAGCACAGGCCAGCCCTGCTTAGCACCTATTTCCATGGGTCAGTGTTTCATTAGCAAAGAGTGATGCTGAATGCAGATTAAGTTGAACAAGTGGAACTTCATTAAATCTTGTGCACTTCTCTCTTCCAACCGAACTCTCCATGTTCTCTGTGTCCCATCAATAACAATCCCTCCAGGGAACACAGTCCCTCTGACTTCAGTTGTACTGATCATGATACATTAAGAAACTCTGCCTTCTCCTAGCAAAACACCTTGTCTGATGTTCCCTCATAACCTAAAGACTTGTCTAGATGAGCAGTTAGTGCACAACAAGCTGAGGTGTAAATCTACAGCACACTAGTGTGCCACAAACTAACTGTCCATTTGAACCCTGCTTTGTGTACTGAAAGTTCCTTTGATCTACTCTGCTTTGAAACACTTTGCAATCTAAGTACCTTTAGGTTAAATATAGAAGGGATGTAACTTAACATATCTGATGAAGAATAACTCACAAAACTAATAGAAGCAATGGAGCTATTATTTAGAAAGGAGTCAAAAAAGATCTCAGACAACTGGATAATTAATTAAATCCAAGTTCACAATGCAGTGACATTGCATAAAAGGCAAATTCTCTTTTGTCACATATATTCAGAGTGATCTCTGGCTGTGTGAAGGAGTTTATGTCCCCAGAATGTACTGTACTAGTAAATATGTATTTGGAATAGTAAAGCCAGAAAAAGTGCATAGACAAAGAAAGTTAAAAAAAAAACCAGAATTATACAGACTCTATTTTTGCCTCATAAGTTATATTTGCAAGAGATTTTTATTTTCCCCTAAGGAAATTACACTTAGGAAGGTAACTCGGTATAAATATGTATAAGCAATAAAGAAAGAAAGGGGAATGTAAGTATTTGAATTAGACACTAGCAATAAAACAAAGTGGAAAGGCTGTATGCTAACCTACATTTAACTTAGAAAGTTCATTTTACTCTCCAAGGAGCATGGAACAGTTGCATTTCAGCAACAATTTGGGGTGTGACTTGGAGAAAGTTTTTGCTCAAGATTAATTGTATAAAACAATGATAATAGCTAAAGGTGGTGGCTAGATACATGTACACTACCATGGATTTCTCTCTAATTTAATCATGAATTATTTCTTGTATGATTAATATGAGTTTGGAAATACTAAAACTTCTCAAATACTGAAAAAAGAGTTTGTGAACATTTGTTCACATGTGTTCAATTTCAGGACAGCTGTTCAACTAGATCACGTTCCATTAGGTATTATTATTATTGAACATATACATGAGTAGGTTTTTGTTCACATATGAATACAGATAATTGTATAAAGAATAGCCATTCTCCAAATACATGTAGACTAGTGTATTGAGGTAGAAACATAAGCATTCACTATTTGTTATTCAATCACGTGTTTAACAAAATCAGAACTGCAATCATAAACCATCAGAAAGAGTATGAGACTAAGTCTGGGGGACCAGCCATTACCAAAGATACAGAAGTTAAAGTACCTAAGTTAAATAGTACAGGGTAATGGTGAACTCAATGACAAACTTATAATCAGAACAAAAAAAAAAGGCATGGACTAAATGAAGAGAAGTGAGCAGTGTGATCTGTGACAGGAAAATGCCTATTAATTTGAAAAATAAGGTCATTAGGTGGTAATTAGTCCGGGATTTTTGTTTGGCTCCAATTGCTGGGCACTGAGAAATAGACAGAAATGGTTCTTTAATACAGTAGTAATGCAAGATGTTTCGAGTTAAGATGGATGCTTGGAGTTACAAGGACCACATTCAGAATGAATGTATTGGGGAAGTTTGAAGCTGCAAAAAGCTTAGGGAAACAAAGCTTGGGCAGTTTGGACATATGAAAAGAAGATCAGAAGAAGAAATAGGAAACAGGATGTTAAATTTATAAGTGGAGGGTCAGAGAAGGATTGGAAGACCCGAAAATTGATGGATGGATGTCATACGAAAGGATCTGATTAACTGTGGAGTTTCTGAGGAGCAGCTTCAAGACAGACTTGAATGGAGAAGAAGGACTTTAACAACCACCCCCATATCAACTGAACCCAGGCTAGAAGAAGAAGATCCAATCAGAAACAATAACCATGTGATCTAGGTAGTCAATAATACACCAAGAATAGTGAATCGAAAATAATCACAACAAGCTAAACTGTTCGGCAAATGCTTGAGAGTAATGAACACTTGTAGAAAGCATGATTGGTTTATGCATGATTCATAGAGAAGAGACCTAAATACATTGGATAATTTATTCATAATGATTAATGTGGCAAAATGTAAAAAAGTATATATCAGTAGTGCTACAAAATGTGTAAACAATTGGTCTAGTCTATCAAATCAGAAAAAGGTTCACCTTACTGCATGAAGAAAGTCACTTGCTCAGCCTGAACAACCACAGAAACTGAAGGTTCTGATTCATTAGAACTTTTCCTAGGTTCTCTTCTTCCAATAATCCCTCAAGCAGCTCATAGTCTGGTTATGAAACACAAGATCAGAGACACCAGTTGTAAACAGGTATTACTAGCCCGGGGCCTGGTTTAATCAAGTTTCCCACAAAAGGATTTTCAAACAATTATACATGATACCTCCAATCCTTAGCTTTCCCTGCAGGATTGGCTTCCTCAGGGCTCCTTCTCGCTGTACCAGCCTGATCCAGATTTCAGAAACTGCAGTTTTCTAGGGCACCCCGTTTACAAGATATCCTGCATCTGTTTTCAGAGAGGCCAACTGTACAAGACACATTCTGACTGTTAAATACAGGTAGTGATTCTTTATAGTCTGATCCATTAATAATAGCAGCAGAGAGAAAATGGGGTATAATTTAAACATATTATTCTACTTCCAGTTAATCTGTACCGTTATTAGGTGTAACACTTTCTATTCTGTTTAAAGCCCCAGAACAAAGAACAAAAAACCAAAAAGATGGTCTCTGCCCCCAAAGAATTTACAATCTAATATAAACTAAAAGAAAAGAGATAGGGGAATATGTCCTCCCTGAAATACGCACCTACTACAGGCCATATAAATACCTAGACAGATGAGGAATATTGGTATAATTAAGTCTCTTAAATATAAGAGAAAATTATTTCTTCTACTTTGGAAAAGTATATTGTTGTAAATAGACAGCTACTAATACAAGAAAATCCTCTTGCAGCTTTATCAACTTCATCATGTCATATAAAACAGCCTAAAACTATAACAAAGACATTTATATTGTTATCTCAGATGTGGTTCCATATGGTTTAGTGGTTAAATGTGATCATATTTCCTACTTTGTTCCCTCCAGCTCTATTCTTGCATTGGGTAAAAATTTTCCTTGTCTTTCAATTTTATTTTTAATACTTTACCACATGTCTGATCTCTTATAGGTAGTGAATATCTGTTACAGATCAATAATGTATACGAACTTTGAGATTAACAGCAACAAGTATTTTTGGACCTCATTTCCCCTTTCCCCCTTACCCAGTGTGACTGTCATAACATTATTGTAGTTCTATATTTATTAAATAGTGAATATTTAATAAATTCACTATTAAATATAGTGAATTTATTCACTGCTTGCCTTAATTGTGACTACATTATCTCCAATGTGACTGCAGTCCTGAGAAAGGGAAAGAAGTTTTCTCAAATTGTGTGTTAGTCTTGAATTTTTGTTTGTTTTTGAAGAATATTGAATCAACAATATAACTATCAATAGAACTAATTTAGAAGGAAAACAAAACAAAAAAAACCCAAACAACTCCTCCCATGCCCCATAATATTTATATGTTAAGGTCAAGTGCTGGTAAATTCAAAGCTTCTATAGGTTTGGATATATTCATTTTATATAAAGAGAAACAGTTTAATTGAATACATTAGCAATTTAATGGGAAACAGTAATGTGGCAACAAGCTGGTTAATAAAATCGGGAGGTCAGAATTGAATATGTTTAGAGAACAAACAGTAGTTTTTAGTTCTGCCTGTTCAATTCCAAATTGTACTGCTTCCTCGTATCTGGGAAGGTATATAAGCAATCCAATGGCAGATTTTATATAAGCAAATCCAATGGCAGATTTGAAATTGACTTCTTCCTTTTAACTCTGTTTGACCAGCTGCCTCTTGCCTATGACCAACGTGGAGGCTTGTTTGGATTCTGACTGTTTTGGCACTCATTCCATTTGTTTTAGTTACTGTTTTTGGTGTTGTAGATTGTCTTCTTGCAATGCTTTCATTGGACTGACTCTTTTACGTTCATCCTTGCCTCTATGTCATTGTGAAGGTCAAAATCTGTCGTGCTGCAGTATATGTACTATTAGTAAGGCTCCCTTTCTTGCACTTATTCCCCAGCTCAGGCACAGTGCATAATTCCTCATGAGTGCCCTCTGTCACAAAGAAATACCCCTACTCAAAACCACCTAAAATAAGGAGTTTGGTGGCTTAGTGGATAAATCCTTTAACCTTTCACCTCAGAGAACATGGCTTAAGTTCCAGCCCTGGGTATAAGTGAAAAGAGATTTGTGGTTTTAGTGGCATTACCAGCACACAGTATTATGGAGTGAAAAAGAAATTAGGTCACAGGAGAAATCCCCAAACTAAACTTGTTAGAAAAAGCCCCTTATTTAAAAAGAAGGTGGTCCCTCCATTTCAGAACTGAGATTGCTATAGAAATAGTCTGTAAGTTGCTTATAACTTTCCTGACTTCTACACAGATGGGCTCCAACTTAGAGCCTTGTTGACTTCATAGCTATCCCTGAAAGAGCATGTTTTCAATTATTAATTATTTTTATTCAATTGAACTGAAGAAGCATCCACAAAGTGTGAGCTATTTTCCAAACACAGAAAATGATACCATTCTTGTTTCAAAGTGTTTATGATCAGAAAAAAACTGACCCAATTGAGCTCTGCCAATTTAGGACGTCTGAGGGTCTGGCCCTAAATTGTACAAAATATTCTGTTTTCAGGGATCATTACGCAAACAGATTATCCTCATTGCTAAAGGGCAAACTTCAGCCATGCTAGACTCAAGTAGAAGTACTCTTTTCCAGATCTTAAAAAAGGGGAGGTGGGAGTGTGCCTAGTGAGGGACTTCCATACAAGAGTTATGAGAGGTTTTCCTTAGCATTCTATGAAAACAGGGCCGGGATTTTCAAAAGTGGCTAGTAATTCTTGGGGCTACCAACAAGTCAATTCCAAGAGCTTGTTATAAGAACTACATTCCCTGCCTAGATGAGGAATGTGCAGAATTCCTCAAGCAATATGAAGAAAGTGGCGATGGGAGCAGGCTACCACAGAACTAAACACGGTCAAGACCTAGTTGCAAAGTCTGGGTACTAATCAGAAATCTTGATGTTGCTCAGAAGCCTCCAGCACAGTGAGATTATCCAGTCTCTCCAAACAGCATTGCTACTCACCTGATAAATGTTATAAAGGTGGATACAGATAACAAGTTTGAAGAAGAGGTGAAGCAGAAATGGTGGCAATACAAACAGTGTATACCTGAATCAAAGAAGACTTCCAGCCTTTCACTACAGATAAAATAAAATGGGCAATCAAAATATTGAAAACAAGTGGACTTAATAACTTCTCAAAACTCTGGAAGAACCTGGCAAAAACTACCAAACAATGGTTAGGCATCTTTCTATCTGTAGACACCATGGGAATAAAATATCTAATATCTGGTGCAGAGCAAAAGTAATGGCCTTGCCAAAACCTGAGAAAGACCACCAACTTCCAACAAGTTACCACCCCATCTCTTTGCTAAACTGTGTGTACAAATTACTTGAAAGACTTATCCTTCAAAAAATTGTCCCTATCATTGATGATATCCTGAATGTAATTCAAGCAGGTTTCAGATCAAACCATAGTACCACCTACATTGAGAAGGGCTTCCAGAGCATCCAGAAGACAACCTGGCGGTCTCAAAACAATGGTCTGCCTCAAGGCTGTTATAGCACAGAAACTTCATCCTCTTCACACATGACCTTCCCAATACCACTGCCAGGCATTTTATTTAAGCAGATGACATTAGCACAGGACCAGGATTTCAGTCATCTAGAGTAAGTCCTGAATGCTGACTTGAAAGATATAGCCTGTTATTGTAAAAGATGGAGACTGAAAAGACAGTTTCCAGCTGCTTCCATCTATACCAGGGATCGGCAACCTTTGGCACATGGCCCATCAGGGAAATCCGCTGGCGGGCCAAAATGGTTTGTTTATCTGCAGCATCTGCAGGTTTGGCCAATTGCAGCTCCCACTGGCCATGGTTCACCATTCCAGGCCAATGGGGGCTGCGGGAAATGGTGGCCAGCATATCTTTTGGCCCACACTGCTTCCCGCAGCCCCCATTGGCCTGGAACGGTGAACCCCGGCCAGTGGGAGCTGTGATTGGCCGAACCTGCAGACACTGCAGGTAAATAAACCATTGCAGCTTGCCAGCAGATTTCCCTGATGGGCAGTGTGCCAAAGATTGCCGATCCCTGATCTATACCGTACAATGGTCAACAAACAGCTTAAAATCGACACAGGCTGCACAATGACCTAAAGCCTGTGTATCTAGGTGTCACTCTGCACCATACCTTGATTTTCAAGCCCTCACTGCAAATAAATATAAACCATCTGATGAGCAAATTAGCTGGTTCTAAATGGGGAGCCAATGCACAGACACTAAGAAATTCTGGGCTTGCCTTATGTTATTCTACAGCAATATATTGCTCACCGTTGCGGCTCAGCTGAATGCAACCATGTATATAACAATAGGTACCATGATACCAAGCAGCCTGGGCTTACTGACAGTCTTGTCCAACATTGCCCCTCTTGACATCCAGCAACAAATCACCTTGCAGAATTTGTTTCTCTTATGATGCAAGACATGCCACATCTACCGCTCTTTAAAAATCTGTTGAATCCATTGAGCCACCTCCTTAGCTCAAAGGCACCCCATTTGGACAGTTCCCCTGAGGAACCTCAATATCACCTCCAGATGGTAAGAGCAAGTTTCAAACATAGCCAATGCTTATCTTGTGACAGCTCCAACAGCCCAGCTCCCTGGTTATGCTCTTCCATGCCTTCTTTGGGCAAAGCTCAATCACTTCTGATGCAGAATGATCAGATGTGCTGCTAATGACAATAAGTGGGGTCATTGTGATTTTCCCACTTCACCACATCAACCAGTTAGAAGACATGGGTCACAGACTTGCTGCCTGGTTCCTAGATAGACTTGCATAATGCTCTTCCCTCAGCTATTGAATAGTTAAGTCACTTCAACTAATGCGCTTGACTTGCCTGTCTATGGAGACACAATCACAACACACGTGCTTTATATATATACTCTGCTGTAGAATAGCATAAGGCTAGCCCAGAATTTTGGTAAGCTTGTCTGTCTATGTAGATGCAGTCAAAGCTGCCATCTTAGTTTGCAAGTCCATTTTTATAAGAGGCAGAATTACTACATGTATTAGATATGGCTATTTTTGTATTAAATGTGGCTAATTCTGCCTTTTATAAAAATGGACTTGCAAATAAAGACAGCGACTTTGAGTATCTACAGCTGTCTGAGTATAAGAAGTGTATATCCTGCTCCCGTCTGTGAAGGGTTAGTCTGTGTGAAGATAGCTGCCAGGAAACCCGTCATTTTTTCATGCATTGCAACAAATCCTCTCAACACTGTTATTTACATACTACTAATTTGTTATATTTGACCATCTGTTTGTGGGTGAATTACTGTAGGCACAATTTCATTTTCTTTTGACTTTCCTTAAAAAGCTTACCAAAATCATTTACACGCACACACACATGCACACACACACGCACACACACACACACACACACACACACACACACGGTTCCTTTCAGCCTGATGGGGAAAAAACCACACTAGATAATGGTAATCCAAGACATTCATGTTCCAATTTTTGAACTATCTTCAGTAAATTTCTTTAGGTTCTGAAGCAATGAATGTATGGTTTTAAGTACTTATTTCAGTTAAAAGCTTCACTTTCACTCTTTGCCATTTATACTGAAATGAGCATGATGGGATTCTACGATCTTCTGTGTAAAATAATACTATAAACAAAGCAAATATTTTTGAACTGCTAAATACCTTGATGTTTTGGATTTTTTTTTAAGCAGACTACTTCTGAGAGTACTAAGATCTCTCAGAAGTACTGTATGAGATAAGGCTGGCTTCCTCACAAGCCTAGGGAACTATCAGTCATAATAGATTAGTTCTTAGCCCTTGGTTCTGGGCTCAATTTATTGTCCAACTGCTCACAAATTCTCACAAAAGGCAAACCCAAATCTTCCATCTGGGGCTTTCTACCCAGCCACAACTTCCAGGACTTACCACCTGGAGTGAGTGAGTCAGTCTCTTCCTTCCGGACCACTGCAAGAAATTTTCTTCTTCCCTCTGCTCTGTTGCCACTCCACTGAGCTGAGCTATTTGCTGGCATTTATAATCACTTACTCCCTTTTCCTCTGAATCTGATAACTAACCAAGGCTGGCTGACTGCGGGTCTCTGGCCCTTAAAGGACAGGCCACCCTATTATACTGTGTTAGACAAATCTACATGCTATTTGAAATCCAGTCAGACGAAAGCCTGCTATACTAACTCCCTGGAAGCAAAATCTTTCAGAAATCCTGTAACAGCAGCCCCTTAGTAGCAGACCTGAAACACCCCTGTGATTTAAATCCAAGTAGTATATAACATAATCCTCAAAAAACTGAATCCTAACACTCCTAAACATCTGAATTTGAATGTGAAAAATACAAGCATTTCTAAAATCTCATTTCTATATGAACAATGACCTTTAATCTCTTCTCTTTTTTTCCCAGCTTTTCTTTGGGAAGTACACCATCTGAACATACATCTAAGTTGAATCACCAGTACTGGGGAGCATATTTTGATATTCAGAATGTACACAGGATACACAAATTTGCCAAGGAGAGGACAGGAGGAGCCCTTTCTCCTTCGTTCTAGTATTTGTTTCAGCTGCTATTTTAGCTGGTGTCAGGAAAGCATTTATAACCTCTGCCTTAATATGTTTCCCCCTCTACTGACTGTAATGGGAACTGATTTTTCTTGTGAATACATGACATAAATCCACCCCCAACTTAATGACCCATATTTTAATAGCAAGTAGCTTTGCTAGGTGTTCAATCATAGTCTATTGGTACACTCCTTGGGTGGTAGGTAAGAGTTGCAGCAATGATCTATTAATGCAAACCTTATAGCTTTCTGCTAATAGGGCTCAGATGTGAGTCTGCCCATGTGATAGTATCATTCAGGGTTACCTGTATCACCAGATTCCAGAGGGAGAGGTGGGGCAGCGCAGCAACTGTCAAAGCTGTTATTTCCCTTCTCTCCTTCCCCCCAGTACACAAGCTAGTGCAATAGAGCTGGGACAGAGGGGTGATAAGCTGTGGCAATGAAAAGGCTAACACAGAACACGTCACCCTGGAGCAAGAAGGAAGCAGTGAACAGATTGTTGACTGTAAAAGTCAATCCATTGTTGACCTACATCTGGGAGAACATAGCTCTATGGTGCGTCTTACTTGAGTTTGATGGCAAGGTGGCAATGCAGCCTGTAGTAATTTAGCTGTAGAATGGCTCTTGGCTCCATGCTGAAGGGAATTCTGTATTCCACGAAGCCTGAGAGCTGTGGGGTTGGGAGAGATCCGCCAAATCTACAACCTACCTCACTCCATCCCATCAGCAGTTGCTCACTCACCGAACTCAGAGATACAATTAATTGTACCTTTTTTGTATTCTGTCATTTGTCTCTTTCAGGTTACTTATTCCCACATGATTGCCCTATCCTAGTCACTGTTAGACACTCACATCTAAAATGTTGGCATTTCTATCTAATTCTATTTGACATTGAAACAGACATAAATCCTAAGATTTTGCCTAGCAAATATGAATAGCGAAACATTTATACATTTTAGTCAATCTTATTGCTACTCTATGTTTTGATCTTTAACGAGCAGGAAAAAATAGGGTTATTCCTCCACATTGTTTAATTTTCAAAAGCTTTTCATGCTTTATCTTAATGCTGGTCAGACATTTTTTGAGGAAACTGAAACTTTTCACAGGAATTTATCAGTATTGACAAAACTTTCTCAGGTCCAGGATGGAATTTGAGACAGAACCAGAGAGAGAGAGAGCCACCCTAGAGAAGCCAACAGTCCAGTGATTAGGGCACTTAACACCAGGAATTGAGGAGTAATGGGTTGAAGTCTCTCCTCTATAATGAGGCATTGCAGAGACTTCAGGTGGGGGTTTCCTCTCTCACATTTTTTCATTAAAAAATGCAAATGGTGTTAGTTTGCTTCCCATGCAGATTAGAAATAGATTTAGAAACCTAACATTTGTCATAAAGCAGACGACTTGTTTTCTGGCCAGCCCGAAAACTAATTTTAGATTATGACAGCACAAGGTTGTTGTCTGCTGTTTAGATAAAGCTCCTTGTGTTATTTGTTCATGCTGTACCAAAGAATACTTGAGTAATGCTGTATCAGTACCAGCCCTCTGAGAGACCTCAAGAAAATAAGATATGTATCTCATGAGATTATTTCAGTGGAACAAAATTTTAAATAATATCAATAAATAATGTGACCTGGAGGTACAGTGAACTGTTCACTCTACCTGTGAGTTGCATGCACAAGCCTACCCTGGGCTCCTAAACTTTCTGTCACTTGTCTAGTAAGATTCAGCGCAAATCTGAATGATTCAACTGGACATACTATGACAAGTGAACCTAAAGAAAACATTAAAAATCATGCCTGACATGGCAGGAGTTCTAAACTTTTGTAAGTGCAGAACCCATCAAAATAACCAAAATGAAGGTGACATTGGAGCTAGAATGCAGTATCTTCCTATATGGGATTTGAGAAAGTAACAATGCCCTTCTGGAATCTCCATATTTTATATGAAAACATTTACTTTGTTTTAATGAGAGAGATTATGTTTCCCTTCTGTTAGAGCCCTGGATTAGTTGAATTGATCACTAGTAAACTGGCCAACGTGGTTTAGACAGGACATTCTGCATGAGGCAAAAGGCACTTAAGAGTTGTGGAAAAGCATGGAGACCACTTTTAACGCTTTAGGGAAAATATTATTGTACACTGAGGTAGCTATGCCAATGGTTTCATCCACACACAGATTTTTGCAGCTATAATTTTTGGTTAGGGATGTGATTTTTTTTTTTTACTGAAATAGTTATACTGGTACAATCTGTAGTGTGGATGTGGTCATATTTGTATAAACGTGCCTTGTCCCAGTTCACCTGATTCCCCCTTTATACTGGTATAACTGCATCCACTCCAGGGGTTTGTTTACTTTAACTATGCTGGTATAGTTAAGGGGTTAAAATTTGGGTACAGAAAATCCTTAAACCAGGTCTTCAGTGGAAACTTTTTCAGGTTAGAGAGGTGATTTCTTTGCTACGTTCCTATAACAACAAAAAAACCTAGGTGTTTACTTATGTGTCCCCTCTTCCTATTCTGATTTGCAAAAACTGCCAGCAAGATATGACCTTGCTTCTGAAAGTCTGTCTCCAAATTAACCCTTAACTATGTGGTGTTCTATTTCATTAATTCATAGTGGCTGAATGCACGTAATATGGTTACAATTAACATGATCACGTTCTGGGGTATACCCCTCAAATCCAGAGCAACAAGTATAGATGCAGTTATACCAACATGAAAATGCTTTCCTGGTACAACTTCTTTAATTTGTGGAACTGGTATAAGTTATAAAAATACTTTTTTGCTGCTATAAGCTGTGTCTAGGAGGGTTTGGTGATAAAGCTAAATCAGTATGACTATACTGGTAAATCTTTTCTAGCATAGACTAGGCCCTAGACCTAACTATTACAATTTACTGTGTAAGTGCACACACAAAAAAGCCAGTACAAAAACTGTTTCAAATACAAGACACATGCTTAACTTCAGTATTTAATGACACTGTTTTTTATTGCTCTTCTCACTTCTGTCTCTCTAGCCTGACTGTGTAGATTGCAAGCTCTGAGGCTCTGATCCAATGTTCATTGAAATCAATGGAAAAAATCCTATTGACTTCAAGAGGCGCTGGATTGGGGTCTGGGGTGAGAGTTGCATTGTCTTGTCTGTAGTGCAGCATGCACATCACTGGTGCAATACAGACAATAAGTAAGGGCATAGACACTACTGAAACTCTGGAAAATGCTTAGTCATTTCTATTGAACAGACACAGCAAAGTAATGAAGGGAGAGAGGGGAATGAAAGCACAGGACCTTCTAACTAACATAGTTATGTATCAGCACCATATTGATTGTAATAGTTATCAGTTATTCTCATTTGCTACTTTATGGGCACTTTAAAAAAGGACATGGATTCATCTAAACCATTTTAAAAAATAGAATCCCCTTATACAGCATTTTAACCCCCAGAGTAAAGAATACAGACTTATCCCCAGAACCTTTTCCAATCTTGGCCTGAAAGAAACTCAACTCCTCTGCTCTGAGTAATCTTAGATGAGTTCAGAAACAAAATTAATCTTCCAGCCCTGCTGAGTAGTTGAAGAAGACAAATGAAAAGTTGGGTGCTTCTTCAAGAGCTGAATTTCCAGATTAGAAGATGAGGTTATTTCTTGTTTTTAAAAAAAAAATGTAGACCTGGTTATTTCTTAGGAATAGGGTTTGTTTGTTTTTTCTGTTTGAAAACATAATTCCAAGTCTAAACTAAGACCTTGTCTACACTATGGGAGGAGATCAATCTAAGTTACGCAACTTCGGCTACGTGAATAAAGTAGCAGAGGTCAATGTACTTAGATCTACTTACTGCAGGGTCCACACTACGTGATGTCGACTGGAGATGCTCTCCTGTTGACTCCCTTTGCACTTCTCTTTTAGGTGGCGTACAGGTCGACAGGAGAGTGATCCCACTAAAATCAACTGCCGATGCATCGATCACTATGTGTCGAACCTCCGGTAAGTGTAGACAAGCCCTAAAACACCATTGAAGAGTTTTTTCCATTGTTTTCACTTGCAATATTTCCTTCCAAAGATTCAAATTCCTGTTTTTCATAAATTTCTCCCCCAAAGATTCACATTCCTGTTTTTCCTAACAGTTTCTAGTAAGAAATTTTCCTTCCCATATGGACCCCTATTAGCAAACCACTTAAGCACAACCTGAACTTGGAGCACAAATAGTGCCCTCACTAATCCAACAGAAGTTCCAAAATATCACTAATTCTTTCCACTTTCTTTCTGATGACAGTTTTTCTTCCCTAGCAAAATAAAATCTACCACGTCTATCTTATTCTCTTCCTCACACGGTCTTGGGGCAAGAGTCTCTCTCCCCTCCAGCCCCCTGAAACTGAACAGAAGATAATACAGTTGCTAAAATTCTGTTGATATGTCCTGCTGAGGTGACCTTGTGTTTGATCTTCTATCTAAGTAAAAATTGTTTTAAAGTTGTCAGAGGGACTCTCATGCATAAAATTCAGTGCTTGTCTTTGGCCTCAGCTATTTGCCTGGGTTAGAATAGTCCCAGAATGTCTTCTCTCTTTCCTTCATAGCATATTTATCAATTAGCCTGAAATTCACAACATAAAATCCAAATATTAATCAACAACTGAAGATATAAAGAAACCAAGGTAAGCAAATTACATGAATTAGAGACAGCAGGCAAACACATTCCAAGTCTGCTTTACAAAGGACAGAAGCTAAAACACTGTAACAAATATGTGGCCCCATATGAATTGTATTATTTTAACTATGAGTATGCCTACACTGCAATCTGAGGAGTGACTGCAGCTTGAATAGACATACCTGCACATGCACTGTTAAGAATAGCAACATAGATGCAGCAGCATAGGCTTCAGCACGGGCTGCACAAGCCTTCTGGGGACCTTAGGTACATATTCACATTGCTGAAGCCCATGCCGCTGCATTGCCACAGCTATTTTTAGTATTGTCATATGAGTAGGTCTACACAATGCAATCACACCTTGGATTACAGTGTAGCCATATCCTATGAGGCACACTTGGAACTTCAGAACAGAAATCGAAGTCAGCTTCCTGCTATAGAAGTGCAGGTTCCTTCCACTTGAAAAGCAGAATCTCCTTTAACTATTAGAATTATAGGACATATGTTACACAGATGAAAAGCTTTGATTCCATTCTCAGGGCAGTGGCATTGTTGCACACTAGTCAGTTCACTACAACTCCTTGATACATAAACAACCAAATCCACAAAAACAGAAACCACATTTGAAAGAAAAAAACTTATTCTTAAAAGTTCAAATCTGAAATATAAGGAACACAGATCAGCACTCCTTCTCTCCATTATGTTCCAAACTACTCATTTATTGTATTGTTATAAAGTATAGACTGCACCTGTACCAGAGTATCTCTTTGGTGGCGGTGATGACATTTAATCAGATCAGTGTGCTAGAACAGTGGGGCAGATATAAGATAATAATGCTCATTTAGCTCACACATTTGAATAAGGATTTGCTGCACACGTTCTGCCTTATGAAGAATTACTTGTTAGTTACTGCTCGTTGCAAACTAGGCACCGTATAGTCATCTAGAGCCACATGCTAGGCCCAGAGGTACAAAGCTTGTCAAACTGCATGTTGATCTCTGGAGAATCCAGTCTGAGTCAGTATAAGTGAGCCTTTCCAGGTGCTAGTACCTCTCTGGAGGTTTTACAAACCGAGTAATCAGTCCCCACTGTTCTTGGTTTCTGATGGGCTATGGTCACCAACCCAATGGAACTGTAGCCAGTCCCAGGCCCACAATGATACATAAACTTAATATAATAAGATCGCCCAAAGATATTGCAGGAAATTGCCATATCTGTCACACCACATTCATGTCCCTCCTCCAATAACTATCTAAGTAGTTCATAAAAAGTGGAACAGCTTCAACAGCAGAGATTGAGAGACCTTCACATCAAAATGTCCCATAATTAAGTGGCTTGGACAGTTTCCTGCAATGTAGGAAACCAAAGTTCAAATCTCTTCTCCACATGAGGCAGAAGGAAGGGACAAAAACCTGGTCTTCAGTATCCCAGATGAACACCCTCATCACTGGGCTGAAAAGAAAATGAGTGGTGGCACTTTTTCAACTGACACCCATATCACTCTCAGTAGATTGGGAAGAGCTTTATATTACGAGCCGCCTCCTCCTCTCTTCATACTTTGATGAGCAAGAGTGAAATAGTTAACAATGTTGACATTCAAAGTCTCATCACTGAGCATCTGAAGTAACAACCCGTGGAGATGAGTGTGCTATTGACACATCTGAGGGATGTTGTTTCAGACTCTTCAAATTCAGGCAGACATTGTTGCATCAGGTATGCTCAGTTCACTCTGGCAAGATTTTCTTTGTGACTATAACAGATTGAGACTTATTTTTCCAAATTTGTATTACTATTAAAACCTTATATTTTGGAGCACAAGTTGACAGCTTGAAAGATATAATGATCTGCTGTCTCACTGCATCCTCTCTCCAATTCAAGTCCTGCTCTTAATTATCAGCAACATTCGCCTTTTATTGCAAATTCTTTAGCAATAAGAATTTTTTTTTTAAATATTGCTTGAACAAACAGTACTCCGTGAGGTTTACTTGAAAATCCCTTGACTTTGCTTCATCTTTGCTTTAGTCCCACCTGTGCACCATCTAGGTCCTGATTCAACAAGGAACATAAAAATGTGCTTAACTTTGAAAATGTGAGGAGTCCTGGTCTCATATATTTAAGTTCTTTGAAGAACTGGCACTTTAGTATTTGGAAGGCACTGGGAAGTTTGCTTGTTTGGAGTGAAGGCACAGCACTTTATCAATTGCACAAGTAGTTAGCTTAGTCTCTACATTATTATAGTTATGACAGTACAAACTCCTTAGTGTGGATGCAGCTTTAGATGCATAAAAGTGCTTTGTATAGGTATAGCTATTCCTCTGCGGCTTGGTCTACACTCACCCCCCAAATCAAACTAAGGTATGCAACTTCAGCTATGTGAATAACGTAGCTGAAGTTCGAAGTACCTTAGTTCGATCTTACCTCGGTCCACACGCGGCAGGCAGGCTCCCCCGTCGACTCCACGGTACTCCTCTCGTCTAGCTGGAGTACCGCAGTTGACGGCGAGCACTTCCGGGTTCAACTTATCGTGTCCAGACAAGACGCGATAAGTCGAACCCAGAACTTCGATTGCCAGCCGCCGAACTAGCGGCTGGGTGTAGACATACCCTGAGAAGGGGAATAAGATATACTGGTATAGGGCACTTTTATACCAGTATAACTGCACCCATGTTAGGGGTTTCACCAGTATACCTATTTTGGTTAGGTGCACACGTGTTTTAGAGCTGTCTATAGACCTGGCCTGAGGCTGCTCAGGAATTTGCTAATAATTTGTACTGAAAATGCTCACACAATACCTCCCATACTGACGTTACATCATAGATTTGCATAGCCACTCTGATCCTGGTACCTGTTGACTAGCATTACAAAGAAGATGTGAATTATTTGTTATTCACATGGGAACCGGTAATGATATCCGTTCCTTGGTTTTTGACAACTTATACTTGCTGCTGTTTGTAACCGAGCAGCTTTTGTACTTGTTTTAAATTTAAATCAGAGCCGCTTTGTCTTGAAAAAGCAACCTTTGGATTTAATTTGTGCTTTAATTATTGTCACCTACCAGTTGCCACTGGAATAAATTTTGTGATGACCTTATTGGAACTCTTTAAAGTAATTTATTATGCTATGTAACATGCTAATTATTAAACACTGTCCCATATTGATTGAAAAAAACTAGCAAATTACTCAAAAGCATGTCAGTACAGTACATCCCTTGATAGTTTTATTTGTATTTGGCAATATGAGCATAATACTTTTTGACTCCAAACAAAGGAAATGTTTTGAATATCATGTCTGCAAATGTCTGGTAAAACAAAAAGTAATTCTGTCAGTCTCAATAGGATATTAGAAAATATTAATCTGTCTTATAACAAAATACCATCTATGTTAGAGTGTACATATTTTTGATAGCTTAGAATCAGCTCGGAGATCTAATGTTATTTATTTGTGTATCTTCTTGACAGGATATGATATTTGATTTTCTTGCACAGTATACAGAATCAGAATCTTACCTTTGCAATAAAAACAATCCTTACTCATTGGGCTCAGCTCTGCAATACTACATAGGCATTTGTTTACAGAAAATAAAGTATTTAGCTCATTAATCTCTGTCGTAAAAAATCTCGCAGTGAGTTAAAATACACGTGTACTTTCACATAACAGATATGCAGCAGATCTATATATTCTGGCCTTAACTTGACAGCAGCTGGAGTTTGCTAAGAGCTTCATTAGGCATTTCAGCGGGCCACACTCTGGTATGCTGAGCAACTGCAAAACACTCACTTATGTTACAAGAATATTAGTCAGGACCGTTCAATGTATCAAAATTTAATAAGCTCTATGTATTTATTTATATAAAGATTTTCAGATAAATGGTCTACCTGTGAATATCTCCCTATCATCATCAAGTAGGTTGTCTAATAACCAGCATGTTAATGGACGGCTGTAGCAGTAGAGAAGGCAGGTGGTGTTAACAGTAGCAGGGGAAAGGGAGGAAGTAAAGTAGGAGGCTGATGATGATCACTGCTTCTGTTAGCGCTGACTGCTCCTGCTGCCTGATTACTATTGAGACCAGGGCCAGGCATCAGCATAAGCAGCTGTTATTAGCACCTGTGAGTAGACAACAAACAGGTGGCAGGAAGAGAGGGTCTAGCAAAAAGAACAGTTTACTCCCTAAAAGATGGAAGGAATGAAAGATGTGAGGGCATCAGACAAAAGCAAGGGAAAAGGTGGAGCAACAAGAAATCTTTTGGAAAATTGAGGTGGAAGGAGTGAGCTTGACAAAATGGTACTCCAAATAGAGGATCAGATGGCATAACTTGGTCCTCCTGTAAGGATCAGCTTATATGCTCTGAACCAATGATTACACAGTATTTACACAGAAGTTTTCAGGAGAGATGCAGTGGTCCAAAATCCTGGAGCAAATCCTATCAATTTCTAATGATCAAGGAGACTGTTCTCTTGGTGAATAAGCAGTATATGCACAGCTCCCATTATTGTAAGTTCTTTGGGACAGGGACTGTTATTGTGTTACGTGTTTGTACAGTGCCTGGGAATTCACAATAAGGTCCTGGTCTATGACTGGGGGGTCTTAGGTGCTATCATAATACAAATACAATGAATAATATAATAAAAATGTTAACTCTGTAGGTTATCTGCATTTCTGCCTCTTTTTAAACACAAATCAAAAGAACACAACCCCAATCTCCTACCAAAGCTGATTGATTGTCTTTACTATAATTGATCAGGACTTTTTTCCTTCTGTTTTGTATATACTGAGTGGGCATATACACACACACAAATCACCTTTTAGGCTGATTTTTTTCAAGTTTTGGCTCTGTACATTGCATCCACATGGAATCCCAAGCTCTGTGGGACAAGGATCACCTTTCTCCTGTGTTGTACAGTACCTAGCACTGTGGGATCCTGATACTGACTTGAGTCTCTAGGCATTACTGTTATAAAAAACAAGAGGATCTCCATGTGGCTGCAGAAATGTGTGCTAGCACATCAGAATCAGGGTCTGCATCATAAAATGTTTTGCAGTAAACTCAACAGAATATGAAATTGTGATTAATACATACTTGTACTGTGGTAACATCAAGAGCAATATAGGCAAGTTGACATTGCTTTTGACACTTCTGTATTTCAGAGCTTCTGATAACGTAAACTATACACTATTAAAACAACAATACCACAGTTTTTATTTGTTTGGGTTTGGTGGGGTATATTTAATTTGTTTGTATTTTATTATATTTAATTTAAATTACATTAACATTTTTGATTGTTTATCGTTTGTATTGCAGTAGTGCTCAAAAACGCTCACTGGGATTGGGACCTACTGCAGTAGGTGCTGTACAAACATATGGAAAGATATGGTTGGAAATCTTGGATGAGTGGCAAAACTTCCACGGTCTTCTGTGTGGCCAGGATCTCAGCACTGGCCCTGCCCCCCAGGAGTTTACAATCTAATTAAAGACCACAACATTCTGAGACGATGGAGAGGAGTGAAATCACACATATAACATTTATAAATATTGAATTTGAAAAGCACTTTAACAATCTTTTCTTATAATCAGCTTAACTTTCGGTCATGGCCTTTTTTTGACCAGAATATCTGTGAATAAGTCAAGTGATTTTTATGTTAATTGATACTTAGCTTAAAGGTTGCAACTAAATCTATGTAAGAAATATGTCAAGCACAAGATGGAAAATATTATCCAAGTATAGCATTTTTCCATTAGTTGAACTAAAAACAGTAGTCAGTATCATACCTTTTATTTATGGTGTTTCAAGAACACATTTAGTTTCAATTCATATTTCATGTGATCTAGGTTCTAAGTGCAATTTTACAAATACTTTACCTCCAGATAAATTATCCAGTAAATCATCACTTGGTAATGGCACTTTATTTTTCATGCTGATTTTGTTAAATGCACTCCTTTGTAGTCTCACAGTCATGGTCCCATTTTGCTCTGGGAAATTTTCTTTATGAATTTGCAAAAAGAGCTGCATTGTTTGCTGTTGACAGCTTTTTGCTGTGATTTTTGATGTATTCCCATCAAGCAGTTCTCTAGTCCACACCATACTCATAGCAGAAGTATGCCTGATTCTACAGTCAAAAAAACAATTAACTGAAACAGAATCTAATTTTATAAATTACTGTTAAAATCTGAGAATATGCAGCAATTCCACAAGAATGCCATTTTATTTCAAGCTGTCCTTGAGTAAAAGGCATTTCCATTTGTTCCTTTAAAAAAAATGGTGTCTGTCCTTGGTGTTAATAGATTTAAAAAAAATGAATATAAAATTTGACACCTTTTTAGCTATGTTGCACGATCCTGGTTTAGTTGATTCTCATGCCAGTTAAGGAATTCAAAAAGTTTTAGGCACATAAATCAGGTTTGAATGGGGGCAAACAGGTACAGTAAATGACTCATGCATTCACAGAAATTGATCATATAATGTAATATATGCAATAATGTTATGTAGTGAAATAAAATAAGGCATATTTTAAAGAATTGAACAAGCTTCTAGAGTTTGACTTTTATATTTTTTATTGTATCTGTCACCTGGTAGTGACCATTATAATAAGATTGTCAACGTTTCAGGGATGACACTGGTTTTACACTCTACACTGTCTGAAACATTGTCTTTTGAGGCACCTGCAACAACGGAAAGTCTGGCTGGTCCAATATATTTAATAAATATAATATTAAGATAAAATAAAAATAGAAAATAAAAAACTTACACAATTTGGGTAAGTTGTTCCAATGGTTAATTACTCTGACTGTTAAAAAGGCATGCCTTATTTCTAGATTAATTTGTCTAGCTTCAGCCTACATCCATTGGGTTTCTATGCTTTTTAGAGCTGAGTGAAAATGGTAATTTCCATCTCACAGGACATTTCGATATTTCAGCTTTTGCTTTGTGTACTGTAAAGTTAACAAAAATGATTAGGAAATATCAAAACTTTTCATTTCAAGTCAGTTTGACATTAATCTGCATCTACCTAAGGTGCTTCAGTTCCTTATCTGAGTTGCAGTTCAGGCAGAGGTGAAAGTAGGCTGATACGGGCCAGTATGGCGTACCAGTAAAAAGTGCCCACCAGTACCGGCCCGTACGCAGCCAATGTTAACATCATTGCCCTTTTTGCCTTCCCTGCCCCCCCCCCCCAGCCGTTGATGGGTGGGGGTACAAAAGGACAAAAGGCTTCTCTGGGGCCAGTGATTTAAAAGGGTGCGGGGCTCCTGGCTGCTGCTACTGTGGCAGCGGCCAGAGCCCCGGGCCCTTTACATCGCCGGAGCCCCAGGTGGCATGGGACAGGCAGTGTGGATGGCCTGGGTGGGGGAGGCTGACCCCCAGCCCAGACCTTCCGCCCAAGGCCCCATACCGGTAAGTGTTTAATGTCACTTTCACCTTTGAGTTCAGGTGCCTCATGCCCTCATTCTTCCCTATATGTTGTGTACCCAGGTCAAATTATATCCCCCGTGGATCACCACAGTCATGGGAATGCCATGATGCACCTCAAAGTCAGAGGTGAAACTGTGGCTCATCATGGAAAATGTAGTCCAGTCAAAGAGCCCAGCCCACCTGAGAGAATGAACCAGGATGCATCCAAACTACAACTCTTGTTAGATGTTGTGGACCCGTAGGCACATGCAGTTTAGTATTGAACTGACTCAACAATTATTATTTAGCAATGTTGAATTTTTTCTGTGAAAAATTTCAGTTCTGTTGAAGCTGCATTTTATGCAGGAAAAAAAAAAGACAAAAATTCCCAATTAGCTCTAATAATTTTAGAGTATCTCAGATTTATTTTATTTACTTTCATGTTTTCTAATCTGCTCACCATTTTAATGATTTTAATAAATACATAGTGCAACTTAACTCAGGACTAATTACTGCATTAAATAATGCACAAATAAAATATAAATGTGTTATAATTAGCACATAGTTCATAGATTTCCCCTAAACCTTAATACATGGTGAACTATTTACTATAATTACAGATCATTCCCTACAAATTCAATCTTTTGAAATCAATTGAAGCTGCCAGTAACTTCTGCAGGAGGCAGATTGGGTCCCAAATTGTTAAATTGAAAAACAAAAAGCTTAGGAAAAGTTACAGTTGCAAATATGTTTCAAATCACATCTATTTATCATCCGAAAGCAATGTTGTATCTTCATTACAAATAAACTTTAAAATAAAACAAATGTTGGAAATTATGGAAACAAACAGGAAAGGGATTTAGCCAGTACCTAACAGCCATATCATCCTTCATTGCTCTCTTACCCTAACACAATACCCTTTCTCGTTTTTTCTTGATTAAATATGTATCTTAACATATTGCGGGGTCCCAAAAATTCACCTTGTGCATTCATTTACACCTGTGCAAACTGCTGCCATCCTAAATTAATAGCATTTTACACTGTGTTTGCACAGGTGTATGAGTACACGTGATGAAAGGCCATCAAAGATCAGGTTCAAAGTCCAATGTGGCAGAGTTAATGGGGCTTTTGGAACTGAACTCTTGCATTTCCTAATCCTGAGAAGCAACCATGCCACCTTAATTTTGCATAACACAGGGTTTTTTTGTGTTTATTTTTTTTAAACCAGTTGTATTATCCTAATTAAAACCCAGGGTAATTCTGGCATCTAGTCCTTTCGTTCTAACCCCTAGACAACACAGTAGTGCTGATGAACCTAGAGGCATTGCTTTTTGTTTTCTGTTAATTTGTTGTGTGAATTTAAAATATTTTAGGGGGCATGAAAGTGAGAAACTGCTAACATTGGCTAGAGCCAAGAATAGTTCAGATATGAGCTATATCAAGTTCTCCAAACAGCTGTGCTAGCACACCTCCGTCCAAAATTGCGAGTTGAGTCCTGGGCCTTTGCTGAACAGATTGCCAGCTTCATGAAGCAGTGCCAAATTGTATGGCAAATATAAACAAACATCCATATGTTTAGAGCACCAAATTTGGTATGTTTGTGACCTGGGGTGTGATTTAAGCCTAGATCTCTGGAAACGAAAGGCTAGTGTATTGACCAACTATGTCATCTAGTTCTCTTTTAAAGTAATCCTATTATGTAATGAATTAAGATGAGAAATTTTAGTATAGCTGAATTTGAGTTAACTAATCCCTCCAAGCAGTTGGATTCTAAATGAAAATATTTCTGCTGTACCTAGGCCAAGTCTGAAAACATCACAGTATTTCTCATATACACATTAATTCAACATCATTAGTTTACATAATTTTTACCAATAATATGTTCATGCAAGAGGTTTAATTTTAAAACATATTTTGACAAAATCCCCAGCATAATTTACCCACATCACAGCCAAACAGTCAATACACGAGACCTACATTTGTATTAATTGTGGATGCTTCTGAGAAACAGGCTTATCTCAAATTTATAAATGGGAACGTCTGATTCTTACCATTGAATGGCCATTTAAGGATTAGGTTTTCTCTAAGAGCATATGTCAGGTGTGACACTGTCACAGAGATTCATTATGAAAAGTGGATCAGTAGCCACCTGATATCAGCACCTAGAGGTGAAAAAACAAGCATGATGAAAAAGGAATGTTTCAGAAGACCTTAAAACCAATTCAGCAAACCAATCAAAGGAGGAAAGGGGAAATTACAATATTAGCATGAAAATATTACGACTGTAAGACATACAATTTAAAGAATGAAAGGACTTGAGGTTCCTTCTGAGACGAGGATTCAGAGGTGAATTCTTCATGCAACCAGGAGCCTTGCGATTGATAAACAGTAGCTACTGGAGACTCCAGATTAGGTGTTCCCTCAAGGACTGTTTCCTGATTAAAAAGAAAAAGGGAAAAATGTTATTAATAGCAAAACATAGTTTGTTAAATAAGGTGAAGAATGACTGGACAGGGAATACTTAAACCTGAAGTTTTGTGTAAGACTACAGGCATTCTTCAGCACAGTAAACAATGAATGACCCCATCTAAAAAAGATGATGTGCCATTGACTACCCAGGAGCCAAATATATCAGAGAATGATAGCTAATGCAGGTGGGAAAAAGAAAACAGGCCATCCAGTAGGCCATCCCTTTCCTGAAATTTGCAGACTATCCCTACAGACAGAATTCTCCTTCTGTGCTACCTCTGAATATCTCCAGCCACCAGGAAAAAAAAAAAAACATAACTTCTTTCAAGGTTTCAGTGAACCATAAGGAAAGCTCTTGATCCTCACTAAAGGTGAGGATAACAAGTTGCCTGCCCGTGCTACTAGGTCATCCTAAAAGATGAAACAGAAACACACATACATTTTATCCATCTAAATTATATCTATAAAACCACACATAAAATGTATAATTTCTGACTGGAAAAGGTATATTTTAAACACCTTCTTAAAGCTATGAGAAGGATAAAGACAAATGAACCATCTATCCTATTACTTTAGCAGTGCTTTTTCAAAGATGGCAAGTCCCTACACAGGCTAAAATTGCCATTCACATCAAGAGGAGTTTTGTCTAAGGACTGCAGGGCTGGGCTCTTATTTAAGCAGATCTCTATACATAAAACAAAACCAAAAGAAAGAAACAATCCTAAGCACTGCATACAGCTATGGGGATCAGGGAGGAAAAGCCACAAATAAGCCCTTTTGCAGCTCCCCAATCCTGGGTCTGGCTGTGTTCTGTCCCTGTTCTTGGCAATGTATACAACAGCATCCGGGCAAGTGTCATAGCCATGGATCACTGGGGAGCCATGTGCTCCAGCTATGCCCCCTTGCTTCTAGCCACACCCCCTATTACAGGAACTAGCAGAGGTGATGCTGCTCCTATATCACCTAGTGATCTCACCCAAGCCAGCAGAATTTGCGGGAGGCCAGTTATAATGGCTTATTAGCCTTTTTGCACTACTGGAGTAGAACAAAGGTCAAAGCGAGAATAAGGATCAGATCCAAAGTGTTTATAAGGATGCAAAATTAATGTGTAAAATAAAGTACTGAAAGGGAAGGAGTACCAGAACATTAAGTAGTGGTTAAAGCCTCAGGATATTATCTAAACTAAAGGTTTGAAATGTGAAATTAGTGGAACTCTGATTATCTTCCATGCTGACTGAGTGGAACATTTCTCTGAGATGACCCCAAGGGAGCAAGTGGAATTCTCTAATGTGAAACAGGAACCAAAAGATATTCACCATCAAAGGCTTGACTAAGTTTGGAGCTGACAGGAGAATCAGAGTGGAATCCCCTTTCTAGTATGGTAACTTGTACTCAGAATTAAAGGGGGAAAATAAGTTAGTTAAACGCAAGCTCCATGACTGAATAATAGAAACACACTGAGATAACGTGAAAGCATCTTTGGTGATACTGTATGCCTTCAGAAACATTTGGAATTCTCTAATAGGCCAAAGGTAAATAGTCCTCCAATGCTGTGTTATTTCAGGGGGAATTTCTGATTTGAATTTTGAAAGTGTAGGGAGTATTGGATGACACTTGTCTATGAATATTCTAAGCCATTCTGAATCCAACACCACAGACTTCTGGCTCAGCAGAGAAAGGAGGCTATTAATTGCCTTACCTTGATGTGTGAAATGAGAATAACTCATGTTTAAAGACAGCTGGAACAATAGAAAAAAACTCAAGTCATCATTCGCTGCAATAAAGTAACCTATGAAGTATTTTATATGTGTCTTAAAAAATGAAAGAAGGGTGAAGTAGGGGGATTGTCTTCATATTAAAATATCTGCTGTGGTTCAAGCTGAACAATGTTTTAGACAAACAATAAAGAGGGTTTTGGTAATTATCCAAATGGTATAATGAAGAGGTTGTAGTAGCCAGCTCCCATTACAAACTTTTTTTTAGTCCCCTATAACTTTGGTATGGAAAAGTATTTTGTCCTGGAAATTGCCATGCTTATCTTACAGGGAATGGCAAATAATGAATTTTCTTTTAAAAAATGAACTAGCCTTCCTACCGATCTTAGGTACTGATATGGCCTCCATTACCACAGTATCTGAGCACCTCACAAACTTTAATGTATTTAACCACACAAAAACCCTAGGAGGTAGAGAAGTGCTATTATCCCTATTTTACAAATGGGGAGCTGAGGCACAGAAAAACAAAGTGACTTGTCCAATTCCCTGTAGCAGAGCAGGGAATGGAACCTGGCTCACTTAATTCCTAGGCTAGTCCCTTAACCGTTAGATTATTCTTCCTCTAATTCCAGGCTTCCCACATTAGTTAAATCTCTTTGAAAAAAGGAGCATGTTGGTTAGTGTAGTCCTTTGCGGGGAGCAGCTCCTCTCCCTCCAGGTCTGTGGGCGGCCAATCCACCCCATTATGTCTCTGGGAGTTGCCTGATGTGGAGAATCAGCAGGGCGACGAGAGACGTGAGCTCGGGACTGTGATCAGAGCTGAACAACAAACACAGTTATGGAGCCTGGCGGGGCAGCAAAGAATCTTGGGCTCAGGCCTGTATGCAGGCTGGGCAGCAACTGGTCAGTTAGCCCAAGCCCTTGATCAGGAAGGGGCAGTGGAGATTCTGAGGGCTCAGGCCTGCACTCAGGCTGAGCAGCAAACAGTCAGGCCTTCTAGCTCTGGCAGAGGGCTGACAAGCACAGGCTTCTTCCTTAAGAGAGGGGGAGACTGCTACCCACGGATTGGGGTGGTGGTGGGGGTGGGGGGTGGATGCAGGCCCACCCACCCACTGTGTTCCGGCCCAGGGCCCTAGCAGTGGCAGAGCGGTCTGCCACTGGGTCAGCAGGAATCCTGACCGCAAGATGCTGACTTACTTGCTGTCAGCGTTGCAGCCCGGCAGGGGTAGGCTACCCCTGGGCCACTTCCCAACTGCCCCCTCAGAGTGTACCTGGCTCTGTACAGGGTCATCCTGGTTGTTGGGAAAGAAGGCTCCGGCAGGAGGCTTGAGCATGGTGTGGCTCCACCCACCCGGGTTCAATGAGGAGCTCCTCCACATCCGGGTCTGTCGGAGGCCAATCCGCCCCACTACAGTTAGATATTGAAAAAATCAGGTTGTAGTTAAGTGATGATGATTTTTACATAATTTTTCACCAATCCTACTTCCATTGATTTCATTGGGACTTAAGGGTCATCAGCATCTCACAAAGTTTGTCGGATAATGGCTGCACCACACCTTTAAGTGCGTAGTGCGGGAGCAAATTTGTCTGCCTGGCCAAATGATGGGAACAGTGCTTTATGACTGGGTGGGGGGAGATAGAGAGGTGAACTGCTGCAAAACAGGGCAAGGGGCCAGCGTGACAACACTGAGTCATCCCCTGGGAATTGGATGGGCGGAAGGGCTTAAAAGGGGCAGACCATGCAGTGAAGCCCCCTTTTACACAGAGCAGGCTGAGACAGCACCCACCCCCCCCCCCCCTTAGATGGGGAAATACTAGGTTTGGTTAAGATCTAGCTTGGGGGGGCTGGGAAGGAATTTTCCCCTTACCACCAAATAGGTTTGGGTGAAGTTGTGGCTTCTTTGCCTTCCCCACAGTGGTTTCGGGGAGGGCTCTGTTAACATATGGCATGTAGGGTGGTAGGCTATATATCGCAACTTATTATATAAAAGTGTGGGGTGGATGTCCAATACAGGTTCGCCATAGGGAAGGTATACCTAAAAAAAGGGACAGCTAGTGCAATGCCCACACCAGGTCTTGACCAAACCTAGTATTTCATCATCTGAAGGGGAGGGAGGGTGGGTGCTGCCTCAGCCTGCTCTGTGTATAAGGGAAGGTATACAGTGACTGGATAAATGGCTTGGAAAAGGACTTAAAAAGGAGGTATTTGTTAAAGGAACAGAACAGGGGAAGGGGAGTTGGGGATCCTATGTTTGGTAAGGCGGGAAGCCAACCCCCTTTCTTATACAGTAGCCCACCTTAACCCTTCTACAAGGCAGGGGGGTGGATGATAAGATCCCAGCAATGGGTTGGCTGGGGGAAAAGAGGGGGAGCTAACAGAAGCCCCCTGGGAAATTATTGAATGAAAATGGGTTTACCTGCACTGTACACGTTTATCTGCCGGGTAGTCCCTTACATCTAATAACAAAGTTGCCGCCAGCTTAAAACCGTATCAGATGTCTCCTGTCCTCCTTTTGGTATGGGACAATGGGAAAAGACCTTAGATCACTGAAATGCTGTACTTGTGTCTTGGTCACTTGATTCCATTGCTCCTCAGGCAGATTGTTTAAACTCTTTGTGCCTGCTTATGCCATATATAAAATGGGCAAAATAATGCTCATCCGTTTTAGTCAAGGGCTTTAAGAACTGCAGATGAAAAATGCCATATTCAGCTGTAAAGCATTATACCTATTTTACAGGAGGGAAAAAGGACACCAACAAAAGCTGAATAACTTGCTGAGCATCACTGTGGTATAAATGGATTAGGTTTTAGTCAAATAAATGAGAGTTAAGAGTACTCAGCACCTCCTAGGATTTGAGCCCTTAGGAAGAGTACAACAAGAGGAGACGGATCCATTGTAGCAGATCTGTTACATCCCAAAACATGATGATAGTTTCCTAGTCCAGTTTGGAGCAATTTAGTGGTGTAGGCAATTCATTAAGGATCTGACCCAAATCTCAATTAAATAAGTAGCCTTAATTAAGGTGCACATGCATGAGCCGCATCTAAATACTAAACAATGAACTTGACCTCTCAGGCTAAGGCTCAGTGTGAGATTTTCAAACACTCATAACTCTGTGGAATCAATACTAATTGCCTCTAAATAATGATCAAGAACTGCTCCCCAATGAGGACTATTTCCATGCCTAATTCCAACTTTCAAATATCAGCTACTTCATCTGTAGGCCTTAAAAATAAAAGTTGGAAGTTTTATTATATATAATATAAATGAGAAAAACGTGAGTTTTTCCAGCCTTTGCTGTCTTGGGGCTTGTCTACATGGGAAATTAACTAAAAGTGTGATTTTGAAGTGCATTGCTAAAGCACATTAAATCACTATTAATTTGGATTAACTTTCCTGTATGCTGCCCATGTAGACAAGCGTTTACAATCAACTGTTCAGTTTTTGCACAAGTAATTCACCTTTAGGCAGAGCAAAAGCCTCGAAAATTTCAGCCTGATAAGTGTTTGTTTCAGAAAGCTACCAGCAACTGAAAGCAGAAGGTTATAATGGAAACTGTTTTACAACCTTAAGCCATAGCAGTTGCTACCAGGCAACCACTATTTCTTCTAATAACTAGAAATGTAGACTAAATGAAACTTTGATAAATTAAATTAAATTAAATAAAAATAAAAATTGTTGTATGTTTTATTTTCCATTTTCCAACGAACTCAGTTCATCACATACATCGACCCATCTACCACATATATATGCCGGTGTAGCAAAGAATAACACAGTTACAGGATAAATTGTATTTATTACATACATTTCACCAGTCCACTGATTTTTGCCAGGACATAAGAATAGCCATACTGGGTCAGACAAATTGTCCATCAAACCCAGTATTCTGTCTTCTGATAGGGGCTGGTACCCGATGTTTCAGAGGGAATGAACAGAAAAGGGCAATTGTCAAGGCTGGATCCCCACTTTGAACTTTAGGGTACAAATGTAGGGGCCTGTATGAAAACTTCTAAGCTTAACTACCAGCTTAGCTCTGGTTCGGCTGCCACCATTTCAATGGATTCCCTTCCTGGGAAACCTTGAAAAACCTTCACCAAATCCCTGGTGAAAACAAATCCAAACCCCTTGGATCTTAAAACAAGGAGAAATTAACCATTCCCCCTCCTTCCTCCCACCAACTCCTGGTGAATCAGTTCCAACCCCCCTGGGATCTACAACAGGGAGAAATTAACCATCCCCCTCCTTCCTCTCACCAACTCCTGGTGAATCAAGATCCAAACTCCTTGGATCTTAAAACAAGGAAAAATCAATCAGGTTCTTAAAAAGAAGACTTTTAATTAAAGAAAAAGGTAAAAATCATCTCTGTAAAATCAGTATGGAAATTAACCTTACAGGGTAATCAAACTTAAAGAGCTCAGAGGACTCCCCTCTAGTCTCAGGTTCAAAGTACAGCAAACAAAGATAAACACTCTAGTAAAAGGTACATTTACAAGTTGAGAAAACAAAGGAAAACTAACACGCCTTGCCTGGCTATTTACTTACAAGTTTGAAATAGGAGAGACTTGTTTAGAAAGATGTGGAGAACCTGGATTGATGTCTGGTCCCTCTCAGTCCCGAGAACGAACACACTCCCAAACAAAGAACACAAACAACAACCTCCCCCCCACCAAGATTTGAAAGTATCTTGTCCCCTTATTGGTCCTTTAGGTCAGATGCCAGCCAGGTTACCTGAGCTTCTTAACCCTTTACAGGGAAAAGGATTTTGGAGTCTCTGGCCAGGAGGGGTTTTATAGTACTGTACACAGGACAGCTGTTACCCTTCCCTTTATAGTTATGACAGCAATTATTTTAAAAAAGTAAATAAGGATTTCCTTTAACAATGGCAAACATCTGAGAAACTCAGACAGCCAACAATTAATAAAATAAATGAACAAACAAAAAGCCAACCAAAAAAACCCCAACTTCCCTGAGCAATGGTTTCTTCTTTCCCCATAATATGGAATTTACACTGGCTTGGAGCCCAGAACTGGCAATATTTAGTCATGCACCAGTGATAAGTCTAAGACCTATATCTTGTGACCCATCAGGCCTAGAAACAGGAGCTTGAAACTGTTAGAGAAGGAAGATCCCCAGTTTTCCAATAGGAAATGGAATTTTCTTATAATTTAGTAAGTCCTGAAATATTGCCACTTAATAGTGTTCTATTTTTTAAGTGGAATGGATATGTTCGCTTTTTTTAGAGGTTTCAGAAATGTTACTTATAATTATCTTCTCTCTCAAAGCGTGTACATCTGGACTCATGGAACATCTCTACAAATGTCTGAGAAAAGAACAACAACAGTAGGGCCTAATCCTGTACGCACTCAACTCAATGACAAAGATCCCATTGATGGGGCAGAATCAAGGCCTAAGACATTTCTAAAGTAGATTTTGTTTGTTTGCCTTTTTCCCCAATAAATGTGACATATATAGGAAAATGTGGGATAACGGTTTTCTTGGCACTAGTTTGGGATGACCTGCATCACTCACTCCTAGCTGAGTATTCTGAGGATCAAGCTCTATGTATGGTGCATAAGTGAAGAAGTACAAGCTATACCTCAAGTGTACTGAGGTAGTGAAGCATGTTCATTGTGACGGTAAGCACAAAGGAACCAAATCAATGCTCAACAACATTGAATGCTAACAATAATCCTTGGAGTGGACTAGTAGTTTTATCTGGTTTCATATCTTGTCACTTTGACCAGAAGCCATTTTGTACAATAAAGATAAGTGTTATCTAATCCCCTACTGACACATTAACAGAAGCACTGTACATCTAGGGGAAAAAAGGAGAAAAGAAAATGAATTTATAATTGAAAGGCAAATAAAACATTTTAGGAGTGATGTTTGGTACAACTGTTATTACATGAATGATTCAAATTGTAACAAAGACACTCACAAAGTATAATAATCTTAGTTTGAGAGAAATTCAGTACCCAATTTATTAAACATTTAACAAGCAATTTTTTCCCCTAGCCACTTATTTTCAAGTACTCTCATAGTGACTACAATGAAGATAACTGTGTCCTTGCTTATACAATAGAGCAAGCTTGCTTAACAAACAACTCTTTAGGGAGTGATTTTACCTAAAATACAATAACAAATAATCTCCTCTGTGCATAATGAATGTAGCTGTATTGAAAACATTAAGTTATATCAAAATTCCTAATATTTCTGTATTTAAATAGAAATCTCACACAGTCAAAATTTTGCTACAATTATGTTAGTTGCAAATTTAACCCTTTTCCTATCTGTGAAGCATTCACAACTGATGTTTTGTGAATGTATTGGTTATGTGTAGCTATTCATCAAATCACTTGGACAAATAATTTTCAGCCATCTGATTGGTCACACATTGATCAAGTCAGCTGTTCGGTATTTGTCGTTTGTGATTGGTCACCTGAGTCACATTGGTTTTGTTCTCCATTTGAAGGATGGAATTTTTTAAAACAAAAACAGAATGATGAATAGGCCTCTCTACCTACGGAAACAGATATTTGTACCAATAGCCTTCATTCTCCAAATATTCATGCAAAAAAAAAATCCTTTCTAACAAATAATTGAAGAGAGAAGCAACTAAGAATTCCAACCAATGTTCGCAAATACTATTTTGCTCCTTTTTACTCCTTTTCCTTTTATGTGTACAAACCAAAATAAAATGTATGTTACTCTTACAGTTTATATCTTCCACATGAGTATTACAAATGTTTTGGTAAGTTTGTTTGTTTGTTTGTAATTCAATTAATTTAATGGCGAGAGCATGGGACGGACAGAAGTTTTAGGTTCTATTCCCAACTCTGTCATACTATTGCTCTATAAAATTGGGTAAATCATTCACCTCAGTGCTTCCGTTTACTCCTAGATAAATTGGTAGCAATACTGTGCATACATGACGGAGGTTTGGGGAGGCTTAATTTATTATTAATAAAGTACTTTGAAGTCATCAAATGAATGACAGAATATAAATGCTAAATATTATTTACTGTTAAAAAGACAATGGAAAGTGACTCACAATACAAGTCTTTTAAACCACACTTAAGGTCTGCTTTTATTTGTGTCTCAACAAATTTATGGGTAAATCTCATCTCTCAAGAGCATGGAGAACTGGTTTAACCTACCTAATTTATTTTCTGACCTAGACCAGGTCAGGTTTTATGGTACCCTGACTTTTGTTTAATTCTGATCTTATTGAACATCTACGGCCATATTCTACAGTCCATTAAGTTTACTTTTTGCTATGCAAAGTGGAGTTAAACAGACATTCGTTGGAGAATTCTTCATGTGTTAGCAGAATCTCAGCTCCTTCTCCACCTCCACTTCTCCAATGCATTGGCATAGCAAGCTAGCGGGTCATTCATTTTCCTGTTTTCTATCCATAAAAATTACAGTTAAAAGAACCTGAAGGATTTTTTCAAAATTTTTATAAATAGCTCACTATTTGTAAATAGTTCACTATTGCTTACAGTAAAGCCTTGAATGTTTTAAACTTAGATCCATATAATAATTTGGGACAGACAGAACTGAGAGTAATGACAAATCTGTGATCACATGCAGACAAATCTATGGTCACTCAAAACTTTTCAGTTAATTTTAAATAAGAACCCACCTAAGAAGAGTAGATTTGGGTTGGAGATGATTACTGATGCAAAGGAAAGGTAACCATTCCATTTTAGTCTCAAAGGATGACATTGAAGCCTAACTTCTCATTTTCAGGAGTGACTTAGGCACTTAGGACTGACTTTCAATGAGAAGTATGGTACATTTACACTGCAATCAGAGGCATGACTGCAGCAGCGGTTGTCATACTCACACTAACTTTAATCTAGTTTAGTGTGGCTAAAAATAGCAGTGAAGATGCAATTACCTGGGCTTCAACACAGGCTGTACAAGCCTACCTGGGACCATGGGTACATACTTGCATTGGTAGCCTGAACTGGGAACCATGCCGCTGCATCTTCACTACTCTTATTAGCCACACTAAAACTAAATTAAAGCTAGCACGGGTATGCCAACCTGTGATGCAATTACAACTCTGACTGCAGCGTAGACATACCTTTAGGCTCCGAAGTCACTTAATGGCTCTTGAAAGTAGTACCCAAAATGTATATGAAAACCCCTGATTCTCTTTCCATATTCAGCATAATTTTGTAGTAAAAGCTTGCTATGCATATTTAAAATCAGGAATCACATTTCATAGGATTATTGTATCATTCCTAATCTCATTCTAGGCTACAATTGAACTGCAGTAAGAAGAATGCAAACTGAATCTTAACTTTTTGATTGTTACAGTTACTTTGCAATTCCAATTCATTACCTTTAAGTTACTACAATATGGCATTTTTAGAAGGATTTTTTCTTTATTCAGTTGCATGATTTAAAGATTTTCTCTTAAAAATAAACTTTATAAACAAATTCTCACAAGGGACTATTATTCCTCATTGAAGTGGCCAAATTTGCTGTAATCAGTTGTCAGTGCCTTGATTGTTTCTTGTTCTTTTACATATAAAATCAAGTGTATTTAAAAAAAAAAAGCACTGGAGGAAAGGACGAGCGATTTTATAGTAATCAGTTGTCAAGGCCTTTTTAAAAAAGATATCTGTAAACAGAGTTTGAGTGTTATTTTTCTAGTAGCAATGTCAGTTAGGGGGTGCAATTTTTTAAATTACATTTCTTTACCAGCAAAAGCCCCAGGGTAGATGCATAGAATCACTTTTACAGGTGTAGCTTGTTTGTTTGCCAAACAGGTATAATCTATATCAGCACAAGCATGGACAAGCTGCATCTCCTCTAGGAATATAGCTATATCTGCAAACCTTCTCTGATGTACACCTGGCCTAAAGACAAGCTTCTGCCCTCAGATGTATAGATGCAAAAAACCCCACTACCTTCAGTGGGAGTGCACCACTGTATCTGAGGCAAGAATCTGGGCCTAAATTTCTAAATCAAGAGTTTCCACATGGACCAGTAGACTTCCAGCTTCAGCGGAGCCTCTAGGAATATGAAACCTGGAGTAGAGTGCAGAGATTTTGTTAAGGTATGTATGCTTTCATTCATTGCACTAATGATTTCACCTTAACTGTTGGGGCATCTAATTTTCACTAACCTATTTACCAAGTTCTGTGTTCTTTACAACTCCACTGTATCTTTGTGGATCACTTTTGGTAAGGTGCTAACAGCTTAAAGGGTATCCAAAAATTTCCAACAATGTGTCTTATGTCCATTAAACTAATACCAGAAACAGAGGAGCAAAGCAGTGCTTTATTGGGAGAAATATTCACCAATATTTTCTATAACATTATGTGGCAAACCACTAACTACACCAGTACCATGATAGCTTCTGGCAAATATTTAGATGTTATGTGAAAAATTTTAAATAACCCTAAGAATCCACTTTTGCCACTTGTTGGGTATAAACCAACCACTCCTGAATGTTTTAATTGTTATCTACATATCTGAGTACAATGCTAACTAGTTCATTATTGCTTACATCACACATTTAGCCTTATCCATTAGTTTGAAACACTCAACTGCACTAATTACCTTTAAAGCTAATGGAAAAGTAATACTGAACTAGCTTTTATCATATCATTCTGGCCTCTAATGGTAACATTTGGTAAGTGTTATTTCTGAGCACAAGGTCATGCTGTGCTAATAATTTTTCTAATGCTATAAGGCAAAAAACTCCCTCACAAATCTTTGCATCTCTATGAAGCACTTTCAATAGTTGTTCACACTGCCCTGAAATTATCACAATGTCAATTCATTACCTCATAGCTCCTATTTTCTTTGTGTAATTATGTATGAGCACCAGTTGTTGCAATCACCTGAACTTCTAATTGGCAATTAGGAAATAGGAAACAATTTTATAAATGTATGGTAGGAGACAGCTGTATGTTTATGGACCACAGTACTTCCTGATCTCGCATAATGGACCAGGCATCATTTCACCCACCTGCTTGTATTCCTGCCATGGTGAATAATATCAATAATTTTTAAAAAGTTTAATGGCCCAAAGAAAATGAAATATTTTCACTGAATAAATTGAGAATATTTTGTCTTTTGCAAGTAAAATACTATAGTACTGGATAGTGTTGGTAACCTACTCGTTAGAAAGATCTGGGTTATTTTTGCTATATATCTTGCTATAAGGAAGAATGCACATGGCGCATCTGAGAAGATAACTGCACGTGTGAGGCAGTAGATATCATACATTTTATTTCTTTCCATATAATTACCAATTATGAATTTTAATAGAAAAAAACATGACCAACAGCATGTGTGTTTATTCCTGGTTTGTGTGGATTTCTATAATGCAGCAACTGGATGCAAGGTTCACATTTAATCTCACCCTTGAAGTGCTGGTTGTAGAATAAAGATTCTACTACCAGAACATCAAGGATCTTTCAGCATCATCTTTCCTTTACTGAAAGGTTCAAAAAGAGAAATGAGTTTTATCACAAATACTTGACATCTTAGCCTTAAAGAAAGGTACCAATGAATGAGCTAGCTTCCTCTATCAAACTGTGTCAGGGGCACCGTGTGCGATTCATTAGCTGAATATTGGACAAAGTTACTTCTTTAAAAATCAGCATTAAGTCATATCCTGCACCATGAAACAAAGTGTGTTGTTATCCTTTTGTATTATTATTATTTTTCCTCAATGCAGAAAATAGTGTAAGGCCACAAGCAGGGCTTTGGTTAACAAAATATATTATTGCCAAAATAAGTGATATAAATGAGGATATGTTTCCATAATCATCTTTCTAGACAGTCTACTTTTACTACGTGAGCATTACAATGGTTTTGTTTTACTATAACAAATTAAAAAAAAAAATTGAATGTACCAGCTGTAGCCTCTATGCTCTTCTCCAGGGCCAAGTAGAGCAAGAAGCAAAACCATGCATCATGTGGAAGTGAGGTTGGGGGTAGGCCAGAGAGGAAAGGCATTTATGTGGCATTCCTTCTACTGCATTGCTGCTGGCAACCCTCCCTGACACCTTACATGTTGATGTAATGCTATGGCCAGCTGAAGGATGACTGAGCTGGGAGTGATTCAGCATGCCCCCAACCAGTTAAGCCAAAGCTTCTCTTAGAAGTGTAAATATACCTTGTGCATTATGAAGTGTCTCGGGGATACAGGAAGCTAGCATGTCAATAGCAACAGGACAATGAAATAGCCAGGATGTCAATGGTAATGGTGGAAGCACAGAGTTAGGGATGCTGGTCATGGAGGATGCATGATCAATGAGTATTTGTCCTCAGCATTTTCTCTTAATGACACATCATGGTGAGTTCTGCATCTCCAATGACCTAAATGATAGTGTGCATAACTTGAATAGCTCAAGAGTTGTACAAACTTGGGAAGCGGTGGCATCAAAATACACAAGTGATAGCTATATCTGCTATTAGCCATTAAATTATTCCAAGGAGCTTGAGAATCACAGAATCATAGGGTTTGAAGGGATACACATTTCAAAGCTACTACAGTTTAACAAAATAAGTTGAAAACAACAGAGGGAGGGTCCTGTGGCACCTTTGAGACTAACAGAAGTATTGGGAGCATAAGCTTTCGTGGGTAAGAACCTCACTTCTTCAGATGCAAGTTCTTACCCATGAAAGCTTATGCTCCCAATACTTCTGTTAGTCTCAAAGGTGCCACAAGACCCTCTGTTGCTTTTTACAGATTCAGACTAACACGGCTACCCCTCTGATACTTGACAAAATAAGTTGAATAATTTGTGGCTTAATTTTTTTTTTAAACATTAATATAAAAAAGGAACCCACCACTTTAAACAATATTTGCTACTATAAATGTCCTTAAAGGATTAGACAATTGCAATCAAATATGGCCTTCCTATGGGCCTGAACTAATCCTTTTGCTGGCCTCATGATAATTGGGGCTGACACTCCTCAGCTCATCCAAAGTTGGGCTATTTGTTCTAGGCATATTACTACCTACAATATACTGCTGCAAGAAATAATTTTGCATATAAGTCAATTTAGTATTTTAAGACAATTTGATGATAATACAGTCTCTTCTCTTTCTTGTACTAGCATTTTTCAGGAAAAACCCTTCTATAAGTTGAAAATATGTGTGTGAAGCTAAGGAAAGGCAGTTGTCTAGATCTGTTCATTTGGGTGTGCTCTTCCAGTTAAACTTTAGACAAATAAAAATGTATCCATTTTGTAAAATATCTAAAAAAGTTCAATATTGTATATTTCTTGAAACTTACGGCCCAGCTCCTGCATTCCTAACATCCCATAGCTCCTTTTTAAAGACAATGGAGAGACTGGGGATGCAAGCAATCCAAGATTTTGCCCTGTAACCAAAATATAAACAGAACCTTAGCAAGCTAATAAGAGAGTGTGAGAATAATTTTACAGCCTCCTCCATAACATCATTCATGTTCCTTTTTCTCCAGATACAGTGTCTGTCACTTAAGGCACACAAATCCTTAATATGTAATGATCTACCATTTTTAAACTCTTGCCAATTATTATTTGTCCAGAAACTCCCTGAACATGTGGTAACTGCATAAATTAATGGTATTGTCCAGCTGTTTTCTATTCTACCCAGATTTCAATCTGGATTCTAAAAACAGAAACACTTTTGCACTGAATTACTAGTAAATTGCTTATTAAGGTTATAACATTACACTCTCGTTGCTTCTTGACATTCCATAGACCTTAGAAGCTGTCAACCATGGCATTTTATTATCATTTTTTGCTTTCCATTTTAGAGTTGCTGTTGCATAGTTTCAGTGATACCTTTCTAATTGGTTTCAGCTACTTAAATGTTATTGGCTTCACATCCTCCCCATCTGCTCTTCTAGTTTTCATTCCTTAGTGTTCAGTTCTTGACCATTTAGTACGCATAATTTAAATAATTCCTATTTGCAAATTGCCATATTACTTGCCCTGGTGTACAACTTTATTGTTATATAAAGGACAAATATTGCACAACTTCCCTATATATCTCCATTGTCATTCATACCTTCAAAAATGTTTGTTGACATATACCATTGAGTGACTATATGGGAATTTAAAATCTCATCAGTCCAATACACAAGCACACGGTATTGATGGTTTTTTGTATGAATGTCATACTTTGATATACCAAACATATGGATAACGTACCACTGGACTGATATTTCAGCAAAAAATATTTTTGAATATAACTTATAATGTACAGTAATGTCTTCTTTACAAGTTTTATCACTGTGTTTAACTTTCATTTAAATTTGTTTAACTCTTTATATGGGAAAGCACACTTTCCCCATGTACAAACTCTTAATATTTCATGGAATTCAACTGCCCATTTATCAGTTACACTCAAGAGTTGTGGGGTACATTTAAAGAATTAATTCCAGTTTGAAAAATATTGGAGATTTCAAAGCTATTTCCAACACTGAATTAAAAGGAGGAATACTTCTACCAATAACATATCTAGAACTTTAAGTAACATTTCAAGTGCGGCTACAGTGGTACTCTAAAATCCTAGTCTGGCAATCTATTCCGTACATGCAGACCCATTTGCCTGCACAGAGCCCCAGTTAAATCAATAGAGTTATGTGAATCAACTGGAAAAGGACAACATTACTCTGTGTTTTAAGGGGAAAAAACTTTAAAATGTAAGTACCATTCATAAATTATATATTCCTATTTATGAAACCAAGTCAAATTATTTATTGAAATGTATTGAATGATTCAAAAATCATGAGTAACAGTGTTCCTGATGATTTTATGAATGCTGTTACAAATTATATTGCTACATACATGAGAAAAATCTTGGCTCATGATTATCTGACGACCTTCCTGTCAAGAGTAATATTCTGTTTACTCTGTCAGAGATCAGAATTAAGTTTAGGTAATGTTAACCACTCAGATAAGGTAATTAGTGGTAATTAGGTAATTAAACTTAAGTTTAGGTAATGTTAACCACTCAGATTGTGTATGCATATCAGTACATCCTGATCCATTGAGTTAATTGAGAACTATTTACTTTCTAGAACAGGTGTCGGCAACGTTTGGCACGCGGCTCTCCAGGGTAAGCACCCTGGCAGGCCGGGCCAGTTTTATTTACCTGCTGACGTGGCAAGTTCGGCTGATCGCGGTCCCCACTGGCCGCGGTTCGCCATCCTGAGCCAATGGGGGCGGCGGGAAGCGGCGCAGGCGAGCGATGTGCTGGCCGCGGCTTCTCGCCGCCCCCATTGGCCTGGGATGGTGAACCACGGTGAGTGGGGGCCGCGATCGGCCGAACCTGCCGCGTCAGCAAGTAAATAAAACTGGCCCGGCCCGCCAGGGTGCTTACCCTGGCGAGCCGCGTGCCAAACGTTGCCGACCCCTGTTCCAGAAGGTGAATAATAATGTTTTTTTCTGGGCCTTTAACTTGATCTCCACTTTACAATTTTATTTTAATTTCAAACGTTAAAAAAAAACCACATCCACTTTTGAAATGTATGCTGACAAAGGGAAGATTTCTAATTCAGATATTCAGGATTTATTTAACAGTATTGTATTCAAGGACATTACTTTGATGAACATTCCCTGGGGCTATTTTCACCTCTCTGTTAAATAGATTCCATGACAGAAGTTAATATTTCCTTTTTGTAAAGCAAGATGTAGATATTGTTGAGATAATTTATACAGAAGTTTACCACCTGCACGTAAGGTATCCAACATGCTATAAAATGTTATCATTTAATCAATTTTAATAAGGTATGCATTAAAGGTAATCTTTTTACATTAAGCATAGAACAATCTATAGCCCTGATGCAGAAAATCACATAGCTTGGGAAAGAATTAGCTCATTTGATATATCATGAGCTAACTGGTATACTGTAAGAAGGAACCAACAGACACTGATACCATCAGAGAATTTTCTACAGTTTTCACTGGATTTTCTCTGCCATGCACTGAGGGGCTATTTGCTCCAATCCTCTCCCTCACAGTCTCTTCACCTCAGCCTCACTCCACACTTGCCCCACTTATTTCCTCTATCCACCTTCACATCAATGTCCCCTATCCCTTCACTTTTCTTTTAGTTTATATTCTCTTCTCTTTCCATCCACTCACCAGAAAAAAAAATGTGGAACTAAAGTGACACTTCCTACTCCCACATAGTTCACTCTGCTTTATTCTAAATGCATTGTAAATTAGAACTTCCTTTCTTCCTGCTAATAAGCTGAATGATTACATACAAACTGTACAGTATCTCACTATTTTAGCCGCTTCTCTGTGTGTGTCATAAGGAGTATTCTAGGAGCATGTGTTCCCCCTTTGTAATGGATGAAAATATATGGAAAGGTATAAAATCTTCAAGAATGTATTAGAAAATTGCAGTGAGTAAATTCAGCCATTAGAAAAAAATAGTAGTAGTAACCAGCCAGTGAAGTGACCACAAATCTTCACAGAAGAAAACACTAAAAAATGTGGCTTCGGGGGTTGTAAATGTGGGAATATTAATATGTAAAAAACTAATGGCAAAGAAGTTAGAATTTCTACCGATATACCAACAAAAACAAGGATATGAAAGCTAATCTCCCCTAACAGCATATGCCTTCAATCATTTCAGCAATGAAAAGTAGGAAGGTTAAGGAAATCTTCAGTCAGAGTCAAATTTCGAAGACTTCCCATTATAAGTTATGAAGAGAAACCAAACAAATGAACATAGATAATTCAAATGGCATAAAAAACAAACCTTCTATGAAATTTCATACTTATTGGCCATTTACCTGTAGAGGAAAAACAGGAATGTATGTCCTATTGTGATTCAATTTAAGAATGAAACCCTGACTACGTAGTCACTACCAGGCACCTCAGTAATTCTATTCTCCTATGGAATGAAAAAAGAAAACATAACAAAAGATGAAAATATTTACAAACCAGGAGAGTGGGAGATGCAGGAAACACTAGGTGGTTACAAAATGGCACCTGAGGGCTGCAGCTGCTTGGCTCTGTCATATTTAGATAGCCAACCTAAAAGGGCAAACTGCAAAACCACTCCTATAACAAGTTAAAGCCACACACAAAATATAAGGACTAATTAGAGCATTCATGTTCAAAAACTGATTAAAATGGTCACAGAGCAGTGCCAGCCAACTGGGGGGCAATGGTCGTATGTCCAGGAGCCCTCCAAGGTTTTATCTGCACTTTGGAATAGTCCCAATTCAACAACCATTATCCAATCATCCATCAGTGTAGCTGCACCAGTGCTGATCCATATAGGTAGACAAGGATATGTCAAGTTTTGCATCAATTGATTGAGCCAATTGTTTGGTACAAAGCCCAGCGTGCCCTTGGTTACATACAGTATTCATCACCTGTGCAGCTAAATGGACTGCTGAATGAGGGCTACTCCTAAGTGTAGACCATGCCCAGGCTTGCACTGTTGATTGTACTTTGAGTCTCACAGAGGGAAAGACTTTTACCATTCAAAATGCAAGGCCATGCTGCTCTAAGGTATACAACTCCCCTTAACAAAAAAATGGAAGTTACATACAAACAGGGCAGAATGGACCCATTAAATATAGAGCCAACCTTTAAATAATAATAAAAATTACTTTATTGATTTTGCATATTCAGGTTTTGCAGAATAAAAACTTGTAATCCAAAGATATAAAGTGCAATCAATACCTTGGGAACTACAAAAGGTGTAGTCATCAATTATATAATGCCAATAGATCATCTTCTTTTTTGCCACCTCCCTATTCAGGGTCAGAAATTCTAATAGGATTCTTCCAAATCTCATGATCATATGTTAGGCTATCATACAGATTGGTTTCTCTAGTCTCTCTGATTGGTCCGCTGATATCTTGTCCATGTACCAAATGTTTGGCCTCCCCCTGGGTTGTCTTACATCCACAGTCATTGCAGGAGACATTCTATCAACACAGCTCTCAGATATCTGCTGGATATCTGCTGGACGTGCCCATACCAACATAGTCTAGCTTCCTTCAACTTGTCTTCAATTAGAGCAACCTCTTACAACCTCCTTTTGTTTCCTATCATGGAGTGTCCACCCATTTCACCATCTCAACATCTTTATTTCCATGCTGAAGAGCATACTGATTTCCTTTCTTGTGTCTGGCTAAGTGTCTGTTCAGTACATCAAGATTGGTCAAATTACTTTTATACAGCCTACCTTTTAACTTTATTGGCATCCTTTTGTCCCAGAGAACAGAAGACAGCTCCCACCACTTGCACCAAACACCTTTACTATGATGCCAGGTATCAGTCAAGAGGGCACCATCATCAGCAACCAATGATCCTAGGTATTCAAATTATTTCGTTCTTCTAACCTCTCCGCCTGTGATATCCTTTAGGGTGAGTCCCTCAGCTACCATCACCTCAGTTTTACTAGTGTTAACTCTGTACCCAGATGGCTCAAAACGATGTTACCAGTATTCAGAATTGGCTTGCAGGGTCTCACAACCTTCCACATGTACCACTACGATATCCGCCTACAGTGTATAGTATTACTTATCACATCTTTGACCACTGCAAACAAAAGGAAGCTCAATGCCGATTGCTGATACAGGACAAAATTTACTACAAATTCTCTAGATCTAATTAGTTTTGACTTCCTCATATGTATCCTTCTGGCACATCTCTCCATCACAAACTCCACTAAACTAGTTCTATTGGTACATGATCATACACCATCTCCAGGTCCACAAAGACCATACCTCATACCATAGTTGCCATCTCTTTTCTCTGAATTTCTCCATGAGGATATAGTACCAATAGATTATAGCAGGATACAGAAGATCTAGTGTGGTAAAGCTCTAAATATTAGCATTTGTGCACAACTCTGAGTAGGGAAGCACCACTCATCCAAGCTGGCAGTACTCCCTGTGCTGTGCATAGTGCTCTGCACTATAGGATATTGTAAACCTGCCTCCTCTCTCCACACACTGGTATGACAAGCTTGCTATGTAGGCTGATTAAGGTGCTGGGTCATAGCCCTACCTCCTCCCCCAAACTCTTTGGGGGTGATTTACACCCTTGGGGGCAAACACAGAGAACAGCCTTTATGCTCTCTGCCTCTTTCCCCATGCCCACCTCTCCATGTGGCCCCCATATGATGGCCAGGCACAATCTGGCCTTAACACCCCTGGCACTCTCATAACACGTAAACATTGCAGCAAGGTGTGTGCTGACATTTCTGCACGCTACAAAATAAAAATAAATGTTGTTAAATTGTAAGAGACTATTTAATTCTGTTGACCAAAAACATCTGTTTACAAAAACAAACCAACACATAAATGCACACCTTTCTCCTAATCTATATCTATATTATAGCAATTGTGTGTGAGCAAGACAAGTAAGGCAAACCTGCATAGAAATAGAAATTTAGAACAACATTCTCAGGTACTAGTTTTATTTTCACAGAAAAACAACACCACATTTTTTAAATGCAGGAGAGCCAAACACGAATGGTAGAAATGTGAACATAGAAGCCAAGACAGCCCCACAGCTGCATGCCCCTAACAACATCTCCAGATGCACCTCTGTTGCCTGCCAATAGAAGAATTAGTAAAGGAGCCAGCAGAGGTGACACCAAGGAGTTAGCAACAGACCCAGATGCTGCTGCTAGACCACAGAGTTCAGATTTTGGCATCTGGTCTCTACTTTTGCCAAATATGCCCTGTTTGTTTCCACAGCTGTTAAATGTGTTTGCTAGAAAAGGAAGAAGAAAGAACAGTAAGAGATATGCCAATGACTGTGGGAGGCAGTATGAAGCCAACATGCCATTTTCTCCCAGATAACAATTTGCTTTGGAAATATATTGTTTCTTACTAGGACAAGTCTGAGGTATGCTGCATGAACCTCATGCATAAATTATATTTATGTTTACATCTTCAAAACACTACAGGCAATTATAATGGGGTTAGGAATACACCTGCCATAAACAAAACTTTTTTTTCTCCATATATACTTGTAATAATCAACTCCACCCAGCAGAGAAAATTAATTCATGTGAAGTGAAATCTACAGTAATGGTTTCAATTTATCTGAAGGGAAGGGGATGCAAAATTAATCAATCTCATTAAATTATGTAACACACCACATAAGGACTTATGCCTAATGTGTTGAGCTATCATGATATTTCATGCAACACAGCAATAAAATCAACAAAATGATCACTAATGCAATAGAACACATAACAGGAAAAAATAGTCTTTTGAAGATATTCTTCCTGTTTAGCCTTTTTTGAATTTTGTTTGTGTGTTTTTGTTTTTTAAATCTTATTTAGCCTTGGAAAGAGCAGGAAAATGCTGCATCCTCTTAGGTTTCAACAAATGTATGGAGCCAAATTCTGACCCTAGCTAAATCCTAGGAACTCCATTGACTTCAATGGTGTTGCAAGGGTGCAGCTGGTCCTTGGTTATTAGAATAGTTGACCCTGTTTTACACCCTGTGAAACCCAATTGAGGCTAATAGAGTTGCTCAGAAGTCATATCAGGGTTGAATTTAGCCTTTTATCAGAGAAATAATGATTCACTGAAGCACATTTTCTCTTCCATTGGCAAAGAGCATAAATAATTCAAATTACAAATATGGCATAAAAGTTGACTCCCATACAAACGATTGCAAAAACTTACAGCTTAAACAAAACTCAAATATCTTTGGTATTACAAGGACATTGTCAACTTGAATTCTAGTCAATTTAAAAAAAAAGTTGTCATTATAGGTATTTCACCCGCTCCTAATTTTCTCTGACAATTTTTGCGGTTTTACAATTATATATTTTCTTAAAATGTTTCTTTCCCATTACTGCATGAAAACCCTACACAAATAGCAAAGGAAACAGTGATGTTGACTGCACACAAAGCACTGTGAAATACACAATGTAAACAAACTGGAAAAAAAATCAAGAACTCTCCCTCCCACACACACACTCAATCTCTTTCCTTTGTAGGAATTATGGATTTTGCTTGTTAACAATAGTGGATAGAGACATTCAGATATTAAGTGTGACAGTTACACTGATAGTGTCCATTCTTTACAGAAGATAGACCTTATGGGATTACCTTGCACCTATAAAATCAAAAACAGATCAAAGTCAGGGGTGGGCAAACTATAGCCTGGGGGCTGCATCCGGCCCTTTAGACGTTTTAATCCGGCCCTCTAGCTCCCTCTGGGGAGCAGGGTTGGGGGCTTGCCCCACTCCACGTGTACCATGGCTTCGCCCGGCTCCTGGAAGCAGTGGCATGTTCCCCCCTCCAGCTCCTACATGTAGGGGCAGCCAATGGGCTCCGCATGCTGCCCCTGCAGCTCCCATTGACTGGGAACCATGGCCAGTGGGAGCTGTAGGGGCGGCACTTGTGGATGGGACAGCGTGCAGAGCTATCTGGCCACACCTCTGCATAGGAGCCAGAAGGGGGGACATGCTGCTGCTTCTGGGAGCTGCTTGAGATAAGCGCAGCCCGGAGCCTGCAACCTGACCCACTCCCATGCTCCAACCCTCTGCCCCAGCCCTGATCCCCCTCCTGCCCTCTGAACCCATTGGTCCCAGCCCAGAGCACCTGCCTGCACTGCAAACCCTCATCCTCAGCTCCACCCCAGAGCCTGCACCCACAGCTAGAGTCTTCACCCCAACCCCCTGCCCCAGCCCAGATCCCCTTCCCACACACTAAGCTCCTCATTTCTGGACCCATCACAGAGCCCGCACCCCCAGACAGAGCCCTCACCCCCTCCCTCACCCCAACCCCCAATTTCGTGAGCATTCATGGCCCGCCATACTATTTCCATACCCAGATGTGGCCCTCAGGCCAAAAAGTTTGCCCACCCCTGGATTATGACATTCACACTATAAACTTGTGCCTAGGCTCCAGCTGATGGAGACATGTCATTATATCAGAATCTCAGCTCTCAATTAAAAAAAAATGTTTTGTGGTTGGAAAAAAAAAAAAAAAAAGCTTGAAAATGTGCCTGCAAGCAGCCTGAAACAATGTCTCATGCGGTGAACTGTCTCATCCATTTCAGAGTGATGTTAATTTCAAGGCTAACACCATCCAACAGAGGACTGTGTGCTGCAGGAGACAAAGACTGCAGATGGCCTCACCCACGTACCAAAACATATACACACCAGCTGCTGGGGTAAATACCAGGGAAAGTCCACTACTCCCACCAAGTGTCTCTGAAAGGGAGAGGGGACTCCCTTCTGCTCCAAAGGAGATAGGATACCCTGTCATAGCTCTCATTTGAGAAGGTAGCTCCATATCACTGCCCTGCCTCTCCATAAAATGAGGGGCATGCTGCTCCCTGCCACTCCAAGGGGGGAGAAGTGCCATAGCACAGTGAGGAAGCCACAGGATGGGAGCCACAGTGGGCCATGAGTTGTACAGTGCTGAGGGCTCTGGCTTGCCTTATTTCAGTCCTGATTATAGTGTGATGCTGCTGCTAGGTCTAGAGCCAATGGTGATTGTCATTCTCTTCAGTAGGGCAGGTTTATCGCTTCTCTTAAGGAAGCATTGGTATACGCTTTGCTCATGTAACCATCACTTGACATTGGTCATCTGTGATCCTGTATCTGATCTTCCCTTTGTAGTTAATATTACTGAGAAGATTCTGTCGAGACAGCCCTCACAGTATCAAAATGCCTCATGTTTTTTTGACCCATGAGTCTATGTAGCTCTATTGTTGAGTCACCTGTGGACTTCAGAGGAGTGAATGGGGCTGCCCTCAAATGACTATTTATTGATTTATTTTTTCTTATCTACACTAGAAAAAATCTTTGGAAGTTTCCCACCATTGCTTTCATCAGTGGAAGAAACACTGGAAGTGTTGGAGTAGACTAAGAGATCACAGCAATGTCATTTTAATTACTGTTTTGTGTAGATGACCTAGATACCTGTCTTCACTAGTGCTCACACCACGGCTATCATCAGTTCATCTGAACCTGTGTGGAGACAGATTTGGAAAGAACCCAGAGGGTGGTATTGGACAATTGTTTCTCCTCCCTGAGGGTGCTGTCATAGGAGGTTCCACAGGACTCCATCTTATATCTGGTGACCAGAAGAGGGCACAAGAGATTTAGTCAGGAAGCATTGTTTGCTGTGCTTCTAGTATGCAAACGAGACCCAACTTTATAATCTCTTTAAACTCCATTGGTATAGGCAAGTGTCTTACTTAAAGTTCTAGAGATGTTATTGGTAGAAGTACTCCTCCTTTTAATTCAGTGTTGGAAATAGCTTTGAAATCTCCAATATTTTTTCAAACTGGAATTAATTCTTTAAATGTGCCCCACAACTCTTGAGCGTAACTGATAAATGGGCAGTTGAATTTCAGGAGGTCTAGTTCTCTGAGGCTCAATCCAGGTAAAACAGAGATGACATTGATGGTTTGGAAAACATATTAGAAAATAGGCTTATAGATATAGCAAGGATTATATCTATTCCTGTGACTGAGTAAATATGTTAACTGATTGTCAAGCATTTTCAAATTCACTACTAGAACTCCAGCTAGATTCCCAATCACTCTTGGATATTCAAACTGAGGCTGATGTAGACAGCCTTTTTGAACCGTTAAACTGGATATCACACTATTGATATTCCTTGATCTGCAATGGCTGCCAATTCATTTCTAGGTGGAGATTAAGTTGTTGGTTTAGATGTATCAAACTTTAAATGGCACAGGATCTGCCCTCTTTCCCTGTGTAATACTGATACAAATGGCCTCAGTAGAGTTATCATGATGAAGCCTTTAAAAAAAAAGCCTTTAAAAGGGCAGGTGATTTTTAATATGACAGACTCCATAAGGGCTGCTTAACTTTGAAATTCACCCCTCCATTTGTTTAGAAAGAGCCTGAATTTCTTGATCTTCCAAGCGCAATGGAAAGCTAGTTTTATATTATTCAGTGAAGCAGGGATGCCGATTAGTTGGTACTTGATGATGAATTATTTTTCCCAACCCTTCTGGAGATGATGGGTTGACTGGTGTGTAGAGAGTGTGTCAGGGGGGTTATGTTGGTTCTTTTTTAAGGCAAGAATTGTATTTTTAAGGTAATGTCCAGGGCCAGCTCCAGGGTTTTGGCCACCCCAAGCAGCCAAAAAAAAAAAAAAAGCCGCGATTGCGATCTGCGGCTGCAATTTGGCGGGAGGTCCTTCGCTCCGAGGCGGAGTGAGGGACTGTCAGCGGAATTGCCGCCGAATACCTGGACGTGCCGCCCCCCTCCGGAGCGGCCACCCCAAGCACCTTCTTGACAAGCTGGTGCCTGGAGCCAGCCCTGGTAATGTCACAAAGCCTCTATATCCTGGCATAGGCATCCTTTTATAGGTTTATAAATTGAAATAAATGAATAAATATTTAATTCCCATTTTGAAACCTTCATTGCCACTTTGCCTCAACTACATCCACATATAATAGAAATTGATGTATTAATCCCTTACTAGTCTAAGCAGATCCATAGGCGGAACTGGTGACTCATAGCTAGCACTTCAGCACTTTATCCTTCTTCAGCTAAAGTACAAATTTGAGCAGTGTACTAATCTGCACAGAGTGGTACCTAAGAGTTTTGAGGTAGTTTAGATGGTACTAAGCCACACAACTGTAAAAAGACTGGGCTAAAAAAATGCTATATAAAATATATCTAGTCCAAATCATTCTAATGTTTCTACTCTACTAGAATGTTGATTAGGAGTTGAAACTTCAGGGAAAGTAGAGATCCAACCTGCCCGTTGCAAAAAAATAAACAGTATGTTTTGTTTCATTTCCCTCTTCTGCTGATGTTTGGGGTAGGGACAATACCAAATAGATAAAAATTGCATGTTAGTTTTATTTTTGGTCAAAGGGTGACAGTGTTTGCAGAATCAGCAAAAGGTATTTCTGATGTGAAATCTTCTAAGGAGGACCCCTGCCACCATTTGATATGCAGCCCTGGTTATCCAGACTGTAAATCTGGGCATCTAATTTTAAGGACAGAGTAGAGCTGTCTTATTTGAAGCATATAAAGTTTTAACTGCCACAGATAATGTCAGCTCAAATTATTATTTCCATTCCAGCATAGATTATAGGACAAGAGAACATAAATGGAAATTAAAAAATAAATTCAGCACATATATCAGAAAGCACCTTTTCATGTAGAGAATAATAATGCTTAGAATAGCCTGTAGGCAAAGTTGTTGAGGCAAAAAAGCACCAGTGTCATTCAGGAAACAATTAGATATCATCCTTGGGGAAATAGAGTACTAAAAAGGATATGTCTTGATGGACCAAATGACCTTTGTTCATTCTCCAAAAATCTCTCATGTTCTTATAATTCTATTGAAGAATATTTCAGCATTTTGGCCTCAAGCAATGTCAATTCTTCCTTGAATTATTATGCTCACCAGTTCAGTGCTGTGACTGATCCTCTCCTGTACAGTTGCAAATAATGAAAACAATGGCCAGCTCCTAACACCACAGCACCTTGAGTATTTTTATTCAAAATGAATCTTCAAATAGTGTATTGTGCCCAGACTGACTAGAGAGTTTTTTTCCATGCATGAGGGGAAAAAAACCAACCACCTTACTGCCTTAAAATTAACCTTAAGAATTATAACAGCTCTTCCCCTGAGGTACGTGGTGTGAGTCTGATTCAGAAAAGGCTTTTAGGGAAATGTCAAGCTAAACTTCCTCAAGAAGTTAGGCAAGTTCCGACTGGTGTTTACAGCACCCCACTGGTTGCTAAAATAAATCTATTTGTCTTTGAATTACGCTGAAAGTGTCCAGGCATTGATTTTGTTTTGATAAAATACCAGTGAAAATGAACATAAAATTATTCATTCAAAAGAGGTTGTCTTTGTTATTGACAATGTGTAAGGACCCTTGACAATGATTTCAAGGAATATTGTGCCCACGTGAGCATATCTAAAACTATTAAGTTTATATTTGTTTAATCACTACTGATATAGGTGTGAACTGAAGAAAGATGAAGAAATGTAAATGGAACCTTGATATTTGAGACAACTGGGGAAATTTTAGTGTCATCTGTAGAAACAGTGTAGGGGTTATATTTGAGACATGCTTGGTTGACACAGAATTCATATAGGCTCAGGGATAGTGTAAAGCTTATTTTTCCCCCTTCCCTATTATCCTGTGAGGTGCTTAGTAGTATCCTGCAAGTTGCTGTACACAATCAGCTTTTATTGAAGACACCCAGAGTTAAGGACTCACAGGATTGGCAGTGATAGCATAGATATCAATATGCACTATTTCCTATCTTCTAAACTGAACCCGTATCATTCTCCCCCATATATCGCAAATTGGACTCAGCGGTGAACTATATGTTGGGAGTGTATTCTCAAAAGCTAAGAGACTGTGGAAAAAATTGAGTATTTCCAAGCAGTAATAATCAGAGCCCTGGGAAACTCCAAAACATTTAAGAAGATTGTTAAAATAGAAAGGCTTTAATATATTACAAGGCTTTGGCATTTGGAATGAGTAGATATAGGTTATCAAAGAAAGTGTTTGGTTGACATATCAATAGACATATCAATATAACTGAGTATAGAAATTAAATTGCTTAATCCACAGCATATTCAAAATAACTGGTCAGGAAAGGAAATTAAATTTCCCAAAATTCTCTTTATTAATGGGTCTAATATACCAACAATCTCTGGCAATTAAGCATTTTGAAGTTGTTGAACCCTGTAAATATTTGGAAATTTTTTAGTACTGTATTACTTTCAAGAATTAAATTGAAGTTAAATGACATGGAAACATTAAACTGATATTTTCAGTGAAGGCATTTACAAAATATTAGTGAACTGACAAATTCAGATTGGCTTCTGAGGCTTTTTTGCAAAAAGGAGAATATTTCTTTTGATTGGCTAGGATATACATTTTATTAGAAAGAACAGCAACATGAAATCAAACTTCCCCTTCCTTTAAATTTTAAAAGGAAACAAAACTAAAGATTCTTGTAATGTGTAGGAATGTAACTAACATTAGTTATCAAGATTATTAAATTGCTGAAAACAAGGAAAAGATCACCTGGCATATTATGCACTGCACCTGTTGTCAAGTTTCCATTGTTTGCCATTTCTTCACTGCTCTGGAGATCAGATCTCTGAAGAAATATTTTTCTGCATTGAACTTGCTCTGTCCCCATGCTTGCTAATATAGTAACATCATATCCTATTGTGTAAAATTCATTGTCAGAGTTCTTGTTCATTTCACTCTACCAGTGTTTTAAGTCTGCTTTACCGGTGTTTTTATGTCCTTTACAAACACAGAGCTAGACCTTGCAATCCCTCACACATTTCAGTAACCCTTATTCATTTAAAAATAATAGGACTACTTGACAGAACTAACTAACATGTGCAAGGGTTGGCAGGATTCAACCTTCCATAGTAAATAGCTTAGAGACAAATTCATGCTGCCTTGGGATTCCCCCACAAAAGGAAAATCTTCAACTGGCTGGTGAAACTAACTTTACAGCCCCTTTACACCACTGGAGCGGCACTAACAGGCTATAGTGAGGGCCAGGATCTGACCTTTTATCTTTAAGAAAATACAGTTGTTCTCATCAACTTTACTCCAAGAATCATTATTCTGTGTTCATCTGCTGCCAACTGCATTTGCGTTATATTAGTCCCGATATTTAAATTGTGCAAGACATTATACAATTGACTGCTTTGCTCAGCATTTCTTTCAGTTCAATCATCCACATCATCTATATAAATATTTTAAAAGCTGCAATTTAAACACTGAATTTTGTAGTAGCTTAGTAGTAAAACTTGTCCAAGGCAAAGATGTGTCATTTATAGCTTTATTCATTGTCCTCTCTATTTTAAACAGTGGGAGTATAATTTAACAGCTTTCTACATATTTATTTAAAAGATTTTTTTCTCTCTGAGCCATTGATTTACTTTAAATTTCCATTGATAAGTAAATGATGCATACATCATTCTCTCGATAAAGAAACCAAATCCTGAATTAAACCATATTTCTTTTGTAATTTTATGGTAGTAGTTTAAGACGTCCCCATGGCCTTTCTCCTGTGAAGTGGCTCAATTTTGAAGATGTTCTAATGCTATTTTAATTACCAAAAAAAAACAAAAAAACCCCACAACCCAGGACAAAGCTTTTAAAAGAAGAGAGAATATATTTCCATACTTACCTAAATCAAAACTGATTGAATGATTCCTTTCCTTCACCCTCCTCCTCCACAAACTTTCTGAAAAGAAGTTTGACATTTGTGGTGAGACTAGGTATGGGACATATCAATCCAAATGATGCATGAGTAAATTCTGAATATCTGGGAAAGAGAAGTGTCAAATGAAAGGGGATCTCAACATTAACAGCATCAGAGATGCCTATTTATACCTGGCAAACTAAAATCAGAAGAGCTACATTCACTTACTAACAGTATAAATTTGGCTTTAAAAGCTGGAGAATGAAGAAACAGATCATCATAATTTCATCCACCAATGGAGTGCAAATTCTGTACCTGTATCTCTAGTTGTTGGTTAGACATATGAAGGGAAACTCAAGTGCCAACCTCATACTCCATTCCAGTGTGAAGAGGAGCTTAGCTTTAAATCTCCTGCCCAGCATCTTTTGCAACCATGTTACTACATCTTATTGATTATTTCACAAACATTTTTACAAATTGAGCTAAATAGATGCTAATGTATATCAGCTAGTATAACATAACTTTTGAAGAAGATTTTGTATTATATCTCCAATAAATTGGAAGCATTTACACTGTGACTCCGATAAATGCAGCAGAAATATCCCAAAAATTCATACTAAATGATGGGTTTCTAAATTAACCATTAATACTCAAGAAAGATCTTGAAGTCATCATGGACAGTTCTCTGTAAACATCTGCTCGATGTTCAATGGCAGTCAAAAAAGTGAACAGAATATTAGGAACCATTAGGATAGGGACAGATAATAAGATAGAAAAAATCATAATTCCACAGTACAAATTCATGGTACACCCGCACCTTGAATACTGCATGCAGTTGTGGTCAACCCATCTCAAAAAAAATATATTGTAATCGGTAAAAATACAGAAAAAATACAGAGAAGAGCAACAAAAATGATTAGGTATATGGAACAGCTTCCATATGAGAATATTAAAAAGACTGGGACTGTTCATCTTAGAGAATAAACAACTGAGGGGGGATATGATAGAGGTCTATAAAATCATTAATGGTGTGGAGAAAAGTGTTTTTTACCCCTTCACATAACGAAAGAACCAGGGGTCCCCAAATGAAATTAATAGGCAGCAGGTTTAAAACTAACATAAGGCAAATACTTCTTCACACAACATATAGACAACCTGTGGAACTTATTTCCATAGGATGTTGTGAAGGCAAAAAGTATAGCTGGGTTAAAAAAAAGAATAAGGTATGTTAATGGAGGATAGGTCCATTAGTGGCTATTTGCCAAGATGGTCAGGAACACAAGCTCATGCTCTGGGGGGGTCTTTAAACCTCTGACTGACAGAAGCTGGGACTGGATAACAGGGAATAGTCAGTCAATAAATTGCCCTGTTCTGTTCATTTCCTCTGAAGCATATGGGCACCAGCCACTGTTGGAAGACAATTCTAGATGGACCATTGGTCTGACCCAGTATAGTCATTTTTATGATGATCATACCTGCATCCAACTTACCCTAAAATTTACAACAACAACAAAATAATAGAATGTATGCCCTAATGTCTGATATACAACAGTTTACCTGCTTTAAACTTTAGGTGAGGTTTCTAAAAATAGATTTTTTTTCCTGACTATGTAGTAATGAGATTTCTGATGAGTTTCAAAGAACATAGCTCCTATGTTTTAACTAAGGAAAAGACATCTTATCAAATTCTTACATTTTCAGTTGAAAAAGTTGGCCAACATAGTTAAACTATATTACTGGATGTGCTTCTTTGGAAAAAGCTTGCAGAATGAAATAGGGATGTGAGTAAAATGCTTATTCTCAAAACTCTTAAATGGCCATACTGTACCAAAGGTCCATCTAGCCCCGTATCCTGTCTTCTGACAGTGGCCAATGCCAGGTGTTCCAGAGGGAATGAACAAAACAGGTAATCATCAAGTGATCCATCCCCTGTTGCCCATTCCCAGCTTCTGGAAAACAGAGGTTAGGGATAGTATATAATTCTATCTAGGTTCTTTGAACTACCCTACAGAATTCTATAGCAGGGATATAGCCCTTTAACTTTAATAGCATGGTCAAAATTACGAAAAAGAACTTTTCCTCTTAAATTCTTGGGCTTTTCCATAATGATGGGATTGCTACTTATATAGAGAAGAAAAAAGCAGTAATAGATGGATATGAACCCCAAATAATGGCATTTGGAGATTGTGATGGGGTGCACTCACCACTGTGGCACCTCCTGCTGGCTGTCATTGGAACTAGCTCTGCATGTTAGTGTGCCCTCTTTGGGTGGTCCCTCACCACTGTCACTCTGGCTCTGGAACCCACATCTCTCCAAGGACTGCAACATCCTCTTCAGCAACAAAGCCCTCCAGCCATGCCATGCACTGTGCCCCTCCCCTTTCCAGGGGACCCACAGTCCACTGTTCAGCCACCTCCCTTAGTGGCTACTGCAGCAAATTGTCTGGCCACTTCCTCATGTCCCAGTATCCTCTTTGCCCTTAACTCAGAGCCTCAGCCTGCAAACCCCAGCAGCTATCCAGGAGCTGTCTCTCACTCCTCCAGTCCCTGCTAGCAGCACTGCTCTGTCCAGGGTACTGGAAGTTCTCTCAGCCCTCCAGAGATAGTCCTTCCTTCCTCCCTGGTTTCCCAGCAGAGAACTGCCTTCTTAAACCTTGCAGCTCCATTTTTATATGGGCTGTTTGCCAGTGAGGGACAGACGCCCCATCACAGAGATACAAAACAATGTATTTCTAGTTTAGATTTTAACTTTGTTCATAAATGTATAATGCATTGTATTATAGTCTTAATCAAAATCCCATTAAGTCAATGAAAAGACTCCCATTCCCTTAAACGAGGCTAGGGTCTGACCCTATGACCTTTATGGCAATGTTCTATACAAGTTGCAAAATAGAACCTTTTTTTAAAAAAAATTAAACCAACCTATAGAATTCTACATTTTACACACACACACACACTAAAAGCTACAGATTAATTGCTTCTATGTGGGGTATGTCTATGCTGAAGCTCGGAGGTACAATTTCCAGCTTGGCTAGACCTACACATGCTAGCTATGATCAAGCTAGTGTGTTAAAAGTAACAGTACAGCTGTGATGGTGTGGGCATTGTCATGAGCTAGCCATCCAATTACTTAGCTAGGATTTCCAGTGGGATTGTACTTGGGCAGCTAGCTCATGCTACCACAAGTTGTCAAAGGGATAGGTAAAGCTTCAGGTAAGCTGCAGTACTATTGTTAGCACACTAGTTTGATCAAAGATAGTACATGTACATCAAGTTGAGCTATAAATTACACTTCTAGCTGCAGTGTAGATATATCCTAAATTTCCTGTTTAAAGAGTAATTTTTGTAAAATCTCTATTTGTTTCATCCCTATTTAATTCCATAGTACTTCTCCACCTGGGTAGGATGAGCATTCTGTTTCCTGGTTACTTGATATATGAAATTTAAATATCAAGCTACCTCCCCCACTACACTCCATAGTCCCTATTTTGCAAATACTTATGTACACGAATGATCCCACTGAGTTACTCATGTGTGTAAGTATTTGGGGGATCACTGCCCATGCCAATAGGATTATGGTTAAACTATGCCAAAGGCCTCAAAATAACAGCATGGAAAAAATAAATCTTATAATTGTTCCTTAACAACAAAATAGTGTAACTTCGGGCAATAGTGGTCATGTATTTGGAATTTAGCTAATAATTCTCTTGATCCATGAGCCAGAAGAGAACCCAATTCTTTCTGCCACAGCTTGCATAAGATCTGCAGCACTATAAGGACTAAAAAAAATGTTCATACTTAAATTTAAGTCAACAGATTCTCACTGAATATACAAATAGAAGATCTTTGGGATCAAAAGATAACATTTTATAACCACATTATATAGTCTCATTATATTGTTCAACATCCTTCACGTAGACCAAAAGTACATTATTTTTGAATTGGGCGAGTAAAGCAGAGTTTAGTTCTAATTGTCATAATGGTCTAGACCTAGCAAAAAATAGATTTTCAATTAATAAATAAACTTATATTTACAAATCAACAGTAACAGACAAGAATAGCACAAAAAACTGAGATTTACATACAGTAAGGATATCCTAGGAGAAAATGAGGTAACAGTCCAATTAAGCTGTTATTCTATATAAATTAGAATTCACACATTCTCAACTTCCTTAATAAAGAAGGCATCCAAAAGCTAAATAACATATTTCTTGTTATACTGTATTTCAAACAAGTCAAATGATAAGTTGTCAAAGGGGAAGGTAAAGGTTCAGGTGAGCAGAAGCAGAAGGAAATAGTTATGTAAAATATATTTAATGATAGATGACTTTTGAGTGTTTGCAGAAAAACTTATCATTGCTTCACAATTAAAAATTCATTAGGAGTTACAAAATGTTATCCAGGCCTTGCAAATAGAAGCAGCATGTGAAAAATTTGAATCAGAGTAAGGACTTAATAGAATAGCCTTTAACCCTTGCACTAATGCACCACAAAACAGCAATAAACAAACATGTATCCGCCAGAGGGCTAAATCTAGCTTGTTCTACTTGCACAAATATCCCCATTGACTTCAGTTTGATTGGCATCATTTGGCTTACTCACATGAATAAGGGAAGTCGGATTGGCACCTATAATTTGGGAGCCAATTTCTCCATCTTTGCACCGAGTAATAGAAACTTAATACACAAGAAGTGCAGTAAACTGAATGGGACTACTTGCATAGTATGGGAATAAAGGTGGCAGAATGGGGAACTATAGCAATAGAGGCCTGATCCTGCTTCCACTGAAGTCGATAGCAATATTCTAATCAACTTCAATGACAGCAGGATCAGACTTTCCTTTAGGAAAAGAAACACTCTGGATGAAATATTGGCCCCACTGAAGACAATGAGAGTTTTGACATTGACTTCAATGGAGCCAAGATTTCACCATTTCATTTATTCCGGATGATGTCATTGGTTCTAATAGTATCGTTTCTACCCACTCTCACTAATTTATACACCATTAATCAAGTTCGAAAAGCCAAAATGATTCAAAAGGACATAGACAAGAATGCTACAGGGCAAAGCAAGACCACTGCCCAGACTGTAGTAGAGAACACATTTTTGAAGAAGAATAGCATGTAAAATAATCAGTATATAATCAGAAAATACCTGTATTTTGACTCCCCTTATACGAGGTACATCTGCCTTATTCCCTCTGATCACAGTTACGGTCATTGATTTTAAGGTTCCAAGCCTGCAAGGTTCTCTTGCTGATCACTGGCCCTCTGTAGGCTCAACTTAGTAACAGCAGACAATGAATCTATTATATGAAAATATGAGACAGGACATATGATCAATTGAGCAAACTGTGATTTCTAAATTTAACTTTGATATATACATAGATTTAATCAATCATACAAAATTCAAATTTTCCATATTGTCTTTTTTTTTGGAAATATACATCCTTTATGGAATAATATCATAAGAAAAACATCAAGGCATTATACACAATACATACCGCCAAAGAGAATCCAGTTTAAAGCAGTGTATTTTTTGCCAGATGCCTTTGTAGGAGAATAGTCTATCTGCCTGGGTGGCTGCTCCATTCTCCATGTAGTCCCTTGTCCTGTATATGTAAATGGGGGGGAACTAACCTTTGGTAATGGTGGTTCTCTTTTTTTCCACCCTGGTACCAAAAAACACCCAGACAAACTACCAACCAAAAACAATTGATTTGAACACAGTTTGTATTTCTTTGGGCTCAAAGCTAATAGTTTCTCTTCCCTGTCTTCCTCCTTTGCCTGTCATACAAACATATCTCCAATGGGAATTTATTTTCTTTAATATTTTCAGATTCTCTTTACTTAAGTTGGTCAAATAAAATGGCTGCTCCATGTGAAAACCTCTCATTCCCTTTCCCCAACCTAACATCTCAGGAACTGTCCATAATGTTTGAAGAGCTCAGTTAGTATTCACCTTTGAAGAGTGAAACCCTTTCAAGGGTTACAAAAACATACCTCAAATCTTTATGTAATTAAAAAGAGAGTCTCTCTTTTGCATGACCTCCTAATTTGAATCATGGAAGTGTAGTATTTTGTTCACAACTTTCCTGACAAAGTATTTAAAACAAAATCCAGAGAGGACTAAAAGATAACTTCTGCTGCCAATGTATCTTGCAAATGTAGATGCATTACTCTGTGTTTCCACATCATCACTACTGTTTCCAAGGAAGTTACTGTTTTGCTACAGGTAGTTACTGTGAAAGAAGAGGCATTTCAGAGTAGGAAATCATCAAATTCTAGATGCATGATGTGATGGGTTGGATCACAGAAACCCCCTTGGGGCTGCCAACTGACGTGCCAAGACTACTTCTGTCCCTGCTTTCCTGCTCTGGCAGCTTGGGACTTCAGTGCTCTGCCTGGTTTGAGCCAGACCCGCTAGCCTGCTGCAATCCCAGACCCAGATCTGAACCATGTCCCCTAAGAGCTGTAGGCTTCATTGAAAGCAGCTTAAGAAGTATTCCTGTCTTTAACACTCAGATGCCCAAATCTCAATGGGGTCCGAACCCCAAATAAATCCACTTTACCTTGTATAAAACTTATACAAGGTAAACTCATAAATTGTTTGCCCTCTATAACACTGTTAGGGAGATATGCACAGCTGTTCCCCCCCCCCCCCCCCCCCCCAGTATTACATACTCTGGAATAATAATTAAAAAGTGGTTTTATTAAATACAAAAAGTAGGATTTAAGTGGTTCCAAGTAATAGCAGACTGAACAAAGTGAATTACCAAACAAAATAAAATAAAACAAAATGTGCAAGCCTATGCCTAATCCAGTAAGAAACCTGAATACAGATAAAATCTTACCCTCAGAGAGGTTTCAATAAGCTACTATCACAGACTGGACACGTTCCTAGTCTGGGCACAATCCTTTGCTTTAGTACAGCCCTTGTTCCAACTCAGGTGGTAGCTAGGGGATTTCTTATTATTGCAGCCCTCTTTGTTCTGTTCCACCCCCTGTGACAAGATGGTCAATATAGTATGGTGGGTCCTGTACTTTTCTTGGTGGGGGGGGGCTAAAATACCACCCCTAGCCCCTGCTCTTGGGGCACCAAGGGTCCCACTAGTGGCCCAGGAAGGTGGTAAAGGAGGTAAGCGGGGGAGGAGTCTGGGTTTGCTCCTCACTCTGAGTCCCAGCCCCTCTCAACCCCTGCAGGTCTTACCCTCTTCCCATTTGGGTGGAGTACCTTCAGTCCTTAAATGCTGGGGGAGGGAATGTCCCTCCCCTGCTGGGGCAGGGTCTCCCTTACTCCGGTTTTCTGTTCCTCCAAGTCTCACAGCACACCTCCAAGCTCCAGTCCTCTCTCCTTCCCCCTAACTGTCTGAAGCAGGGGGTTTTATTAGGTTTCTAACAGGGCTTTAATTGATTACAGGTGCTCCAATTAACCTGTAGCAACCCTCCCTAGTCTACAGGGAACCACGCCTTAATTAACCTAGGGTTTATATACTTCCCTTCTACCACTTCCACTGATCCCTGGCCCTCCTGTATCACACCCCTTATATAGCTTTGGCACAAAGCGGCAATATTTTGACGCTCTGGGTCCCCATCACCCCCTTCTAAATGGAAAAGCACCAGGTTAAAGATGGATTCCAGTTCAGGTGACATGATCACATGTCACTGTAAGACTTCATTACCCACTTGCCAGCACACACATATACAGGAAGACTTACAAGTAAAACAGAGCCATCTAAAGACAATTGTCCTGGTTAATGGGAGCCATCAAGATTCTAAACCACCATTAATAGCCCACACTTAGCATAATTACAATAGGACCTCAGAGTTATATTTCATATTTCTAGTTTCTGATACAAGAATGATCCATTCATACAAATAGGATGAACACACTCAGTAGATTATGAGCTTTGTAATGATACCTTACAAGAGACCTTTTGCATGAAGCATATTCCAATTACATTATATTCAAACTCATTAGCATATTTTCATAAAATCATATAGAGTGCAACGTCACACATGTAAGTTCAAACAAAGTCTGTAAAGTACAAACTGTAGTGTTATGTTTGATATTCATGCTAGGTATCTAAAGGTTTTTCTCAAAAGAAATTCAAGTTCATTTAATCCATAACACTCACTGAAGAAAAGATCTCAGCTTTGTCTCCTTTCTATTGTTTTCTGACCATTCCTCACATATTTCTTCCCCATTCATTAAACTTTTATTATAATTTATTAGCTTTTCACATCTGTGTCCTTTTTTTTAATCCAGTATGTTATGTTGGTCTCTAGCTCTTAATTTATTTATTCTTTTCTAAATCATTTTTAACAAGGTTTCACTTTGTACGTCTCATTTTTCTGTCTCCCAACTGCAGTTAGACGTCCCATGTTGCCTGCAAACATAATTGATGCTAATCAGCATACAATTATAATTGCTTTAATAAGTCCTCAGCCCAGCCAGACCAGTGACATTGTGTCAGGTCTTTTAGTTACCAGGCAGGACACTCAGCTTCAAGACTTCAATATAATAGGATATCAAATTTCTCATGGAGGCAATGAGCTAGGGCTCCAGTGAATGTACTGGCAATCCACATTGTGAGTACTGCCAACCACTACACTGAGCAGCCAATTGATAGCAACAGCTGAGGGAGCCAAATAGCCTAATCTTTCAGCCTTAAAAATGTGATATAAATAATGTCCCTTTAGCAGGGTGGGCCAGAAAGAACATAGCAGTGGGGTCTTCTGGTTGAGATTTAACTTTAGAATCTTCTGTGCCTAATGACACATGAGAAAACCCATTATTCCCACTGCTGTCTCTCCAGAGCAAGATGTTTGATTCCATTGTAAGCTGTCTCCATGATGACAACATCTTTGTCAATCATCCTTCAATAGTCCTTTCTTTGTCCTCCACACCTTTTTCCCCCTCCAGGTGTGATCCAGTCTAAGACTTACCTTCTTCTGCCATGGGGTAGCCTGATGGTATGGCCAGACAACTGTAGCCATCATACTGATTACTCAGTCTCTAGTCCCATGTGGCACAATGCTTTTATGTTGGTGATATGATCTCTCCAAAGAATTCCCAAGATCCTTCTTAAACTATGCTGGTAGAATGCTTTCTGTTGTGTACATCCACCATGTGCCATGATTCTGAGGGATACAATAGTGTTAGGATGACAATAGCATTGTAAAATCTTATTTAGTGTGCAGATATATCTTCTTACTCTTCCAGATGTTTGACAAATGAGAAAAAAAACCTACCGGCTAAGCCATTTCTTGCCTTCAATTTTTTAAAGCGCTGGCCATTAGCAGGTATTGTATTTCGAAGATAAACAAAGACATCAACTCTTTTGTCTCCATGAGTCACACATCCACCCATGTTGGCAGCATTCTTTCCTATCTCCATGATCTTTATCTTCTGTCCCTCTTTGATTGCTTCCATTTCTATGCTCATAAATAGCCCTTTCTTTCCAAATTGGTATCCAGCATGACTGTATCATCTGCAAAATCTGACATATTATCTCTTGCCCAAAAAGTACCAGTGTCCTCAGTAGTAGCTATTGCTTTTCTACTCACAAAGTCTGTGGCAATGCAGAAAAGAAATGTGGATAATATGCAACTTTGCTTTATGCCAGTGACAATCTTAGACCATTCCATGTCTCCATTCTTTGTTCTGATACAGCACACAGATGCATCATACAAAGCTTTTATCAAATTCACAGTCTTTGTTAGAATTCCATAGTGTCTGAAGATTTTCCAGAGGTCTTCTCTGTGGACATTATCAAATGCTTTCATAAAGCCAAGGAAGTTAAAAAGCATCTTCTGCTGGTATTCTAAGTCTTTCTCAATAAGTCTCAAGGGGAAAATCTGGGCTGAATATGACCTATCAGATCAAAATCCAGCCTTTATTACCGGAGTACTTTATTAACAGCAGTTTTCATCCTATTCAAAATGTCAATGCAAACACTTTTCCAGGTAGAGATAGGAGTGCCACTTATAAGCTGTCCCCCTTTTTAGGGATATTGCAGGTAACCTCTCTCATCCAATCTTTAGGACAGATTTCCTTTTTCCAAACCATTCTGTACAACCTGCACATGTAATTCCCCATCACTTCTTCCCTAGCTTTTAACATTTCAGCATTTATCGTATCATAGCCTGATGCTTTACAGTTGGTTTATACACTTAGTTACTTCCTCAGAGGTGATTACTTCTCATGGTATAGGTAAGCCCACTATTTCTTCATATCTCTCAGTGTGTGTTAGTGGCTCTGGCTGGTTAAGCACAGCCTGGAAATATCCAGCCAATGGGCTCTCTGTTCTTCTTCTGTGGTTAAGACTGTACCATCCTGAGCCTTCACAATGTCTCAATGGCTTGAGAATTGTGATGTCAGTACTTTAGGTACTAGAAAAAGTTTTATAGAATTCCCCCTGTTATATTCCTCCTCAGCTTCTCTTGCTTTATTTTGCAACCATTATCTCATCTCTTCTGGCTGATCTTTTAACTTCCCTGTCTTTGTCTGCATATTCTTGTTGCATAGTAGCTCTTTATTGCTCTCTCATTCTTGTTGAATTCTCTTCCTTATTTTTTGTCCTCTTAAACAAGTCTCTATGTATTTGGTTAGAGCTATTTTTATTTCTTAGATCTTTTCACCTCCACTATAATCCTGGCTGCAGCCACACTTGCTTCTTTGAAAAATTGCCACTGTTCTTCTATGTCATCCGTCAGTGTCTTTAAATGTTCATATCTATTGCTAAGTTGAAGCTTGAGACCTGTATGATACTAGAAAGTTAGCAGACCCAGGAGTGAAGCCACTCCTGGATCTGCTAACTTTCTAGTATCATACAGGTCTTCTGTCTTATGTGCTGTTACCTTCTTAGTTTTATTTTGATTGTCCCAATAGAAAGATGGTGGTCACTTCTGACATCAGCATTTGTACCTTTGTATCTCAGTTCCCCAGCATATAAAGGTGGAGAATAATGCATCCTGTCACCTATTCTTTTTCTGTCTTGTCTAATCAGCCCTTTATCATACAAAGAGAACCAGGTTGGATAGATCTGTGTACCCCAGACAGAACCTCATTGACCTCAGTGAGTCTCCCGGCAGCTACAATGGTCAACCCACATGATTCTCCTTGCAGGACTTAAGGCTTAGATTGTAAACACTTGGGAGTAATCTCTTTTACTTGGTGTTTGTACAGTGCCTAGCACAGTGGAACCCTGATCCTGGATGTGTTCTGTAGGTGGGGCAATATTATACATAATAAATAATAAGCTTAATGTTGAACCTCAGTATGAATTAATGTTTTCAAAGAATGGGTGGACAGAGTTCATTAAATGTAGTCACTCACAAAATGTTTAGAGACAAGTTTGCTCAGTTTTATTCTTATGTATGAACCTCAGACACTTCTTAAACTGACTCGGTATATATTAGTATTTAGAACAAATCCATGATGATACATATTAGTCACTAGTCGACATTTCAGTTCATCCCTCCTATTTGGCAATATTGACTTATGTTTTGAAGTTTTTAAATCAAACCCAAACCAGGAAATTAAATATTTGAACGTTTTCCAGAGTCTCTTTTTGAATTCATAAAGATTGTTCATTCTTCTATTAATTCAATGCTCAGTATTTGAAGAATAAGGGACAGAGAAACCAAAACACCACCTGTGGTTCTATTTTATTCTTAACACATCCTTCACTTATCATTTTAAATACTGCATCAAAGGGAGTCTCTTAAGGTGATCGTCTTCATTGTCATTCCAGAAAAATAATATACTATTATCTCCTAGTAATGTGATTCACATGTATAATAATGCTAAAATCTACTTTCTACTTTATTCTTTCCTCACAAATCTTAATAATACCTGGAAAATAGAGAAAGAAAGTCATATCTGATCTGTATACCCCAACTTTTGTCCAAGATATGCTGTTTAATTAGCAGTAGCCTGTGTTTCATTCAGAATATACACTGCATACCAACTCCTTATTAATATTTTCACGTATACCAGATCTAAATGGTGCAATTAATATACTGTATAAAAAGAGCAAAAGTAGTGCACATTTTTTAAAGTTTTTGAATATATATTAACATTATACAGTCTTATAGCCAGTGGCAAGGTACACCTGCTAAGCTTTAGAACTGCTTTGTTGTCTTGAATTGGCACAAAATACCTGGGACTGCTCCTGGTAGTCGTTAGACATAAGCATATGTGTTTATGTGACAGGGTCTAAAGTAGGGATGATCAGTACAGTATAAAACTATGCCACCTATATACAAAAATACCTTATTGTGGTTTTATCTTTCAATGACATCTCCCTTTTAAAATTATGATAATTAAACTTTTTAAACAAAATTATTATTTAGTTTGTAAATTGTTACAGTCCAACACTTACTAATGGTTAAATCCCTTTTTCTAGTTTTAACTCTGCAAGCATAACTGTTGACAATAGGCAACTTGGCTGTGCTTCATTTTCAACAGCGACCCCAGGCAGGTTTCAAAAGGAAAACTTTCCTTTCCAGGTTGTCCAGCACTTGCAGTTTGTCACATTTGTTTGATTTCCATTTAATTCTCTGGCACACAAGAAAGAAGCCAATTGTTTCTATTAAATGCTCCCTCACATCTCAGTCTTTATCCATGTATGATCTGGGAGAGACAGATGCATTTTCCCCCCACAATAGCTGGGGTTTTCCATCCTTTTTCTCTGTCACATTTGACATGAACTTGGTTGCCAGGTGACAGATCAAACAGGGTTTCGACTGAGTGATGTCTACTATAAAGAGCCCAAATTATCGTTACCTTTTTATAAGACTTGGCTATTTTTTTAAAGCCTGGCCATTCTTTGGTCTAGCTCCTTTTCTAATATTGCTATTCAGAACTCTTTCCCCCCCCCAGTTTCTCTAGGAGTTGGCCTTGACTATACCCAGTAGATAGTAAGGAGATTATTCTATGTCTCAGAAGATCAAGGAATAGATCCTCTTGCTTCAGTATTTCTTTGGCTAATAGATACACCTCCCACAAATTGTGAGAAACAAATGCCCTCCCCCCAAGTCCATAAGTCTTGCATTTAAAAGGACATCCCTTGTTTGGTCCCTAATGTCCATAACCCTTGTTCAACCAGGAGTGACTAAGAAGCATTTGAATAGATAAAGTACATATTTTTGCAAGCATCTATCAAGCAAGACATCATACGATGATACAAACGTACAATTTCATGCCATGAATAGAACATTGTGAATAGATGTCCTTTAAATATAAACTTTTACCTACCCCCTCTCCCCAACACACACACATGAAAAGTCACCATAGTTGCTGCTGTCATCTTCATAAGCATATTGAGTCCTGAAGGACTGAAATTAGGATGAGGCAAATCATAGTCCAAACAAATACTAGTATTCACTGATTGTAGAATATCAAGTGGGGCAAATGCGTTCCTTACTTTCTCAACAATGCTGGAGGTCAAGATGTATAGTAATTATATTGGCACATTTGGAAAACACTCACTACAGGCAGGTAACAGTGTCATCTGAATTTGCATCTGCTCTCACAGTTTCCAGGTTTGTCTGGTAGGCTTGTAGTTACCAAAAGGTCTTATGTTGTTTTGTTAATTCTTCAATGCTCACATCTGACTTATTTTTTCTGCTCATTGCAGATTACAGATAATCACAGGAACCAATCTGAATAATTCAAGTTCTTGATTACTCCAATATTCTCATGACATATTCCTCAAAGAATTCCTCTCTCTGCTTTTTGGGCTAACAATGTAGTCTTAACTGGGCCATATGGCTTTCTTACTTTTCCACATTAATCAAATGAATCATTCTTTTGCAAAGCCATGGTTTCTTTTGGGGTCACCTTGACATAGTACATGGAGAAACTTACTGAAGATTTTTTTTGCCTATGCTGGAAGCTTTAGATGAAAAAGCTTCCAACCTCTTATGGTGTGCAAGATCCCATGATCTCCACATAGACCTTTATCTCTTCCACAAGTGCAGGGCGGTTTGTGTAGGCCATTGTGTTCCTTAGATAGGCCCATCTGCTGCTACCAGATTACTTTATCAGAAATGTATTCTGCAATTGGGTTTAGTCTCACTAGTCTATTAAAAGAGATTGACATTGTGATTTACCAGGATACAATCAAGACTAATGAGTAGCTGTGTCACCCGTACTCTCTAACCTGGGGTGTCCTTTGCAATGCTTTGCTGCTGGAGCCTGCAGTCTTGACTGCTTACAAACAGCATCCAGCATGCAAGTCACTCCCAGCTATGTCTGTGTGTGGGCTGCAGCCAGCCAGCCACATCTTGGTTTTTACCAGTCTTGGTTATACTGCAGGGTGACTCCAAGACACCCCCAGTCTTAGATTTTCCCTCAGATCTGTATATCTTCTCCTACCCCACCTTCTCCTGGACAATACAAGTTTAGATAAAGTCAATTATTTATTTAATAGAAATAATATGCACACAGCTTGCCGTCTCAAATGGAGTTTCACAGGCACTTCAATTTAAATGCACTGGATTAGAGAAAACAATAAAACAAATGTATTAATTTACTTATAGTGAGTATAAGTAATGAGGCATAAAGGTCAGAAATGGTTAGAAGAAAAATCAAGATAAAACACAACTGGTGCTTAACTTAACAAATTATGTCAGATCAAGCAAAGTTTCTCACAATATTCTTTCATCAGTCTTATTGACCAAATCCTGTAGGTCAAGACCCCTTCTCCCAGCATCCAATGAATGCTTCCTTTGTCACTTCAGGTGATTGCGATGGGAAGAGAGAGAGAAGGGGGTGTCTTGAGGTGTTTGTTCCTCCTTTTTATAGTGTCTCAGTCCCCTTCTTGGGAAACATTTCCAGCTGAGATTCAGGATAGAAAGAGTCTATGTGGAAGGATATTCCCTGCTGCTTTTCCCCCTCACCTGTTTGAGCCTCCTTTGTTTCCCTTCCTGCTTGATAACTCTATTCACTGCTCAAATGTAAATTCAGCAGAGTGCACATTCCTTTGTTTAAGATAGTTTGGAATAAGTATTAATAAAACCATACAGTGGAATCTTATAACTTCACATGTTGCCACATATTTTATCAGGATGATAATGACCAGCAAATTATGTGTTTTCAATGATAGCTTGCAAGGCAAAGATTACTACAATAGTGTGTAAGGTATAGATACAGGTACATTCTGTCACAGACATCTCAAAGGGATGTGATGCATGACTTTTCAGTTGATAAGGCTCACAGAAAATTAGGATCTGTTATTTATTTACAAAAGTCCAATCAACACACCTATTTATAGAAGTTCTCATATTCCCAAATGCTTGCCAGACACTCATTTTCTAACTGTGCATATGAGTTTTCTGTCCAGTAAGAGTACAAGAACACAGTGTAATCAGCTTCTACTCAGGCACATGTAACTAAAACAATACGCTATAAGCTGTAGCTATTCACATCAGCACTGTCCCGGGTGGATTTCTGCTTCTTAGTTCTGGTACATTTGTTGGTTTATTCAGTTCTCAAATTGCTGCAGTTGCTTGAGGCTAGGCATAGAGAGCTGGGCAAACAGCTGGAAGGCATTACAGGCTTCAATAATGGAGAGGAATAGGGCAGGGAGGCTTCCAAGGAGGAAGAGGAAGAAAGGCATACTCTGGAAGAAAAGAAGAGGAAAGTCACTAGGAGGAAAATGACAGGTTTCAGAGTAGCAGCCGTGTTAGTCTGTATCCGCAAAAAGAAGAACAGGAGTACTTTTGGCACCTTAGAGACTAACAAATTTATTAGAGCATAAGCTTTCGTGGACTACAGCCCACTTCTTCGGATGCATATAGAATGGAACACCCACTTCTTCGGATGCATATAGAATGGAACATAACATAACATAACATATGTTCCATTCTATATGCATCCGAAGAAGTGGGCTGTAATCCACGAAAGCTTATGCTCTAATAAATTTGTTAGTCTCTAAGGTGCCACAAGTACTCCTGTTCTTCTTTTTGGGAGGAAAATGGTCTCTTTCTCAAAGACTTTAAGGCCAGAAGAGACCATCATGATAATCTAGGCTGACCTCCTGCACATTGCAGCCACAAAATCTCACCCATCCACTCCTGTAAAAGGCCCATAACACCTCTGGCTGAGTTACTGAAGTCCTCAAATCCTGATTTAAAGACATCAAGTTACAGAGAATGTCCATTTACACTAGTTTAAACCTGCAAGTGAAATGTGCCCCATGCTGCAGAGGAAGGTGAAACCCTCCAAAGGTCTCTGCCAATCTGATCTGAGGGAAAATTCTTTCCAATCTGACTCTGAGCATATGAGGAAGACTCACCAACCAGACACCTGAGAAAGCATTCTCCTGACAGCTCATCTCCAGCCCTCTGGTGGTTAGCGAACAGGGTACCGCAAACAGGGGAGTTTGAGAGGGGGAGAAGGAGATAGAATGAACAAGGTGCGAGTACTAACTTTGGGGTGAGTAAGTTTGTTTGGCTGTTTGTGTCCCCCCCCCCCACCTTCCAGGTTTATTTCCATTATTTTCAGTTATTTCAGTTACTGGGTCAGTTGGGAGTGTGTGTCTCAGGATTACTTGAGCCTTTGTTCCCTGAATCATCCTTGATCATCTTTGATCAGCCTCAATTAGCCTTGTGATTACTTTACCACTGTGTGATTAATGAGGGGGTAGGGCTGACCTCGGAGGGAAGGTCTTAAAAGCCAGAGGCTAAGCAACCAAAGGACTGCAAATAGGGGAGATTGAAAGGGAGTTTGTAAGAGGGAATAGTAATATAGTTAGTATGGTTAGGAAGGGTCGCATTGCCAGTGCCAATACTGCTCCTGTTTCCTCCACCTGTGCTTGTACCCAGACAACATAACCATGGATGCCTCTATCCAGATCGCAGAGACTGTGGCCTGCATTTCGCACTCACAGAAAGCTAGGCTGTGGGGGACATCCAGTGTGAAAGGTTCTGGTGTAATATCTCAGGAAACAGGTGGGAGACTACATGAGGAGGTAGCTAGGATAAGGAGCACCTGGGCCCATGAGGAATTCCTTGAGAGTATTCATATGGAGACATCCACAGTTGAGGAAGCTATCCAGCTACACAGGACTGCTGTCACACCAGTGGAGGAGGAGGATATGGCTCTGTTACAGGGAGGACGCTGGTTACTTCTGGCAGCAGGCAGTGCTCCACCCCTACTCCCAACCCATCCACCATGGTGATGGAAAACTGATATGCTGCCCTGGCAACAAGCGATGAGGAATCATCCTCAAAGGTGGAGGAGAAACCAATTTACACCCATGGCTTGGAGGATCTCAGCCACCACTCCCAGGATGAAACATAGGGTAGTGGTGGTTGGAAACTCTCTTCTGAGGGGGACAGAGGCACCCTTTGTCACCCTGACATGGCATCCCGGGAGATATGCTGCCTGCCATGAGAGACGTTATGGAAGGATTGTCGAGGATCATCCAGCCCTCTGACTACTACCCCATGCTACTCATTCATGTGGGCACTAATGATACCGTAAGGTATGACCCTCAACAGATCAGAAGTGACTACAGGGCTCTGGGAGTAAGGGTGAAGGAGTTGGGAACATAGGTGGTGTTCTCTTTGATCCTTCCAATCAAGGGTAGGGGCCCAAGCAGAGACAGATGCATCCTGGAAATAAATGCCTGGCTGAAAAGATGGTGTCACCAGGGGGGTTTCAGCTTCCTTGACCACAGGATGCTGTTCCAGGAAGGACTGCTAAGCAGAGATGAGGTCCACCTATCAAGGAAGGGGAAGAGCGTATTTGGATATAGACTGGCTAACCTAGTGAGGAAGGCTTTAAACTACGTTTGAAGGGGGCAGGTGACCAAAGTCCACAGGTAAGTATATGGAGACCTGGGAGAAAGGGTTGGAATTTGGGTGGAGAATGGGCTGTTATAACAGGGATAAAGGAGAGAAGACAGAACTGGGAGGGGAAATCAAATCAGTATCTTAGATGTCTGTATTCTAATGCGAGAAGTATGGGGAATAAGCAGGAATAACTTGAAATGTTAGTAAATAAATATAACTATGACACAGTTGGCATCACAGAGACTTGGTGGGATAATATGCATGACTGGAATATTGGTATAGAAAGGTACAGCTTGCTCAGGAAGGACAGGCAGGGGGAAAAGAGAGGAGGTGTTACCTTATATATTAAAAATGTACACACTTGGGCTGAGGTGGAGATGGAAATAGGAGACAGACTTGTTGAAAGTCTCTGGATAAGGGTAACAGGGATAAAAACAAGGGTGATGTCATGGTAGGGGTCTTCTACCTACCACCTAACCAGGAAGAGGTAGATGAGGCTTTTTTTAAACAACTAACAAAATCATCCAAAGCATAGAACGTGGTGGTGATGGGGGACTTCAACTACCCAGACATCTGTTGGGAAAATAACACAGCAGGGCACAGATTATCCAACAAGTTCTTGCAATGTATTGGAGAAATTTTTTTATTACAGAAGGTGGAGGAAGCTACTGGGGGGAGGTTGTTCTAGATTTGATTTTGACAAGTAGGGAGGAACTGGTTGAAAATTTGAAAGTGGAGGGCAGATTGGGTGAAAGTGATCATGAAGTAGTAAAGTTCATGACTCTCAGGAATGGTAGGAGGGAGAACAGCAAAATAAAGACAATGGATTTCAAGAAGGCAGAGTTTAGAAAACTGGGGGAGTTGGTAGGTAAGATCCCATGGGAAGCAAGTCTAAGGGGAAAAACAACTGAAGACAGTTGGAAGTTTTTTTCTAAGAGACATTATTAAGAGCACAAGAGCAAAATATCCCACTGTGCAGGAAAGATAGGAAGTATGACAAGAGACCACTCTGGCTTAACCAGGAGATATTCAATGATCTAAAAATCAAAAAAGAGTTCCACAAAGTGGAAATTACAAAGGTCAAATTACAAAGGTATATAGGGTATACAAATAAACATAAGTATATAGGGACAAAATTTGAAAGCCCAAGGCACAAAACAAGATGAAACTAGCTAGAGACATAAAGGGTAAAAAGAAAACATTCTACAAATACATTAGAAGCAAGAGGAAGACCAAGGACAGGATAGACCCATTACTCAATGGGGGTGGGGGGGGAGAGATAGTAACAGAAAATATGAAATGGCAGAGATGCATAATGACTTCTTTGTTTCAGTTTTCACCAAGAAGGTTGGTAGTGCTTGGACGTCTAACCTAGTGAATGTCAGTGAAAATGAGGTAGAATCAGGGACTAAAATAGGGAAAGAACAAGTGAAAATTTACTTAGACAAGTTAGGTGTCTTCAAGTCACCAGGGCCTGATGAAATGCATCCTAGAACACACAAGGAGATGACTGAGGAGATATCTGAGCCACTAGCGATTATCTTTGAAAAGTCATGGAAGACAGGAGAGATTCCAGAAGACTGGAAAAGGGTAATTATAGTGCTAATTTATAAAAAGGGATATAAGGACAACCCAGCGGATATAGACCAGACAGCTTAACTTCTGTACCTGGAAAAACAATGGAGCAAATAATTAAGGAATCAATTTGCAACCATTGTTGCACCAATGATAATAAGGTGAAAAATAACAGTCAGCATGGATTTGTCAAGAACAAATCATGTAAAACCAACCTGATAGCTTTCTTTGACAGGTAACAAGCCTTGTGGAAGCAGTAGAAGTGGTATATCTTGAATTTAATAAAGCTTTTGATACTGTCTCACACGACCTTCTCATAAATAAACTAGGGAAATGCAACCTAGATGGAGCTACCATAAGATGGGTGCCAAACTGATTGGAAAACCATTCCCAGAGAGAAGGAGTACTTGTGGCACCTTAGAGACTAACAAATTTATTAGAGCATAAGCTTTCGTGGACTACAGCCCACTTCTTCGGATGCATATAGAGTGGAATAAATATTGAGGAGATATATATACACACATACAGAGAGCATAAACAGGTAGAGTAGTTATGAGTGTTTCACAGTCATGCTGGAAGGGCATAACTGGGTCCCGCAGGGATCTGTTCTGGGTCCGGTTCTGTTCAATATCTTCATCAATGATTTAGATAATGGCATAGAGAATACACTTATGAAGTTTGCGGATGATACCAAGCTGGGAGGGACTGCAAGTGCTTTGGAGGATAGGATTAAAATTCAAAATTATCTGGACAAACTGGAGAAATGTTCTGAAGTAAATAGGATGAAATTCAATAAGGCCAAATACCAAGTACTCCATTTAGGCAGGAACAATCAGTTCAAACACATACAAAATGGGAAATGGCTGCCTAGGAAGGAGTACTGCAGAAAGGGATCTGGGGGTCATAGTGGACCACAAGCTAAATGAGAGTCAACAGTGTAACACGGTTTCAAAAAAAGTGAACATCATTCTGGGATGGATTAGCAGGAGTGTTGTAAGCAAGACACAAGGAGTAATTCCTTAGCTCTACTTTGCACTGATTAGGCTCAACTGCAGTATTGTGTCCAGTTCTGGGCACCACATTTCAGGAAACATGTGGACAAATTGAAGAAAGTCCAGAGAAGAGCAACAAAAATGATTAAAGGTCTAGAACACATGACCGATGAGGGAAGATTGAAAACATTAGGTTTGTTTAGTCTGGAAAAGAGAAGACAGAGGGGACATGATAACAGTTTTCAAGTACACAAAAGGTTGTTACAAGGAGGAGGGAGAAGAAATTGTTCTTCTTAACCCTGAGGATAGGATAAGAAGCAATGGGCTTAAATTGCAGCAAGGGTGGTTTAGGTTGGATATTAGGGAAAACTTCCTAACTGTCAGGGTGGTTAAGCACTGGAGTAAATTGCTTAGGGAGGTTGTGTAATCTCCATCCTTGGAGATTTTTAAGAGCAGGTTAGACAAACACCTGTCAGGAATGGTCTAGATAATACTTAGGCCTTCCATGAGCGCAGGGGACTGGACTATATAACCTCTCAAGCTCCCTTCCAGTCCTACGATTCTATGCTGCTACTCAAGACCATCACCAGTAGTCCTGGGAACCTCCTCCACCCAGAGGTGACCTTTGTGGTTCTGTCTCTTGGGGCTTTGATTAGTCCCACTCTTTGAAGTCTCTGAGTGGTTAACGGTTCCTTGTAGGGTGGGTTAGAGGTGAGCTGAGCTAAGCTAAACAGGGAGACTTGGTATTAAAAGTCACTTGCTAGCAAACTTGTGAGCCACGGACAGAGGCAGCTAATGAGAGAGTTTGGAAGGTGTAGCTTTGGACTCTGCTTGGAGGTAGCAGAAGTTGGTGAGTGGTATGTTTGGTCCATTTGTGATTGGGTTGTATGTTTGATTGTTTATTTGTTCTCTGTGTAGGGGCTGCATAGCTAGGCTGTGGGCCTCTGAATAGGAAGCCTAGATAGGTCAGATAGTTGGTGCGTTGGTAAGGGCCATGAAGCTTAGATCTTTAGATCTTTGATCAGCTCTATTGTTTGAAGTCTCTGGACAGAGCTGAGTTAAGCTAAGCAGGGATACTTGATATAAATAGTCACTTTTGCTAGGTGAACTTGAGAGCCCCAACAAAGGCAGTGAACAGGAGAGTTTCAGGGGGAGTTGAGAGACTGAGTGTGAGAGGCTTTCCTTCCAGGTTCAGATCTACAGCAGTTGAATAGTGGTGATAGCCTGCAATGGATGTGCCAGGTTTACTTTCCCGTCTGAAGCCACAAGGGACTGCCTCTGCATGAAATGCAAGTTGGTGGCTGTGCTGGAAGGAAAGATTCTTGGACTGGAGGGAGAAGTAGAAATGCTACTGAGAATCAGAGAAGCTGAGGAGTTCATAGAAAGCTGGTTTGGGAAACATGAATACCCCACATTCAAGGAAGAAAGGAGCTGGCCACCAAGGAATCAGAAAGAAAGAGAAGGATAGGCATTTCTTATCTACCAGAGGCAGGATGTCATGGTGGCATGCTACAGGACTGGATACAGATGAAGATGGGTGGGCTGTAGCCACCAGAGAGAAGAGGACCCGAAGGAATTCTACATAGCTAGAACTTTCAAATAGATGCTAGGTCCTCAATATGGAAACTGTGGAAGAGGTCTTTGAAGATCCAGCTGGCCCAAGGAAATGGGGAGATGTACAAGACACACCTATGACTGGGAGCTTGGCCATAACCTCTAAGAAAATCAAGCTTGCCTGTAAAGAGTTTTTCAAACAATCCAAGGAAAACAGACAATGCTTATTTGGGATTCAATATTCAGAAGAATCAAAAGAACATTGTGCAAGGGACAGGCAACAACAGGAAAATGTACAAAAACAACAAGGAGTCTGGTGTCACCTTAAAGACTAACAGATTTATTTGGGCATAAGCTTTCGTGAGTAAAAACCTCATTTCTTCGGATGCATAGCATTTTTGTAGATACAGACTAACACGGCTACCCCCTGATACTTAACAGGAAAATGTGTTGTCTTCCTGAAGCCAATACACAAGATGTCACTCTAAGATTGGATAGGCTTCTGAAGTCGATGGGCAAGGATCCACTGGTGATGGTTCATATCAGAACTAATAATACTGCATTGCAAGATAGATAACAGATTACCTCATGAAACTCAAAAGCATGCTGAAGGAGCACGTTCAAGCGATCTTCTCAGAGATCCTTCCTGTCCCAAGAAAAATGGAAAACAGGAAGCAGAAGATTCTGAAAGTGAACCGCTGGCTAAGTGGTATAAGTTTTTGATTTTGTGGAACATTGGTCCATCTTTTATGGAGTGATGGGGCTGTAGTCTGAATTGTCGCCACTGAATAGAAGGGGAATTGATGTTGACTGGCTAAAGTAGTCAAGAGGATGTTAAAATAATAAAAAAGGGGGGGGGAGGTATAAAGAGGGAAGATATGAACATCCCTTTAGCAGAGAATCAAGACGTTGAGAACAAAATTAATGAAGGAACCTACAGACATGAAGTGAAGAAATTCTTTAGTTGCTTGTACAATGCTAGGAGCCTGGGTTACAAAAAAAATGAATTGGAATTGCTCATTTATGAGCATAAATTCAATCTAGTTGGTATTACTGAAATCTGGTAAGATGATGACTGGAATGTTCAGAACAATAGTAATAACCTATTTAGAAAGGATTACGTGGAAAAAAGGGAAAAGGAAATGGCAATTTATATCAAAAATGGCATTATCTGTTTCACTGACAATTCAGAAGAAAATTATCTTGAATGCTTATGGATCAATGAACTAAGAGCTAAAGCACAAAATGAGGTATTTGTTGTCTGCTACCAACCACCAAATCACACCAGGGAACAGGATGACTGGCTCCTTATGCACCTATCTATAATGTGTGGGAAAAACACATTACTGCGAGATAACGTGGGACTTCAATTTAAGTGACATATACTGGAGATCTCATGCTGCCAGTACTAAAATACCTTTGGAATTTCTAAATATTATAGATGACAATTTCCTTACTCAAAAAGTGTTGTATCCTACACTGGGGAATTCCATATTAGACCTTGTCTTGACAGACAAAGAGTAATCGATCACAGAACTAAAAATATAAGGTAGCTTAGCCCCCTTTTGCTTGACAGAGGTGGTACAAGTGTACATGTTAGAAACTATGTATCATTCGTAGTATATTGGTAGATTGAATGAATGAGTGCAAAAGTTTAAAGGTGGTTGGTTGGTTGGTTATTTGGGCAGGGGAATAGTTTGAGCCATCTAAAAATATGTAGTGTGCACCCTGTGACAGGCAGCATCCTGGTAGAAGATGTATGAAAGGCTTCGTATGAGGACTTTTCAGTTGACAAGGACTTGTTCTCTGGAGTGAATAACTAAAAAACTTATTTTATATTGTACTTAATATTATATTATGCCACCAAGAGAGGGGTTTATTCACAATATAATGATTTGTACACTATCAAGGAACCTTACCTTGCTGTTTTGTTGTTTGTAAGCTGAATTCTATATTTACATATGCAACAATGTTGTCAACGAAAGCTGAAAAACTTGCTATTCTGGATGTCACCCTACCAGTTTAGAGTTATCACAATGAAGGTATGACCAGATTTGGGGCTTCTTATGCCTGGGATGGTAACATAAACTTTGATCTTACCTCCTGTGATCCTCTGGGAAATATAGATGAGGGACCGAGTAGTCATTCTGTTGTACTTTTTTGTTTGTGACTGGGCAAATAAAAGATGTGATGTTGTCCTAGGAAGGTTTGATTCAAAGGTGGAAATTAGTTCTTCTTGTAATGCATGTGAGTTGGATGGGATTACGTCTAAATACACAGGAGACTTTTATTCTTTTTTGGATGGGAATTGTGGTTAACTCCGTGCTTTAATAAAGCTCATTAGCAGCAAACAAAAATGTATTTTCATCCATCTTTAATACTGCTGAAGGTAACAAGGAAGAGGGCAGAAGTCTAATTGTCAGCCAGAAGTATTTTTATTTGCTTGTGCAGAAGATAAACAGAAAAAGCAATCTTAAAATGACAACAGGTGAATAAATCTTGTTATATATCTTGTTATTTATATGGCCCTCATCAAGATAGTTTTGGAGAACCTCACACTCCTTAATCGATTTTATCCTCTCAGGTAGGGAAGTATTATTCCCACAGGCAGAAAACTGGGATACAGATTGAGTCATTTGCCAAATTTACATAGGAAATCTGTGAGTTAATAATTAAGCCCAAATTTCATGAGATCCTGTCCAGAGCCCTATCTACTAGACCATCATTCCACCTTGCTCATCCCCTTAAAGACTGTTAATATGATTCACAGAAAACAGTCCTGAACCTCTTCTATAATTCCCACTGCACCATGTATTTATAGTTAGTTTTATACAAGGATTGGCTTCATTTTAATATGCTACCTGAAGTATCATACACAAAAGTAAGAAGTTTAACAACCATTTATCGCTCTGACTCATGCTATGAATTAGAGAACATTTGAAGGGGGTTTAAACCTGAAAGTAACAGTGAAGATCACTAACTACCCCTGAATGGCAGGTTCATAGGATTATACAAAGATCATCCTCCATAGACTATAAACACTTCAACACTGATTTTAGCACTAAAAGTCACAAATATTTCCCATGTAAGTTATTTTCTCCTAGAGACCAGGACTTTATCACATAAATGTAAAAGGCAAGTGAATTTCATGTTCTGCATATGAATAAGTAACAATTATGGTGACTTTTACCAGCTTTGATTTTGTTTGTTGATTGTTATCATGATCTGGGTTTTATTAGTGTCCAGCCATCTAATTTGAGATTGCTGCTCTCACAATTTTTATGTTGATTTTTGTTATCAAAATATAAGGATATTTTTATGGGTGCTACCTCTCCTTACACTTGCTGCTCAAATTTGTGGCATTTTAATTACATCTTCATGTTAATGGATTTAGAAGCAGTTCCCACCCCAGTAAATCAGGACTTTACAAATCTGCTCAGTTTATTCAACTAGCAATCAATGTTAATTTCCTTTTGGTTCAGCAACTTCATTTAGTCCTGTACTGGAAGTCCAGTTATTTCTGATTACAATTTTAATTCATTAAAATAAATGTGATATCATATCTATTTTGTAATATATAGCAATTCAAGCTTTATTCCTTGTGGTATTTAAACTATTTTGAAGCTAAAATCTAAGGGTTTGTCTACATGGTGGGGTAATGCACTCTAGGGGAATGTGGTTTCTAAAGCTCACCAACATGTTTTGCATTAATTGGTCCATGTAGACCCTATTGGTGTGCACTAACGGTTCCCTAGTGCACTGTCATGTAGTTTCAAACAGAACTACATTAAAGTGCACAAGCAGGGTATACACCATCAATTTAAAGTGCAATGTTAGTGCGCTTTAGAAATCACGATCCCATAGAGCACATTATCCTCACCATATAGACAAGCCCTCAGAGAATAAATATCAATGTTATTATCCAAAATACTACCTTCTTATTTTCACATAATTTAGCTGCAAATTAGTTATGCTGCTCACTATCTGTAAGCATAAGCTCTATTTTTGGTTATACAACATTTAGTAGGAAATTGCACATGAAAAGTTATGGTTGCTTCTGCAATTATAAAAGTTTGCCTATCATAGCTTGTGGGCATTTTGTAAAATTTATGCTGTCCCATGTTCTCTATTTAATGAGTTATTTCTTGGATTTTCAGGCCCACTACAAAAAGCTGTAAGGCTTCTAAGATCGTTTATCCCTTGCTTCTTTCTCTCCACATTCATGCCATATTAACATTTTTTTCGGGAAGGGTCTTTCATTATGTCTTAGACTTCACTTCAGTATGACTCAAAAGTAATGAGTAAAGAATTTCTCCTTAAGGCAGAGTACATGATGAATATTTTATATATATCACACACACACACACACACACACACACACGTATTTATTTATTTAAAATTGTCCAACTCGTCGACCTATTAAAATACCGTAGGAAGTAACATCTATGAAGTTTTGTTGAAGGCTGTTAAGGTTTCTCTCCAGGTTTGCATGCATTTGCCATGGATTTGAACTCATTTCAGTCCTTTACATTGGATGATGACTTTTTGGAAACAGGCACAAACAGAATTTTCCTAAGGAAAAGCCAAATAGCACAGGGTACTACAGAATATGGGAGCTAAAAGTCTACATCCGGACACATTACACCACACAGATCTATGGGACTAGCTAATCAACATACAACCAAGAGCTACAAAGTTCTCTATACATGCATTTCATTCCCACTTCCCTTACTGGTGGGATCCCATTTAACACGTGGCATTCCAACAGATGCATATGGATGGATGGGATCCCAACACTCCCTTTGCTTTCCCTCACGGAACCTGTATGTCTTCAACAAGTCACCATCTCTCTTTCCAGATCAGGCTCAGAAGCAGAAGAGGCAAAGGAGGCAGTGTGCAGACATGGTAGCTTTGTGTTCTGGGAAGTTGGGAGCTGTATTTGGAGGGACCTAGGAGCCAGAGACCCAGGAGGAGCCACTGCCACCTCTCCAGGTCATGCTGGTCACTGACAACTTCAATCACTGCTTCTTCCCCCCAGGGCCAGCCCACAACATTTTGGCACCTGAGGCAGGGAGCTCAAATGACGCCCCGATGCCCCCTTGCTTGAGCCAAAACTTTGAAAGATCTCAATTCTGCCTTCTTCCTGTTCTACTCCTTTCATGGTACTGCTCTGCTACCTACCCCAATAAAGGAGAACTAACAACTTAAAATGCCTTGTTCAAAAATTTTAAGTAACACTTAACTTTCAAACGCCTGAACAGCAAATGTAACTTTTCTTGTCTGCACAGGAAACACTGGCATTTTTATCTGTTTTAATAATCAAAGTGGTGCTTTCCATGCCTTCTTGGTTGCAAAGATTTGAACAACTTCCTGCTGAAGGTCCACAGTCTGGGCCATCACATGCTCTATTGAGATGGTTGCAAAGCTGACCAGCCTATCCTCTGTCATTGTGGAGCGTAGATGTGTTTTTATTAACTTCAGCTCGGAGAAGCTGCGTTCTCCACTGGCAACTGTTACAGGAAGTGTTAGAGGTATGTGCAGAGCAACAAAAGCATTTGGAAAGAGGGTGGTCATCTTATTTGTGCACATATATTCCAGAACCACCTTTGGAGTTGATCCTGCTGAAATGTATCTTGAAGGGCTTTTAGTTCATCACCTAAATCACTCACATCAATATCGCATATGTCATCATGTGTCAATGATACGCGCCGACTCTGTGGGTGCTCCGGGGCTGGAGCACCCATGGGGAAAAATTGGTGGATGCTCTGCAACCACCGGCAGCTCCCCGCCTCACCCCCCAACACCAGCCCACCTCCGCCTCCTCCACTGTGCGTGCCGCCAAGTCCTGCTTCTCCCCCCTCCCAGCTGTTTTGTGCGGCCAGTGGTGAGAGGGGGAGGAGGAGGAATGTCTGTAAGCGAGGACAGCTAGTGGTCACCTTCAGCCCCCAACTAAAACCTCTCCAGCACATCATCAGAGATCTACAACCTATCCTGAAAGATGATCCTTTACTCTCACAGATCTTGGGAGACAGACCTGTCCTCGCTTACAGACAACCCCCCAACCTAAAGCAAATACTCACCAGCAACCACACATCACTGAACAAAAACACTGACCCAGGAACCTATCCTTGTAACAAACCCCGATGCCAACTCTGTCCACATATCTATTCAAGTGACGTCATCATAGGACCTAATCACATCAGCCATACCATCAGGGGCTCGTTCACCTGCATATCTACCAATGTGATATATGCCATCATGTGCCAGCAATGCCCCCCTGCCATGTACATTGGCCAAACCGGACAGTCTCTACGCAAAAGAATTAATGGACACAAATCTGACATCAGGAATCATAATACTCAAAAACCAGTGGGAGAACACTTTAACCTGTCTGGCCATTCAATGACAGACCTGCGGGTGGCTATCTTACAACAGAAACGCTTCAAAAACACACTCCAATGAGAGACTGCTGAGCTGGAATTGATATGCAAACAAGATACAATCAGCTCAGGATTGAATAAGGACTGGGAATGGCTGAGCCATTACAAACATTGAATCTATCTCCCCTTGTAAGTATTCTCACACTTCTTATCAAACTGTCTGTACTGGGCTATCTCGGTTATCACTTCAAAAGTTTTTTTCTCTTACTTAATTGGCCTCTCAGAGTTGGTAAGAGAACTCCCACCTGTTCATGCTCTCTGTATGTGTGTATATGTATCTCTTCAATATATGTCCCACTCTATATGCATCCGAAGAAGTGGGCTGTAGCCCAAAAAAGCTTATGCTCTAATAAATTTGTTAGTCTCTAAGGTGCCTCAAGTACTCCTGTTCTTTTTAAGTTATGTATGTTTCTGGTGATTTCATTTCCCTCTGCCACTGTTCTCCCATGAACAGTTCCTGTCATAGCATTATCCTCCATAATGGCAACTACAGCATCATCTATCTTCCCAATTTGGTGTTTGATAGGCTTTATCACCTCCACTCGACTTTCCCATCATGTGGTTTCAGTGTCAGAGAGGATGTTCCCAGATGTTGCTTCAAAATTTGCCATCGATAAGTTGATGCAGAGAAAAATACATAGAAGCTTTGCATTACATTAAAAAATTCAGCAGCCTCACTAGAACCTGATGCTCCATTACTGACCATCAAGTTCAATGAATGAGAACTGCACGGGACAAAAAAAGCTCAAGGGTTTAACTCTTGGATCCGTGTCTGCACTCCTCTGTTCTTTCCTCTCACATTGGTACCATTATCGTAGCCCTGACCTCTCACATCAGCTATTTCAATTCCCATACCTTCCAGCTTTTTAAGAAGCACATTTGTCATACCAGCTCCTATAGTATCATCAATGTCAATAAATTCTAGAAAAGGCTCTCTGACAGTCACCATTGCAGGGATATTTTCACTAGGTTCTGTTGTTGTTACAAAACACACCATTAAAGTCATTTGTTCCGTATGGCTGATGTGAGGTGTGCAATCCAGAATAAAAGTAATATCTTGCTGACTTCAGATCTGCCACAATCTTCTGTTTGACTTTTGTTGCCAGTAACTGTATGATCTCATTTTGAATTGTTTTTCCAAGATAGTGGTGTGTGTACATTTCTTGGGTGGTGACTCTTCTTAGATGCTCCTGGAGTACAGCATCAAACTCAGCCATCAGCTCCACAATTTTAAAGAAGTTTCCATTGTTTGGCACATACAGCTGATCTGAAGTGCCACACAGTGCTAGGTTTTGGGTAGCAAGCATTCTCACAATAGCAATGAGCCTTTTCAGAACATTTTGACAGTAAAGAGACTCTGATGCAATCTTCTCTTGATGCTGATCATCTATGGTGTCCTTTAACCTTAGTCTCATCTCAAGTTCTTTCCACCTATGGAATGCTCTCTGGTGATTTGTTGCCTTCTCATGGCATGCCAGATTTCTTGCCAGATTTTTCCAGTCCTTTGTTCCTGTAGAATCCAATGGGTTTTTGAGTACATAAATCATGGTCTCTCCGCTTTGTTAGCATTGGGGATTTCATGCCAGTAATGTGTTGGATGGAAACCCCTATTATCCTTGTCTTTGGGAAACATTAAGTTTTTCACTTGGTGTGGCCCAAGCAGTACAAGGAAGTCCCTCAGGCTACTGCTCAAGTGGGTCCACAGTCCTGGATCATCTAGACTTAAGGAACTAAACTCAGCTACAATTTTCTTCAGGAATATGCATGGTTACATTCATTTGAGATAGATGCTGCAGTAGCTGCCAGGTCACCTGCACTCTGACTAACTGGAAGATCAGGCATCTCCTCACCACTCACATACTCACTGGGGCCAGAAGGCTCACCGTGAACATGTGTGTCTCTGTATCTCAGGAGAGATCCTTTCTGCTTAGATAGAAAAGCTTCCTTTGCTTGCTTGCTTTTTCTGAATGCTGCCCCAGAGGAGCGTTTTCTTCTTTCACTGATGACTGCTGTTCTGTGCCAACTACAGTGGCTCTCAACACTCAATTGAAGGGGACAAATAAGCAGGCTGGTAGCAGGGCCTGAGAGAGGGAAGATATCAGCGTCTTTAGGACCTGACTCCTACTACTTCAGTTGACTGCCTGTTCTCCTCAAGTGGGTTCAGGGAAGCAGCAGGAAACAGGAAGCTCCCTGAGAAGCTGGTATTAATCAGTCCAGGCTCCTGGAGGTGCTAGAGAGGTACATAAGAGGCTCCTCTTCCTCTCTCTCCCTGCAGCTCCTGCTGCTTTCTATTATTCCCTCTGACCTTTTCTTCTGCCTGCCTGTTATATCTCTTGTACTCTCCTTCCTCCAGCACAGCAGTCCACCATCTCTGTGCATCTAGAGCAGAGAGAATACATATGCACCAGCAGCAAACACAATTTGCTACACTCTGGGTCCTAGTGGCGTGCCTCCCCCCCCCCCCCGCAGAGTCTGGCACCTGAGGTGGCCGCCTCAGTCACCTCATGGTAAGGCCAGCCCTGCTTCCCCCTCTCCAACGGGAGGTTGCATGTGAAAGAGACTGGCTGGGATCTCTCCCTCCTGCCCTCCCACTGGTGGGACTGGGACCATGAATTTGTAGTAGCATCTATGGCCAAGAAGGGGGCCTGCCTTCCCCCCTCCCCACTTCATTGCATCCCTGACTGGAAAGCCTAAACCTTGCAACTAGTTTGCTAAATTATATTGTCTTCCCTCACTGCAAATTGTTATTGCCACCTTTGTAACTTTTCATATGGACAGAATGCACTTTTGGCCTTGCATGTCAAACAACTGAGATGTACTTTATGCAATTAGCAAATTGTACGGGTGTATGTGCTTCTAGAATAAGTGGCTCAAGATGTGATGAAAAAGCTGAAGCACTCCTAAGATAATTTGATTAAGAAATTTCTGCAACTGTGCAAGTGATAGGAGATTTCTTTGACAAAGTCTGATCATTTCTTTGAATCACTTGAGGAACCATTTGAGACATTTTGACACTTCATTAAGCAAATACACTGCACTTCTGGATCTATTGTATAGTCAGTTCATTAGGTCAATCAGTTTAGATAATTCAGTTGTGTTAAGATAATGTGGCACCGAATCAGTTGACATACTGTTTAAGTGACGTTTTCCCAGCTTTTCCCTCTTCATGATGTATATGCATAGAAAAATTAGGGTCAGATTCTTCCAATACTTGCATTGATGTGCAAGGAAAGGAGCAAGGACCAAAGAGCTTTCCCTCCACCCCACTTTGGTCCACCAGCCAAGTAGTCAACCACAGTCCTGGGGTGAAATCTTTGCCCCAGTGAAGTCTATGGGAGTTTTTCCATTGACTTCACTGGGCCCAGGATTTCACTCTGGTGTTTGCACTCCCTGATGCAGCTAATTGATTGCTTGGGCATGAGTGAAGTACACCCTGTATAGGCAGTGGCGTAGCCAGGTTCTAAGAGCAGGGGGAGCCAACATTAAAAGGGCACCCCCCCTTGGCTCCTCCTCTGGCCACGCCCCCTTGGCTGGCTCCTCCAGCAGCCCCCACAGCCCCCCCCCCCCCCCCTCCCCCTCTGCCGCGCCGCCCCCCCCCGCCGCCCCCCCCCCCCATGGCTCTTCCGGCCGCGCTGCGGGCTGCCATGCTGCATCCCCCCTCGCTCCTCTGGCCGTGTCGCCCCCCCCCCCCC